>NC_065451.1:203691291-204012171 GCF_917563875.1 Diabrotica virgifera virgifera | reverse complement strand
ATACGTACTCGGAATCTGTTTTCACTCATACCTGCCTGAAAAATTTTAGAACCATCTGTGGCCCAGAGATCCAAAAAGTGGATATGCTTTTGCTTCTTTTATCCAGATAACAAGAGCAGACCCATGAATGCTGGCATTTGTTTTTGATACGTCTTTAGCATCTCATTTTCTCATAAATTATGGCATGAAAACATTCGAAATGTGTAGATTCATGCATTCAGTATTCTACTCTGGCAGGCCTGGATCCCGCGTACAAAAAAAGTTTATTAATAGCAAGCTGAAAATTTGTTAATAGCTTAACGGTGTCTAGTCGGTCTAACTTTGATGTACGGGAACACTAGAACAGGGGAAGTTTTAATTGTGGAACAGGTTACAAGTTTCGAACGTCAGACTCCGAAAACGTCCCATGTATTTTGTCGGACAGAACTTCCAATTGATTTGTTACATTTTCATTAAACTCTCATGCAAAAATCAGACTGCTATTTACCACCAACAAAATGCCCAACATATTTGTCAAACAAACATTTTTTCATACACAGGTAAATGGGAGAAGTGTACTTTTGAAGTGTGTAAATTAAATAATTCCTAGCTGAGCGCTTTCGGCTTATAAAGTCATCTTCAGAGCTATGGTCAAAAGGTTCAAAATACCACTATGAAGAGAGATGGATCCTATGTACGATATAAAAATACTTTAAAAATACTATTTTCTTATGCAGTTTTTTTAATTGATGGAAAAAAATGTATAAAACCTTGTCTGACTGTTGAAAAATGCTCAACTTTGCTGTTGTTTTTGAGGTCGGAAAAGTTAAAAACATCTAATACAAGCACAAAGGACTTTCACATGAAAAATTACATTACATAAAACGAATATTTGATTATGGTAAGGTCAAGAAACCTTACCATCTGAAGTCTACGGTATCAGCATGCAGATTCTGAAGTCTACGGTGTCAGCATGCAGATTCTGCATGCTGACACCGTAGACTTCAGATGATAAGGTGAACACCTAACACCTACGAGATAAACCATCAATGGGAAACACTAAAAAGCTGCCTACTTGTTCCATGCAAAGAGATATTAAAAGAACCGATAAGAAAGAGAGACAACTGGATGGCCGACGAGATACTCGGCATGATGGACCAACGAAGACAAGCCAAGAACAAAGACAATGACAATTACAAAATAATTAACAATGAAATCAGAAAAAAGATAAGAGAGACAAAACAAACTTACTATTAGGAAAAATGTAAATAGATAGAAGATCTTCAGAACAAATACGATCTATTCAACCTGCATAAAAAGGTTAAAGAAATGGCAGGGCTGCAAAAAAGAAACCACAACCCAACTCTTTTAGACAAAAATGGAAACACTATTATAACGACTGACGAAAAGCTAAAACGATGGAAAGAATATATGGAAGAGCTTTTCGACGACGAAAGAGGAAACCTACAAGACATATCTTTCGAAAACAGAGAAACAAGTGTAGAAATTACAAAGGAAGAAATATTGTATACACTAAAAAACACCAGTAACGGAAAAAGCCCGGGGCCAGATCAACTGCCTATTGATATCCTTAAAATAATAGAAAATGAGTACATAGATGTCCTCTTAAAGCTCTTTAATGAAATTCATCAGTCGGGTGACATACCCAATGAATGGTTGACCTCAACATTTATTTGTCTCCCAAAAAAGAAAAATGTTAGAGAATGCACCGACCACCGCACCATAAGCCTGATGTCTCACACACTTAAAATGTTTTTAAAGATCATTCATAAACGCATTTACCAAACACTTGATATGGATATTGAAGAAACCCAATTTGGATTCCGTAGAGGCGTATGTACCCGTGAAGCTCTTTTTGCATTCAACGTACTAATCCAGAGATGCTTGGACGTGAACCAGGATGTGTACGTCTGTTTCATAGATTACAACAAGGCTTTCGATAAAGTCCGCTACAACTACAAACAGCTAATGGACGTTCTCAAAGCAAAACAATTACAATACAATGACCTTCGAATTATAACAAATCTATATTATAAACAGCAAGCACACATACGCATTAACGAACACACATCAGAAGAGTTCGAAATTAAAAGAGGAGTGCGACAGGGGTGTGTATTATCACCACTACTATTCAATGCATACTCTGAAGAAATTATGAAAAGAGCTCTTGAGGGAGAAACAGCAGGAATAAAGGTAAATGGAACGCCAATTAACAACATTAGATATGCGGACGATACTATCATAATAGCAGACAACCTTAAAGACCTCCAAAAGCTAATGAACAAGATAGTTGAGTATGGAGAAGAATATGGATTATCAATAAACATCAAGAAAACTAAATTTATGAGGATATCAAAAACCCAAAATAATGATGACAGCCTGACAATTAAAGGTAAAACTTTAGAACAAGTAGAAAACTACAACTATCTTGGCACAATAATTAATCACACAAACGATTACTCCAAAGAAATCAAAGTTCGAATAGAGAAAGCAAGAACAAACTTCAATAAAATAAGAGAGGTACTTTGTGCAAGAGAACTGAAATTAGATTTGAGAGTTAGGCTGGCAAGGTGTTATATTTTGTCGACTCTGCTTTACGGGATAGAAGCATGGACACTTAACGCATCGACTACTAAAAAGTTGGAAGCATTTGAACTGTGGGTGTATAGAAGAATCCTGAAGATATCATGGACCGAGCATATAATAAACAACGAAGTCATGAGAAGAGTCAACAAAAGACTGGAAATATTGGAAACCATCAAGACACGAAAGCTGCAGTACCTGGGGCATGTTATGCGTAATGAGAGATACAACATACTTCAGTTGATTATACAGGGGAAAATCCAGGGCAAGAGAAGTGTAGGAAGGAGACGAATCTCGTGGTTGCGTAACTTGAGGGAATAGTACGGATGCACATCAACCGAACTATTCAGAGCAGCAGCATCTAAGATCGGAATAGCCATGATGATTGCCAACCTCCGTCGCGGAGATGGCACGTGAAGAAAAGAAGAAGAGGAACTCAACTCATAAATATTGGCAATATCATTTTAAAGTCTTCTACTTTAAAATGTATAATATATGTCTGAATTGCCGATATAAATGAGTCAGATTAAATAAATTGTTAGAAGAATTTTTTTTACTAAGCAACAACATTTTAGTTTAATTTATCAATATTTTGTATTTTGACAACGACGTCCGAAGTGAACGTCGAAACGTTCATAAAATCATTTTTTGAGTTAAATTGTGGCTTATTTCTCGTTTAGAATAATTAATTTCTTATTGTTAAGTCATTATACTTAACCTTGTAGTTGTCATAAACGTTGGAAATTACGAAATTAGCCAACCACAGTTTAAAAAACAAGTTTGTAAATAATGCAGCAGATAATACTAAAGTCATGCTGGTAATTATCAGATTCTATATCAACATCATAAAACGGCTAGGTATTTACCTATATAAAGTTTATTATATTTGTTTGAACTGATTGCCGGTACTTTTTTATAGTGCTATAGAGTAATTTTTATACCGGGTCTTTAAATAAGCGCTCCCTATCATTAAATTTAAATAAAATAAAATGTGTGTTAGATATTATCGACATTTTTTATTCCTTTGAAATGCCATTATTATGGAATATAACATGTTATGTAATAATAATAATATCTAATTGATGGATATCGTAATAATAATAATATCGTTTGGTATTTTTGCCGGGAAAATCCTTTCGGACAGGTTCCGGTACCAGTTGCATCTTTAACCCCATTTCAAGTAGCTAATGTCGATGCACATTAGACCAGGGGCGCCGGCGGCTTTACATGCCCTCCGAATCAAAGTGAACGGCCCGTATCATTTTTAGAAATGAAAATGTTATTGTTTTTGCCGAGATTCGAAGTCGTGCGCTCTGGCTTATGTGGCCAGTATCTTGCTGCTGAGCTACGAACAGTATCTTCCACCATGATATGAAATCACTGATCTTTCTGCATAGTATTGCTCGCATTCATGTATACAGGGTGTCGAGAAATTCTCCTGACAAAAAAAAATAATTTTAAGACAATTGAATCCACCTAGTCCGAAAATGCTTCCTAAGGGAGCTAGAGCTCTTTCAAGATGGCGTTTTGTAATTATGTAGTTTATTTTAAATAACTCCAGAACGTTTCTATTTAGAAAAACGAAAACTGGTACATTTATTTATTTCCTGGAGGTTAATCGATTCAATCAATTGCGAATTTCTAATACCGATCATAGGCGTCCATTTTGGGTAGGGTATAATTTCATCTCTAACTTTTTTGTCTTTAACTTTTAAGCATTTTTGACACTGGATTATTAAATTGTGAGGTATTCTAGTAACTAAAAGGTACTCTTGCTTTAAGTCGGTAGGATGCACTGTTTTCTAGAAAAATAGATTTGAAAATTTTGCGTTTTGTGAATTTGAAAAAAATTTGAGCCATTTGTCAGTCAGAATACTTCCATATCTCATGGTGACTGTTAAAATCCCCTACGTATTTGGCTGCACAGCCACACAGTAGGGGGCTTGTAAATACAATAGTAGATGTTATTTTCTCAAAAAATATTTGCACTTTTATAACATTTCTCTTTCAAAAAAATTATAACATTTGTCTTATAAATTTTAGTATGGAACGATATAAGGACAGATTCCACAGTAGACAGGATTTTAGCTAAAGTACCTGAACAAAATACTAATTACTTCAAAAACCATTGTGGTCTTCCCATATCACCGTATTTTAGCGCCTTTAAGATAAAGTGGCTTATGCACTATGTGCCTCAAGTAAGGAAAGCGATCAAAAACAAAACATGTCTTTTTGGTACAGTCGATAGTTGGATCATATGGGTAAGTAATTTTTATTACACGTATTAAAATTTTACATCAATACAATAAAAAGTGGGCCCAAACAGAATTTGATCTCTCGCACCCAAAGGAAGAATCATATCACTAGAGCATTGAGCTGCTTTATTTTGTTTAGTTCGGCAATCATGTAGATTTTATAATTTTAATTTTTCGATTATCTCAAGAATCCCCCACCAAAAAAATTGGAAGATAAGCCTAAATTGATTCACTAATTGGTGGCATTCATTTGACAGACAGCTTGACCTTGCATTGGTATTTGCCGCGCATTGTTCAGCGTGTGGTCTAAGCCTTTCATAAATTACGTTGGGCATTATTTTGTAAGCTGCGTTGGAATAGCATGATTCCAGGATAGTTTCCACATTCTAACGTCTTCTTTATGTAATGCTACAATAATACCGCTATTCCACTCCGATGGTAAACTAAAAGTCAAACAATTAGGGATGCACGTCATAGATTTAATGACATCATAACCCACCAGTATAAATTTGACGACAAAAAAATTCAAAGTTTTCCTCATATATTAGTTTTTTCACTACCGTCACGTCTAAACAGGAAAGCGCTGTTGCCAAATAAAAACATATCAAAGCAGTTACCGGCTACATATTGTTTCTCTTTGTCTTTAAGAGCGTGAAACAAAGATACAGTTGAGTCCCCGAGTCTTTACGCATACGAAATAAGTCGGAAATCTATTTGACGCAACAGCAGGTGACAGAAAGTGGGTATTATTCCGATCACGGGTTATAGTATAAAATTTGACGTTATCAAATAAATGGAATGTCAAATTTAAGTTTTGCTTTAAACATTAAACACAAGCATTCCTTAATTGTGTCAACAATGAGGTTATTTGTACGTTGTCAAAATTTATCGTAAAATAACATAAACTTATCATAAAATTTTTAACTCCAATATAAAATTAGTTGTGAAAACAACTGTTTGTATACTATAAAAAAAATTCAAAATGCAAAAATTCGACAAAGCAACAGCAAAAAATTCAACAAACTGACAGCCACAAAAGTAAACAAACCAAAACGTCAGAAATTGTACTTAAAATATGTGAAAACATCCCCAATCGTCTTTCTTTGTACCTCTCTCTTTTCAATGCACTGAGTCTAGATCGCTCATAAAAATAACTTGTGTTTTTACTTAATAACAGGCGGCAGCTAGTTTGTCATTAGTTTCATGCGTGGAAGACAATGATGCTAGATAAAAAGTACATATGTGTTTTATCTCGCCAGGTATTAATGACGCACGGGTAAAGACCCTCGGACTCAACTGTAACTATGTGTACTATAAGTGTCAAATTGACATTGTCCTATAGAAAGTTATGTAAGAAATTTGTTTGTTTATTTTTTTCTTCTTTTTTATGCGCTTTGGGAGCTGTGCTCATCAACATTTCTTAAAATTAACATCTAACTAAATCTACCATTCATCAAGACTATTATAAACCTAATCGGTCAATCAAGGATAGAGAACGGAAAGTGAAGTTGGTCAAAAAATAAACTGTCGTTAAAATATAAACTAAATAAATATATAATTTGAAATAATAATTTGACATTATATTTAACGTCCAATATTATGACAGACGTCAGTACCATTTACAATCACACCAAATATAATAATGACGCCATGTAAACTCGTCACTAATTCCAGCCAATGAAATGCTTTCTGTAATAGGAATGTCATGTCAAAAAAATCTGATTATTTCCTATATATTTTTTGAAATGTAGAATATGGCAACAAGGAGAAAATTACGTGCATTCCTTGTTGTTTGACTTTTTCTATAAATGCTTATTTAACCATATCTTTGTTATCAGCTCATGTTTTCTTTTTAGTAATGCTTATGCGTATCCTCCTCCTTCAGTAGACCTGCTTGGTCTAACGGTATATCAGGGTTCGCCTCCCTCCTAGCTTCTTCAAGATTTTCCTTAAAATGTTCTGTCGGTCTTCTTAGTATTTCTTGCTGTTCTGTAAATATATTAGCCTCCTTATCTTTAGACATCGTTGTTCTCGGTTTGAATTCTTTCCTGCTTTTGATCAGATTCTGGCAAAACTTTCTTGTCCCTCTTGGCTTACTTAGTTTTTGTAGTTCTTGAAGTTCTTTGATAGCCTAAGCCCACTCATATTCGTCATAATTATGGATAAATTATTTAAAAATGCGAAAAGAAGAACAAATCACTTAAAAACAATAATAGGCTACACGCACCGAACACCAGTTATGATAGAAGGATTACTGTATGCGGACGACGTCGTTCTCATAGCAGACAACCCGAGAAAGATGCAACGACTAATTGATGTATGGACTGAGGAAATAGAGAAAATGAAATTAGAAATAAACATCAACAAATGCAAGACGATGAAAATAGGTCATCAGGAGCAGGAGATTGGAGGCGAAACACGACTGTTCTGTAAAGGACAAAAATTAGAGAGGGTGACGGCCTACGAGTACCTGGGCACAATAATATCGAATGACGGAAAGCTAGACCTAGAAATTGCAAATAGGACAAAGAGAGCTACGAAAATATATTATGCGATTAATAATACGATACTGGGAAAAAGTGAAATCAGTCAGGAAACAAAAATACATGTATATAATACAATCACAGTACCAACTCTTCTATATGCAAGCGAGACATGGGTCACAAATAAAAGACATGAAAGTGCCATAAATGCAGCAGAAATGAAGCAGCTGAGAAAAATAGCTGGAAAGACGAAGATGGACAGGGAAAGGAACGAAACAGAACATCAGAAACGTGCTAAGTCAGGAACTACATTCACAATCGAGATGCAGTAGAAGTAAACAAACCAAGACACATTCACTGTTACAAGGAGCACTCCTGAATCATGATTTACACTGGATTATACATTTTAAATCGCAAATGATGATTTACAAATTTTATACATTGTAAATCATTATTCAGGAGTGCTCCTTGTAACGGTTAACGTGTCTCGGTTTGTTTACTTTTACTGAACCTTGATTGTGATTTTAGTATAGTCAGGAACCAATAGAGAAAAAAATTGAAAAAAGAAAACTGAATTGGTTTGGACATATAACTAGGATGAACGAGAACAGACCAGTAAAGAAGGTGACAGATGCCAAAAGACAGGCGAAAAGAAGAAGGGGCAGACCTAGAAAGGGGTGGATGGAACAAATCGAGGAAATCGGGACAAAGAGAGGAAAAACAGTGCAACAGATGATGGAAATGGCAGGAGACCGGAAGGAGTGGAAGAAATGGGTAAAACATGGATAGGTGATACCAAAGTCCGACGCTCGACTAGGGCATAAGGACAGTGAGAAGAAGAAGAAGTTCTTTGTTCGTATTTTTACTCTTCTTTCTTGGGTGGATTTTCTTCTCTTCTTTACGTAGTATTTATATACCTCCTCTGCTTGTTGGGTTCTGTACCCTTGTTGCATCACTAAATACCTATGCTCTGTTTTTTCTTTATGTTATCTGATATTCTTCGTTAAACCTGTCATTCCTTCTTGTGTTTCTTTGTTTACCTTCCGTACCTAATACTTCTTCTTCTTCTTCTTCTTCTTCTTCTTCTTCTTCTTTAAGTGCCTTGTTCTCCCAGAACCTTGGCGATAAGTCGCATGCTCTTTACTTTGTCCACAGATGACCTAAATAGTGTCGTTATGCTCACTCCATACCACTGGCGGAGTTTCCTATGCCAGGAAATACTTCTTCAGCTGCTTCTTTTATGTTTGTGCACTCTTCCCACTTCTCATTTATGTTTTCGTGTCTTTAAGTCAAGAAAACACATATATAAAAACATTTTTTTAAATGTTTTGTAGAATTTGACCGGCGGTCCAAATGGCGGCAAACATTATACGGACGTAACCAACGCTTCGAGAACATTCCTAATGAACATTGATCTTTTAAATTGGGATCCGTATTTATTGAGATATTTTAAAATACCCGAAGATGTTTTACCAGAAATAAAAAGCAGTTCAGAAATATACGGTCAAGTGGCAGAAGACTGGCCTTTCGGAGGAGTATACATTTCAGGAGTAAGTACATCTTTTTTTTACATATTTCACCCAATACACGATTTCCTAGTTTTTACCGTTTTTCCTCACATTTCTCAGTTGTTAAACAGTAAACACACTCTGTATCCATGTTTTCGACATTTAAACCCTATTTTTCACTTTGCCCCACGTTTTTTACACCTATTCACCATTTTTTGCACATTTTACCCACAAAAATTACAGCTTTCCCCCACTTTTTGCCAGTTTTTACCATTTTTCCATATATTTTACACATATTTATTTCATTTTAAAACAGCTTTCACCCCCTTTTTTTACAATTCTTACATTTGTTTCTAAATTTTAATATTGTTTTTTTACACTTTTTCATCGTTTTTTACATACAGTGCGCTGGAATAAGTGTTACCCCCCTTATTAACTTATTTATTTTTAGCACATAAGCAAAACGCTCGGACAGGTCGATTTTTAAAATAATCATAGTATATTATAGCATCAATGTTTTGAACTTTACGCGATCCCTCTTCAGGTGACAGGCATAACTTAGATTTTTTTAAACGGGAAAGTACATCAAGCGATACCTCATTTAAAAGCTTTTGAAATACTGATTACAAAAATGTATAATACTTTAATCCTGTTTGAGAGCGTAGGCGCGAAATTTCGGCCGAATTCTTTCTAAATGTAATCATTTTTTTCGAATCCTGAAAAAGCTAATAAATATTTTTGTCGATGGTCGAAAAAGTCACAGGGGTAAAAAAAGAGAAAATTTAGTCTGATTTTTAATTTCAAATATATAATTTAAAAGAAACTTTTTGTTTATTCTAAGGGACTGTCAGCCCTCGGTAATAATGTAATCTATCATTCTGCCTTTAAATTTTTCAAAAATACTTAATAGTTTTCTCAGGATTCGAAAAAAAATGAATGCGTTTAAAAAGAGTTCGACCGAAATTTTGCGCCTACGCTCTCAAAAAGATTTAAGTATTATACACTTTTGTAATCAGTATTTCAAATGCTTTTAAATGAGGTGTCACATGATGTACTTTCGCATTTAAAAAACCCAAAGTTATGCCTGTCACCTGAAGAGGGATTGCGTAAAGTTCGAAACATTGATGTTATAATATACTATGATTATTTTAAAAATCGACTTGTCCGAGTGTTTTGCTTATGTGCTAAAAATAAATAAGTTAATAAGGGAGGGGGGGGTAACACTTATTCCAGCGCACTGTATATTTCACCTTTTTGCTCCCCTACCCATTTTTTTTTACATATTTTACCCACTAAAATTACAGCCTTCCCCCACTTTTGCTTAGTTTTTACCACTTTTCCATATTTTCCTCACTATTTCTAAATTTTCGTATTTTTGTTTATATTCTTATCAGATCCTTATGAATTCAACGAAACAATAACCCCAATAATGACCCTAAATTTTGGTTGAAGTAATTTTTTTTTCTTTAGGTTTTAGGAAACCAACAAGCTTCTCTTTTGGGTCAAAGATGTCTGAAAGAGGGTCAAGCAAAAAATACGTATCGAAGTGGTTGTTTTCTGCTATATAATACAGGTACTCAGGTAAGAATTTTTGTAATTATTATCATATTATGCATTTGCGTTATATTCATTTCATTTCAGTCTATTTAGTTTTAATACACTTTAGTGTATTGGATGGTGTTGGGTACTATATGAATGTTATACGTGTTTGTACCTTCCGATCACCAACTTTTTTTTTATTACACGGATGATCAACGGGGGTAAAAAATGACCCCAAGTCAAAAATGACAATTGACAAAAAAGTGAAGTTGTTTTAAGAAATGTAATAATGTATTCGTAATTTTAATGTTACTATTGTATCACCTAATTATAAATAAATATTAGTAAAACATATTTTTAATTACAACTGAACAAAAACAGGAATCATCATTCTGAACTTAGAACTAAAGAAATTTTAAAATATACACTAATTACGTCGCCACAGGTTTAGCAAACATTTTTTTTTTCAATATTGAAATGTTTCTTACATACAATTCCACACAATAGACGGTATTTACTTAATATAAAATTGGAATATGGAAGGCCAAGGGAGTTCCTCTTTGACCCTAAATTCAGCAAATATTTTTTTTTCGTAAAATATAGGGAATTTTTTTTATTACAAAATATGAGGGTATCTAGAATTATATTAAAGTCAAATAAAAAAATAATGAGTTTTAAATTGAAAATATTTCTGAATTTATTAAATAAAAACATGCATTGGGGTCCAAATCTACCCCCTTGGTCATCCGAGGGTATAGGTGCCCCGATTAGTCACATTATTTTTAACTCTTCAGGACGTGTTTTGGAGGCGTGTTTTGAAGGTGCGAACCTTTTGATGGTCTAAGCTTAGAATTTGGTTGTTCACCAAGAGATGAGAAGGTTTGATGTCTTTTATTTCGTTAGGATTTTGAACTTTCTTCAGAATGTGCCGCCGCCCATTCTATTTAAAAGGGAGCCACAGAGATTTCCACCTTTAAACGCATTTTGGTTTTAAGGGTAAACCCAGGGTAGGAGGAGCAAACTTTTTTGCATCTTTTGGGTTCTTAAAATTGTCATTCTCAGAAAAATTCAGCCTGTTCGTTTCGTTTTTAGAGATCAAATGACTGGTGACTGGACTAAATATTTTTGTCAAATTTAACTAGACGCACCTTCCAACTCCTGCTTCAAAGTTGCTTGGCATTTTGCCGATAATTTCTGAGTGTTTAATTCTCGATCCGTACATTTCTATCCCACCTCGTTCTGATTTTGAACTCTGTACCATTTGATAGCATTATTGTTTAGCTAAGAAATGGTTTATTTTTCATTAGTTCCATCTGATAAATCATCTAATTATAGGTCTGTATCCCGCGTATGAAAAAAAAAGAATGTGTGTGTACTTTGTACGCACGTAAGAAGTTATACTTCTATTATATAATTTCAACGAAATAAATATACTTTAAACAGTTTCTCTACTACTTTCCAAAAATTTTTATTAAAACAATACCAAAAATTAAAAAAATAAAAGAATAAAACACACACAAACACATGAAAAAATGCCACAAATGATTTGTGAACAATAATTGTGGCCAAAAATAATAAAATCTATAAAAAAAATAAAAAAAATGATATAACTTGCATTGGGCTTGAACCTGCTTCCCGTGTGTCCCGCCGTGCGAGAGTCGGAGCGATTTCAAACTGCACCAACTTCGCGTATACGTCATGTGGGAATATACACAAACTGAACAACTTTTTGACATTTTGTTTGTATGAATTTTTATTAGTTTGATTTTTGTCGAATTAAAATACAACAATATATAGAGTAAGAAAACGATACATTAGATCAGAGATACTCAACCTTTTTCTTTCCTGGGCTACATAGTAGCTATTGCCACAGCTTGTGGGCCGCAATCAAGATGAAGTAGTATACAGGGTGTTAAATTGGGAAACGGAAATACTTGAATGGTGAATAGAGGTAAATGAGGCGGTTCTAGACATACTAAATTTATTGCTCCACCGACTTTATAACCGAGTTACAGGGTGTTTTATCGATTTTGCCCATTTCTTTCTGGACCCATAACTTTAGAACCACCTTGTATATTTTTTTGATATTTGGTACACATATGTCATATTTAGAACCCAAACCACCCAACTACTAATCGCAAGAAAAATCCAGGTCCGGATTAAACAACATTATAAATCCATTGTGACTTTGAAACAACATCCTGTATATTGAAATTTTCAAAACCCGTTTGCACATTTGAAAAGAGTTTTAGTGGAGCTTCCATTTTTTGCGCAGACAATTCAATGACTAATTTTGAAATTATGTCGAAATTTTTAAAAACTCGAACTTTCAAAACAAATTAAACTTAGTTTTTGTACTCTTTTCAAATGTGCAGACGAATTTTGAAAATTTTAATATACAGGGTGTTGTTTCAAGGTCACAATTATTAAAAAGATTTTTGTTAATCAGGACCTGAATTTGTCTTGTGATTACTAAATGGGTCGTTGCAATGTAGTAAATAAGTATTGATAAAAAACGCTAGAGGGCCGCATGCGGCCCGCGGGCCGCAGGTTGAGTATCACTGCATTAGATGAAAATTTGTAGAAAGTTTGTTCGTAATCAGATTATGTAAATTAAAGCATTGCCTACTAGAGGTATAGCATAGCAAGTACTAGGTAAGTACATTATATTTTTTACATTTTCCAATAGGTATGAAGATAATTTTTTATTGGAATACAACTGAAACATTTAGAATTACGTACCTGTAGCTTTTCAAAACTATTTAAAAAATCACTATAATTATAAATTTGATTTTATTTCTATCCTCACAACAATAAAAACTAATATATTATACAACATTTTTGTTTACCGATAACCTCCAAATTGAACAATTATTGACAGATCATTTCAACACCCAATCAGAGCCCGTATAAAGACTAATACCAAACTGTCGGTGTGCGCATGTGCGCAGATCAATATAAATTCACCCTCAATCTCAATCGCGCCTAAAGAAGTATAACTTCAAAAAAAAAAAAGAAAAAAGTATAAATCGTCCGGGATTTGAACCTGCAATCTCGCGATTTCTCGATCTCTGGTCCAATGCTCTACCAACCTGGCCATCAAGGCGCATGTTACTGACGTTTCAGATATACATAATTACACATCACGGTGACAAGTGAAATATAAAAATAGATGTTTTATTATTTTACGCCCAAGGAAGACAAATCCAAAGACACAAAATTATAATAAATAATACATTTACTAAAAAACACTAATATATTATTTTAATGGCTTATTTGCGCTGATACATAATTTGAAAGATTAGCAACTAAAGGTCATACTGTCTGTGTGCGCATGCTCGCAGATTTATGAAAAATTTTACTCTCAATCGCGCCTAAAGAAGTATAACTTCAAAAAGTTGATTAATAGCAAGCTGAAAATTTGTTAATAGCTTAAGGGTGTCTAGTCGGACAAACTTTGATATATGGGAACACTGGAACAGGGGAGGTTTTAATTGTGGAACAGGTTAAAAATTTGGAACGGTCAGACCACGAAAACAGCATATGTATTTTGTCCGACAGAACAGACTTAAACTCTCCGAAGAGAGTTTAAACTCTCATGCAAAAACCAGACTGCTATTTATCACCAAATGGGCGTTTTAATGAGTGGAACATGTAGAATATATCAAATGACAGGAATTATGACAGGTGATAAATAGCAGTCTGATTTTTGCATGAGAGTTTAATCTCTGTTCGGAGAGTTTAAGACTATTCTGTCGGACAAAATAAATGTGCCGTCTTCGTGGTGTGACCGTTCCAAATTTTTAACCTGTTCCACAATTGCCCCTGTTCCAGTGTTACCATATATCAAAGTTTATCCGACTAGACACCCTTAAGCTATTAACAAATTTTCAGCTTGCTATTAATCAACTTTTTTTTATACGCGGGATCCAGACCTATTACTTATGTTCCATTGTTTACTGAAAGATATGATCATTAATTATCTAGTCAAACAAAAATTCTCGCGCGTATATTTTCTCTTTTATTTTTATCACTAATTTTATATTTAGAACACTGCGACGACAGACATTGACCTTCAGTGTTGTTGTTGTATTATTTTTGTGTGGGCTTTCACTTCTGGCAACAAATATTGGCATTATTCTACTGTATTCACATGCTTCTGACGTAGCTTGGCAAATATATCGGGCGATAAGCGAACGTGTCATGTATTTACGTATTTGGGAAAGGTGATAAAAAGATATATGTATTTCTGAAAATATTTGAGACAGGTCTGTATGGAACAAAAATCTAACAAAGATCCTTTTGCTTCCATCAAACAATTCCCAATATTCCATCAATATCTAAATAGTACCCGCTACCTTTCTGGGATATCAATCCTTCTAGGATTGGTATCACTTCTTCTTCTTCTTCCGTCTTGTATGTAGGCTTTAAAGCCTGTTTCTTCTTCAATATTAGCCTCCTAAATTGTTTAAGTTATCGCACCATCTTTTTCTTGGTCTGCCAATACTTCTTCGTCTATTTGGTGACTTATCTCGTGCTATTCGTACTATCCTATCCTCTGCCATTCTATTAATGTGTTCGTTCCACTCCTGTTTCCGTTTTGTCACCCATCCATTTATGTCTTATACATTGCATGATTTTCTTATGTTTTCGCTTCTCTCCCTATCCAACAGACTTTTCCCTGATATTCGTCGGAGTATTTTTATCTCTGTTGTTTCTAGTAGTCGTCTCGTTTTAGATGTGTCAGGTCTTGTCTCCGCCGTGTATGTGAATATAGGTCTAATTGCTGCTTTATAGATTCTTGCTTTTGTGTATTGTCTTAGGTGTTTGTTCTTCCAGATTGTGTCATTAAGAGATCCCGCCGCTTTACTTGCTTTTAAGCTTTGTTGTCGTACTTCCTCTTCAAAATCTCCGTAACTGGTTATATCTATTCCCAGATATCTAAACCTTGCTTCCTGCTTTATTATTTTCCGATCAATTTCGATTTTACATCGTAGTGGGTATTTAGATGTTGTCATACATTTGGTTTTTTCTGCTGATATTATCATACTGTATTTCTTGGCTGTTGTATTGAAGATGTGTGTTAATCTTTGGAGATCGTCTTCTGTCTCGGCGATTAATGCGGCGGCGTCTGCATAACATAATATTTGGATTTATTTGTTCCCCATTCTGTAACCTTGACCTTTACGTACTGCTTCTATTATTTCGTCCATTATTATATTAAAGAGCAGTGGGCTTAATGAGTCACCTTGTCTGACTCCGCTTTGTACTGGTATAAACTACGTTAGTTTTCCATTTATCTTGGTATCACTATTCTAAAAAATACGATAAGCTTGTCTATATCGGATTAGCGTCTTATATTATTGCGCAGAGAGAAAAAGCGTTTGTTCAGCGATAATTGGACCAAGAGAAAGGTTAGCGTACTGAGATAAATGTGTTGCCAGTGAAAGCTAACACAAGAGAGTCTTTATGCTTCGGCGGGTAACACAAGAGCGGGAATGCTTGCACTTCTGTTGCCTTTGCTGGTCGACAGTGCAGAGAGAGTCTTTCTTTTTTCAATATCTAAGAATTCCTGTACATAGGTTATAACGATCGGATGGACAAGGGGTCATGAAGGCTGAACCATAAGGATCAGGACGATATTATCCTTAGATGGAATAAGGAATGACCGAAGATGGGAAGGTCCAATCGGCTACATTGACGAAACAAAGGCCACGTTGCTCAGTCGGAAGAGATGTGGGCGTGGTTCTTTGGGTTGGGCTTCTGTTGCAATGAAAGATGTTGAATGAATTAAGAACGATATGCGAATAGAGCTAATGAAACGACGATAGACAAAAGATAAATAGATAACATTAACAACTGATGGTTTGACTCATGGACTCTAAAAAAACGGAAATACTGAATACACAAACGAAATTGGGCGCCTGGGATTTTACCTCTAAATCCTCAAAGGAATAATTAACGAAACATAACACAACAATAGAAAAATTACCAACACTGCTACGACAAAACACCAATGTTCTAGTGTTGAGCTGTAAATAATAATTAAATAAAATGCAACATCGTACACTCTAATAAAACATTTATTAAAAACTCAATGGAATCTTCATATTCACCTAATATACATAAATGAAGCGTAAAAACGTTAACCACAAAAATAAAAATTAAAAAATAATTATTTAAAAATGGTTAACAAATTGCATATACACACACGTAAAAGAATTGATAAATGGACGATTGTGACTCTCACTATTTGAAAATGGAATTAACTGAAGTTAATAAACATTATCCATAAAGTTTAAAAATATAAAAAAGTAAAATAGTTTCTTAAAAAAGTTTATCTATAAAAAGATCATAATTAGTTATACTTCGTCCATTTCTGAATATAGTAAAAAGGCCTTTTTGTCTCGATAAGACTAAAATACTTAAATTATACTCTAATAACAGAAATCGCATAACTTTAATTAAAAGAATTAACTATATAACAACATACTTCCAATTCAGTGTAAATGTCAAAAACATTAAGCGAAAGTGTCTATATATCCTGAATTAGAAATTTATGCAAAAGTAAATGTCTATATTTCTTTTTTTTTAATCCAAAACGGCAATGACCTCATATATTAAGTAGGTCTCTGAACTTAATGCAAATAACATATGGTAGCTACGTTATCTCAGGGAAACAAAAATAAACCAAATATAATAGTTCACTCACACATAAAACAGGTAGAGAAATGCCCCCTTTGTAGGCCGGCTGGCCCGTGAGGCGCCAAAGGTGAATACGAAGAAATTCGACTATTGACACAGTCGAGAGAAGAACAGCGCTAATAAGATAGCAGTTGGACAGCATAATGCGTAATGCAAACTCAACTTACAAGAATGATCTCGATTTTTGAGAGTTTGTCCTTTTTATGAACGTTAAGCGTCGTTTTGATGGAGTGGGGTTTTCCAATCAAGATTATGGGAAACTGAAGACATTCCCACAAATCCCTTGACATTCGAGGCTTCTCAGCGATAAGGTTTAGAAAACACAGTGAGTGTGTTATAGGTGCGAAAGAAATTTATTATGGTTTGGGAACTTAATTTGATGTGGAGTCACATCGCCTTCTACTCGCAGATGTCGATAAAAATTCACAAGACGAGAATTTGGTGCTATCCATTTTATGCAGACAACTTAAACGTTACAAGGTAGGGAGTGGGGTGGAATCAGTAATAGGATATTAGTAAGAGTTGGTTTGAGGAATGTGGATTTAATACAGTAAAAAATATAACATTATTTTTTGCACGTGAAAAAATTTATTGAACATGTGGTTTTTTATTATTTTCAATAAAAATGTGTGAATGATTCGTTTTTAATATCAAAATGTTTTGCAGAAAGTGATGTCTACGCATGGTCTAGTAACAACGGTAGCTTACAAATTTGGAGATTCGCCGGCAGTATACGCGTTGGAGGGCAGTGTGGCCGTTGCTGGAGCTGCGATAAAATGGTTGCGGGACAATATGGGCTTCTTAAAGGACGTCGATAAGGACACCGAATCGCTGGCACAAGAAGTATTCAACACCGGGGACGTGTATTTCGTTCCGGCCTTCAAAGGACTCTATGCTCCATATTGGAGAAAAGACGCTAGAGGGTGTGTAAGTTTGGAAATATATTAATTGAAATATAAAAAGGAAAGAATCCCTCCCATTGGCTGTATGTATACCATAATAAAAATTACTAAAGAAGTAAAAATCTTCCTTTGTAGATGGTATATAATTTATTTAAAAATTTTTTCTAAAAAAGATCCAAGGTACATCACTGGTACGACACAAACAAAGGTTTTCGGACTAATCAGTCCATCACCAGGTTAAAGTTCCAGATCCAAAGTAGTTGAAACTAGCTACTGTGGTAGGTCGAATGACCTTACCAGTATAAAAAAATAAGCTATTTCGGCTACATCGAGACTGACAATAAGTCAATGTTACAAGACTTAAGTGTAATTAACCCAAAATGGAGTCTTCATCTTGGCTTCAAACTAAATCTACAGTTGATTTGTCAACTAAATGTTTGTTTGTCAAAATAAATTATTATTATTTTCATCACGACTGTGATGTAACCATACGCTAAATAAAAAATTTTGTACTCTTTTATTTTGTTTTAACTCGTTTAAAGTTGTTTGTGTTTCCCTGATTCGATATTTTATCTCAATTTTAATTTAAATTAAAATGTTTGTTGTTTACTTATTCCCAATAAATATTTTGTTATGACTATCAATGTACACAATGGAGTGCAAATAAAATATAACATCTCTTGTCGTTGAGTCTCTTGACTGTAGTGTCCTAGGGTAATATTTTGTGCAGTTGATAGCCTACATTTAAAAATTTGTCTATATATAAATATATATGAAAAATTCGTTTAATAAAATTGTTGCTATATTTTAGGATCATATGTGGCTTAACGGCCTTCTCGACCAAACAACACATCATAAGGGCGGCTCTGGAAGCCATTTGTTTCCAAACCAGGGATATTTTACAAGCGATGAACAAAGATTGTGGAATACCTTTGACTAAGCTACGTGTAGATGGAAAGATGTCGGAAAATAATCTACTGATGCAATTACAAGTAAGTAATATTATGTCTTATGAATAAAAGAGACATACGTACTCAATAATTTTTTGTAATACTCCTACTACCGGTTTCGCTGTCCAAGATTTGCACAGCATCTTCAGGTCCAGGTTACAGTAAAACTAAATGATGCCGATACAAGGAATGATGTAAGCAGCAATTGAGCAGGAAGGTATTATAGTGAAGATTTTAAACATCATTCCTTGTATCGGCATCATTTAGTTTTACTGTGACCGGGACCTGAAGATGCTGTGCAAATCTTAGACAGCGAAACAGGTCGTCGAAGTATTACAATAAATTATTGTGAGGACGTCTGTCTCTTTTATTCATTTACCACGAACTCACATTTGCAACCCATTCAACATTTGAACTATTTCTTACTTTTCTTCATCTTACTTAATTATTATAATCGATAAAGTACGACATGAACAATTATTGAATGTCCTGAAATAAAATATAGACTATCATATCGAATTTATACTACAAGCAACGAGCAAAAATGCGTGTTAACCTTCCGATGACCAACCTTTTTTTGTTACACAGATGACCAACGGGGCTAAAAAATGACCCCAGGTCAAGAATGACCTGGAATGAATGTTTTCAGCATATAAATCTTCATCTAACAATACATCCTCGTTTTCTGATACTATTTCATCTTCTATATCATCATAAAAATCGCTAGCAGTAACAATTTCCTGTAAGTCAGCCTCAGTAAGATATTTGCGGGCCATATCTTATATGTATACAAAACACTAAGAAACTATAATAATATACGCCAGGAAATAATAATAATGACTAACTGTAGCAGACAGGAATGTCATGATTCGTACATAACAGGCACCACAGTCTAAAAATAGATTTTGATAACGCGAAGTGTAAAACTACTTGGAATTCCACATAATAGACGGTATTTTACTAAACATCAACTTCAGAATATATTTTTTATTCGTAAAATATAGAGATTTTTTTTTATTTCAGAATATGAGGATATCTAGAATGATATTAAAGTCAAATAAAAAAATAATGAGTTAAGAATTGAAAATACTTTTGAATTTATTAAAGAAAAACATACGCTGGGGTCCAAATTTACCCCCTTGGTCATCCGGAGGTTAACGAATAGCTGTCAGAGGAAATTGAAATTAGACGTGGGGTGAGAAAAGAACACGTATTGTCGCCATTTTAATGCTTACTCGAAAGAGATCCTAAAAATGATCTTTAAGGTGAAACAGTTAGAATAAATAATGGAGTTGAGACTGTTTTCTCAGCCGAAAATATTATAGTTCTTTAGAGACGTGATCAAAATAGCTAAGTATGTTTTAATATTGAACGTCAAGAAGACAAGATTTATGAGAATATCGAAAACTCAAAGAAACAATGATAATTTCTTCATAAATGGAATCAATGTCGTACCAGTAGACTCAGTGGTCGGCAAACTTTTTAGCCAAAGAGCCAAATACGAACATTATAACAATTTAAAAAAATTGGGAGCCAAATCTGCGTGTTCAGCAAACTTTTAATACACTAAATAAAACTAAAGGGTCTAGTCGGTTAAGATAGTGAAAAATGCTCCCAGCGATATTCCAAAAATAAAAAAATCACATGTTTTACACTACATCAATAAATAGTACTACAACCAAGTATTGTTCCAAAAAAATTTTAAACCCACAACCCCCCAAAACATTAAAACGTGTTTTTTTTTCGTTTTTTCGCGATATCTTCGTTTTTTCATAATCATCGTAGACTTCTATTTTTTTTTCGTTTTGTACGGTTTTATTTCCTACAACACTGTATTTTTTACAAAATTTTTGGCGCAATATCCATATGTTAATATGTTGATATGTAGAACTGAAAAGGGAAAGAACAGCAAACGTGAGCTTTTTCAGCTGATCATAAGAATCAGGAATACTATTCCAAGCGTTGAAAATGATCATGTCTTCCTTCTCCAGGTCATTCAAAGCAGACCACTTGTGTTGTGAACATTTTTTTCTTCTCCAATATTTCCAATTCAACACGAAGACGTTCGAATTTAGTGCGCCATACCTCCTTGTTCTTAAATCCAGGAATTGTATTTCAAACTATTAATGCCAATTTTAAAAGGAGAAAATATCAACTCGGTTATCGTAGCGTTAAGAGGATCTTTGACAAATGCTTGAAGATGTAGGTAATGTTTTTCCTATCGAGTTTTTTTAAATGAAAATATTGTATCCACTGATATAAAATAATATGTGTGCCAGAGCCGCATGCCGCATCTAATCAGCCAAAGAGCCACATGCGGCTCCGGAGCCGCACTTTGCCGACCACTGCAGTAGACCAATAGGCATATCTTGGAACAATGATCAACTCCACAAATGGTTACTTCTAGGAAATCAAAATCAGAATAGAAAAGGTTAAAGCAAATTTTAACAAAATGGGAAGAGTGCTCTGGGCAAGAGATTTTAAGTTGCAGCTAAGAGTTAAGTTGGCTAGGTGCTACGTTTTCTCGACTTAGTTTTATGGAATGAAAGTTTGGACCTTGAATGCGGCATCAATGAAAAAACTCAAATCATTAGAGTTGTGTTTTTATTGTATATAAGAAAATATCGTGGACACAACATGTCACAAAGAAAGAGGTTCTGAGAAAGATGAATAAAGAAATAGAAATATTAAATACAGCCAAAACAAAATAAAAACAATGTGCGTGTACTTTGTACGCACGTAAGAAGTTATACTTCTATTATATGATTCCAACGAAATTAATATATACTTTAAACAGTTTATTCATATTTTATTTAAATATTAAACTAACTTTAATACTTACTACTTTCCAAAAAATTTTATTAAAACAATACCAAAAATTAAAAAAAATAAAAGAATAAAACACACACAAACACATTGAAAAATATTACAAAGAAATGATTTCTGAACAATACTTGTTGGCAAAAATTTTAACTAAATAAATCATACAATGTATAAAAAAAATAAAAAAAATAAGAACTTTCGTTGGGATTCGAACCCGCGTTTATTCGGGTACTTAGGATTTGAAGTCGGAACCTCTACTCATTTAGCCAGTTACACGTACCTGTCATGTGTGAAGATAGGCAAACTGAACGTTTTACTGTTTGACAGTTCTGAACTTAATCAAATTAGTTTGATTTTGTGGAATTAAAATATTAAAATACAACAAAACATAGAGTAAACAATATATTAGATGAAGATTGGTAGACATTTTGTTGGTAATCAATTTATGTAAATCAAAGTATTACCTACTAGATAGGTACATACATTTTCCAAATAGGTAAGTGGCTATGTAATTTTTTATTACAATACTGAAACATTTACAATTAGGTACGTACCTGTTGCTTTTAAAAACTATTTAAAAAGTCACTACAATTATAAACTTGCTTTTTTCTCTGTCTTCACAACAATAAAAACTAAAATACACATTTGTTTACCCGTAACCGACATATTAAACAATTGTTGACAGGTCATTGTAATTACCCAATCAGAGCCTGTATAACGTTTGAGCTGCGCTCAGGACCAAGGTTTTTGATGAATTCGCGCACATATAAATTTACTCCCGACGCGCCTAAAGAACTGATTATGCAGGGAAAGATTCAAGAAAAAGCATTGCGACACATAGAATATCATGGCTGCGCAACGTGAGAGAATGGTACGGATGTACATCTAATAAACTTTTCAGAGTAACCATATCTAAAGTCTGAATAGCTATGATGATTGCCGACCTCCGTCACGGAGATGGCACGTAAAGAAAAAGAATAATTATTTGACAGGTTCCTTTACGAAATTACACATTTTTTTCTTACGCTGTTCGCACCAGAATAGTTTGTAGATTCATGTTTATATGACAACAAATAATTCTTCACGCATTTTGACAGCAATTTTCTTTGTTTAGGCCGACATAAGTGGAATACCTGTGATACGCGCCGAATCAGAAGACATTACAGCTCTGGGCGCAGCCATGGCAGCTGGAGCTGCAAAAGGCATCGACATATGGGATATCAATTCAGAAGAACGACAGCTAGTTCCAATAAATACATTCCTTCCCACATCGACTGAAAGTGGTAAGATTTTTTTGGTTATATTATGTTTCAAATAACTGTTCCGTGGGGTTCACGGAAACACATAAATAAAATGATATTAATAAAACGTAAACAACTGTCAATAATATATTTATTTATTTTTGGTAAAATAAGGCGTGCTTTGTTTATATCTCGTCAGGGTTTGTTATTCTTTTGCCCAGCGAGGGTTTATGACCGACCGACGCACATAGGAGTATTTGGGTAACAAAACCGGACAAAACTATAATAACTTAAATTTAATTTATTCTACCTGCCATTTCGTACATTTAGACTAATTGCTGGGTTTGGGTCAGG
Source organism: Diabrotica virgifera virgifera (assembly GCF_917563875.1). NCBI lineage: Eukaryota > Metazoa > Arthropoda > Insecta > Coleoptera > Chrysomelidae > Diabrotica > Diabrotica virgifera. The sequence goes on along the minus strand of NC_065451.1, from coordinate 203,988,828 downwards.
TAAATACTTATATATAATGACCTGTTTAATATGCTTTGAATTTTGAACTTATTTAATTGTTTATGCAAATAATCGGATTAAGTGTTGATAGCATAATGCATTCTAGGGATTAAGTGTTACTAAGAACGAGTTACTGAAATAAGTCTAATAAGACTGTAACACAACAAATAGTCATAATTAAAGTGTATTTAGACTTTGCATACATTATAATATATTTTAAATATTTTTTTAGCTAATATTAATCATCTTCTTCTTCGCTTTTATTTTCTTCCTGATCTGTATTATCGTCGCTATCCTCTTCATGAGATGTAGTTGGAGTAAACAAAATGGCGGAAGTAGGCGGATGATTTAACAACGTTGTTTGTTAGCCAACAAGTTTATTAGTACTACTATGCATAAATTGTAGCCCGACAAGACCCGACACATTAACAAAAACACTGCTGTTTGATAAATTTAAGTAAAAATATATACCAAAATAATTACTTTTATTATATGACTATTAAATATGAAAAATAATTAATTATTCATTCAATTGTAATTTTAAAATAGAGTACATATCTTCTTCTGCCATATTCACAAAGTTTTTCCACTAAAATTCTCTACACAAAAACACAGTATTAAATTTAAAATTCACAGAAACTAAAAACGCCGAGATCAAAAGCAATCGATTTCGCCAAGCACTAAGTTCCAACTGACCTAGGTGAGAGGTGCACACCAGGAGGTTGATTTATACCTACCATTAGATGGGTCGGTTACTTAGGTAGTGGAAAATGAGGTTTAGTCAGGGTTTTATTTAAGTTGCCGATTTCGACTTTTGTCCGGTTTTATTAAATAAATACTCCTATGTGCGACGCCTGCTGGGTTGTGTGAACCGGCTGGAGGCTGTGTATCGATCGTACTAAACCACAAACACTAATCTGTCATTATGTGGTTCTACCATACGGCCAGACAGGCGACAATTTATTAAATCTGGCGTTTTAAAAACTGAAAACATTTCTGTGGTTTTTAAGAAGTTGGCATAAAGAGGGTGGCTAATCTGGTACCCTAATCTATTATGGAATTTGTGTTTTCCATGAAAAAGCCATTAATTTTATACATTCTGGTTTTGCATATTAGGAGCGAAACACATGTGAATTTTAAATGACCCATATTATTTCGTTTAGAAAGGAAAGTTAATATTTAAAATTAGCAAATAAAAAAATAGTAAAATAGTAATTGAAGCGTGTCGCCACATAACATTGAAGAAGCTAACTTTTATCTCTCTCCTTATTTAATCTAAAATATTCTTATTCATATCCGAAAATTAAACAATATGTTAAACGCCCTGTATAGGGAACTAACGAAATCATGTTGTCGCAAGCTGGCGTGTGTATTGCATTATTATCGCCGATCAAACTATAACAAATCCTTTGTTTTTTTATATTTTGTAATAACCTATTTGTATTAACGCGTGTGGGCCTGACCCAAAAATCATATTGCTATTAGATAGAACATTAATTATTAGCATTCATTCAATTCACTTCATAGAGACAATATGTAGTCTCATTAATAATTAGCTTCATACTTTGTAACTGTTAACATCTATTGGGTGTCTTTCGGGTGTTAAATTCTTCTTCTTCTTCTTTTACTTCTTGGAGATCTTTCGATCTGTTTAATTCTGAAGCTGCCTCTGGTTAATTTCCTGAGAGGTAGATTGCCAACTATCCCTCTATCTTTTAGGTGGTCTTCCGGGGGTCTGGAACCGGGCGGGTTGTTTTCTAGGGCAATTTTTGGGAGTCTATTCTCATCCATTCGTCTTACATGGTTGTACCACATCCTCTTGCGCTGCCTTCCCCGTCTTACAATATCTTGAATTTTGCATTGCTCTCTAATGAGTCTGTATTTCTAACTCTGTCTCTTCTTGTTTTCCCCACTATCGTTCTTAGGGTTTTCATTTCGGCAACTCTTAGCATCTGTTTCGTTTTGTTGGTGTCTTCGCGCACTTCTATGCCATATGTCATGATCGGTCGTATACAAGTCTTGTAGATTCTAATTGTACTATCTGTGCGCATATACGGATTTGACGAGACTATCTCCCGCAGACATCCTGACAATGCAGATGCTTTGTTGATCTGACTCTTCAGGTCCTTTACTGCGTCGTGAGTGCTTGATATATCTATGCCCAGATATCTGAATTGCATCAACTATTCTATGGGGTTGTTCTCAACTACTAACTTACATCTGAGCGGATCTTTTGCTATTGTCATACATTTAGTTTTGTTGGTAGAAATGTTCATATTTAGTTGGCGGCTTACTTGAAAGAACTGAAAAAGTTGTTTCTGGAGATCATCTTCTGATTCAGCCATAATATATCTACGAATATAATCTGTACAATTTATAAGACTATACAAATCAAAGAAAATACCATTTTATAAATGCAATAAACACAATTGATTTGTTTTTATGCCAAATTGCACATAAAATGTGATAACTGTCAGAATTAACAAAAAAGTTAACTAAGATCCTCAGGGATCAGTCCTTAGCACAACCTTATTTTTACTGCTTCTTAACGACGTTAGTTCCTTAATCCAAGCCCCTGTCAAACATAATATCTATGCGGATGATCTAATCATTTACTGTTCGGGTAAAGTAACAAGCTCCATTAGTACACTTTTGCAAAATACCATTGATAACATGTGTCACTGGTCTAATAAAATTGGTTTTAGCTTCTCACCAACAAAGACTAAAGTAATTAACTTTAGCAAAAAATATAAGCAAACTCTTCCACACATAACATTAAAAGGGCATCCACTACAAGTAGTTGAAAACCACAAATTTCTAGGGGTAATTTTTGACAAAAAATTAACATGGAAGAGGCATATAGAAAAAACCAAAGCCAATGCTGCAAAAAGTATAAATCTTTTAAAATCATTAGCCAATCGCCAATGGGGAGCCAAAGAAGAAATACTGTTAAGAGTATACAGAGCTCTAATAAGATCTAAGTTAGACTATGGATCTATATTATATATGACTGCCCCTAAAACTTATTTTAAGTCACTAGATACAATTCAAAACACTTCATTAAGAATATGCCTCGGAGCCTTTAGATCTAATCGTACAGAAAGTGTATATGTCGAATCGTGTGAACCCCCTTTAAATATTAGAAGACAACGTCTATTAAACTCCTATTTTGCCAAGGTCTCTGCAAATCCTAATAATATATCTTGCCAACTCATTAAAAATATTCAGTTAACGGGAACACCCAGTTCAGCTATTTCCAATTCATCTCTACAGTTCCTATTGCCACTCTTAGAAAATATTGACCTTAATCTCACCACCCCCATTATTCAACCCAATACTCCACCTTGGCTAAAAATATTACCTGCCTTTAACGTAAATTTGTGCAGATATAAGAAAATGGAAACCTCCACGATACTCATGAGACAAGCTTTTAACGATATAATTAATAGAGACAAGTTTGATAACATAATGTACACAGATGCATCTAAAGATGAAGAAAGTGTAGGATGTGCTGTTACTTCCACAAATAATACACTAGCCATGTGTAGACTACCCAAGATGACTAGTATTTTCACAGCTGAACTCTACGCCATACTCAAAGCTCTAGAGGTTCCAATGCAGGGTACCAAAAATTTAGCAATCTGCACAGACTCATTATCATCCATACATTCAATTAGAAAAATTATACAACAAATCCAATAGTTATTGAAATCCATGAAAAATGTACAGCACTTGCTAAATCAAATACTTCAGTTTCGATTATATGGAATCCGTCACATGTTGGTATCAAAGGAAACGAGAATGCTGACCACGCAGCAAAGGAAGCACGTCGCTATGATCTTACAGATGAAAATATTCAGTTGTTTCAAGACATAACAACTGAAATCAAAAAGTTATCTACCTCATTGTGGCAAAATCAGTGGAGCAAGTGCACTACCCAATTAAAGTCCATCCAACCAAGCATTTTAGGACCTAGACTGGTAAAAATGGAAAGGAAACCGAAGACCATCATCAGAAGGCTCAGAATTGGGCACACCCGCCTAACCCATGGATACTTGATGGTTCCCGAAGAACCTCCAAACTGCCAACACTGCAACACTCGACTAAGTGTACTGCACTTACTTGTGGAGTGCAACCACTACGCAGCAGGACGGACCAAATATGGCATCCACGGAAATTTGTGTACTATTTTAAACTCTAAAAACAAATTGTGTAATGTGATAGAGTTCCTTAAATATTGTAAAGTATACCACCTACTGTAAATTTAACTTAATTATTTATTGTTATTGTAATGTTCCTTGTGTCAATGGCCGCAGCAGCCGAGACACGTTAATTGAAATAAAAAAAAACTAAAATGTCATGTTAGAATAAATGTTATAAATGTGTATTATCACGGACTTACCTTTTTTTCTATCATTTGTGACGCACCGAAAAATGCTCATGAAAAGGACCATACCCGCATTTCGAAGGCTTCGATGTTACTTCTATCGATTTTTTTGAGAGTCCATGTTTTAGCTGAGTATGTAGCAATGGAAAAAACATGGGCATTAATCAACCTGAGATTCTTGTATTTCTTGTTATTGATCGGTCTTTCCACTTTAATTATTTTAGTTGTTGCGTTTTGTGCCACTGCTAGTCTACACTTGATTTCTGGGGAGCAATTGCCTTTGTTGAATATCAGTTGTTATATGTCTTATTTAACTTTATTGTCTCTCTATTTAACTTTAATTATTTTTTGTTGCAGAAAGAGATTACAGATACAGCAAATGGAAAATGGCGGTTCAGAGATCGTTAGGGTGGGCCGTTCCGAAGAAATCTAAGATAATGACAGGTAAACTTTTACATTTTTTACAAAGGAACACCTTAAAAATGGGACATTTTTGATGTTTGGAATTTTCTAACCTGTTATCCGATTTACGTGATTTTTTTAATATGTTATAGCCTTATTCTTTAACAATATCGCTGTAACAATATTGTTTCTAGTCAGGCAAACTGTCATTGTATACCAGATGTACCAATCAAACTGTGAGTTTTTCTCAAAGTTCGCGTGACCCTGTGAAATATTGTATCATTTATAAAATACTGAAATTAAAACCCAACTATAGCCTCATGTTTTCTTAACATTCTGTTTTTGAAGTTATACTTCTTTAGGCACGAGGGTGAATTTTTACATTCCCTGGCGCATGCGCACAGCGACAGTACGATATTAGTCGCTACATATTTATGTAGCGCAAATAAAGTGTGCGTGAAAAGAATATATTATTAGTGTTTTTAGTAAATATATTTATTATAATTTTTATGTCTGTGGATTTGTCTTCCTCCTAATAAGTATTATTGAAAATGTTTATTTTCAATTAATGTATCTGTCACCGTGATTGTAATTATGTCCGAGAAATGATCGACTGAATACAAAAGAGGTGGTAGCTGATCGGTAGAGCATTCGCCTAGGGATCAAGAGGTCCCCTGTTCAAATCCGGACAAAGTCATATCCTTTTTTTTTTAATTTTTGGTATTATTTTTGTTCTTTCTAAAATTAGTTTAATATTTAAATACAATACAAAAAAACTGTTTAAAGTAGATAGGTATATTGATTTCGTTGAAATCATAATATGAAGTTAGATTATATTATAATAGAAGTATAACTTCTTACGTGCGTACAAAGTACACACACACACATTCTTTTTTATTCATTCGCCTACGTTGGATAATAAAAAGTTAGGTACTTTAACAACTAGCCTTGTTTTTCGTCAATACAGGGTGTTTTTAAATACGTATGGCAAACTTTAAGGGGTAATTCTACATGAAAAAATAATGACGGTTTGCTTTATAAACGTATGTCCGCAAATGCTTCGTTTCCAAGATAGGGGGTGTTGAAATTTTTCTTACAAACTGACGATTTGTTTATTGCTCTAAAACCGGTTAAGTTATGCGAATACAATTTGGTGGGTTTTAATAGATATTTATTGCGCATTTTTTAATATACAATTATTAATTTAATATTCACCATTGGCGCGCATACGGGTAATATGATCCTTATGTGCGCCAGTGGTGAACATAAAATTCTTCATTGTATGTCAAAAATGCACAATAACTACCTCTTAAAACCTACCAAATTTCATTTGCATATCTCAACCGGTTTTAGAGCAATAAATAGATCGTCAATTGGAAGAAAAATTTCAACATCCCCTATCTCGGAAACGAAGCATTTGCGGACATGCGTTTATAAAACAAACTGTCATTATTTTTTCATGCAGAATTACCCCTTAACGTTTGCCATACTTATTGAAAATACCCTGTATTGATGAAAAACAAGGCTAGTTGTTAAAGTACGTAACTTTTTTTATTATCCAACATAAGCGAATGAATAAAAAACAGAATGTTAAGAAAGCAGCTTTCATTCACAATCATTTGTTTTGAGCTTCTGTCATATGTCGTGTAATCCGTGTATATTAATATTATACACAGATTATACAACATATGACAGAAGCTCGAAAAGCCCTGTAGTTGGGTTGTAATTTCAACCCAACATTGTAATTACAATGACAGTGTACCTGTCTAACAACAATATTATTATAGCGATATTGTTAAAAAATAAGGCTATAACATTTTAAAAAATCACTTAAATCGGACAACAGATTTAAGAAATTCAAGACATTAAAATGACCCATTTTTAAGGTGGCGCATTAATTTCTTGGAGAAGTGTAGGTATAATATATTTAAACCTCAAACTAAGATTAATATTACAAAAATGAATATTAAACTCATCAGGCTTCCGGATTTAACCGCAATTCTCACTGTGCAGAGCTTTCGATGATCCTCTCGAAGCTAGGACAAATAATCCCCGGAAAAAAAATCCCCACAAATTGTCCTCGGACAAATAATCCCCGGACAAAAAATCCCCACAAAAAATCCCGGACAAATAATTTCCACAAATTTTTTTGGACAAAATATCCCCACAAAAAATCCCGGACAAAAAATCCTCAAGAAATATTTGGGCCGAATCTTCTTCTTCTTCTTCAGCCTGTGTTCGTCCACTGCTGGACATAGGCCTCTTCCATTTGCTTCCATCGATTTCTACTCTTGGCAATTCTCATCCACTGCTTGCCCGCGACTTGTTTGATATCATCTGCCCACCTCTTCTGCGGTCTGCCTACTAATCGCCTGTTCTCTCTTGGTCTCCAGTTTGTTAGTCTCTGTGTCCATTTTTCGGGATTATCTCGGGCAACATGTCCGACCCATTGCCACTTGAGCCTTGCTATACGTTCTGCGACATCTTTGTTCTTTCACGAATGTCGATATTTCGAATTTTGTCTCTCAAACTAATCCCTAGCATGGCCCTCTCCATCGCTCTTTGAGTTGTACTGAGCTGCTCTAAGGTTTTCTTTGTAAAGGCCATGGTCTCCAGTCCATATGTAGTTACAGGCAAGATACATTTGTCATAAACTCTTCGTTTTAGACACATTGGTATATCTCTATTCTTCAAGATAAAGCTTAACTTGCCGAAAGCTACCCAAGACAATTGTATGCGTCTTTTTATTTCGGCTATTTGGTTTTCTTTGCCGATTTTAATGGTATGTCCAAGATATATATAGTGGTCTACATTTTCAAGACTGACGTTGTCAATAACAAGATTAGTTTGTACATTACTCATTATTTTTGTTTTCTGAAGATTCATTTTGAGACCTATTTTATTTGACTGCTGGTTTAGTTCCTTCATCATTTGCTCCAGTTCCTTGATATCTGTACTGAATAATACTATGTCGTCCGCAAACCTCAAATGACTCAAATGTACACCATCAATGTTTAGACCTTTTTCCTCCCAGTCGAGCTGTTTGAATACATTTTCCAATGCTAAGGTAAAAAGTTTTGGTGAAATAGTATCACCTTGTCTAATACCTTTACCAAGGCGTATTTTTTCGGTTTTTTGGTCTTCATTGATTTTGATGTGGAATGTGGCCTGTTCATAAATGTTTTTAATGAGTGTAGTGTACCGTGAGTCTGTTCGAGCATCCCTGAGGGCTGACAAAAAGGACCAGGTTTCAATACTATCGAAAGCCTTGTGAAAGTCAATAAATGCCATATGTAAGGGTACATTATATTCTGTGGTTTTTTCTACCAGTGTTCTGACGGTTTGTAAGTGATCGTTAGTACCAAACCCTTTTCGAAATCCCGCCTGTTCAACCGGTTGATATAAATCAAGTTTTTGTGTTATGCGGTTGGTTATTATTCTTGTTAGCAATTTGTATAAATGTGACAACAAACTTATAGGCCTGTAGTTTTCAATATTAGTATTGTCTCCTTTCTTGTGTAAAAGTATTATTTCGGCGTTTTCCCACAGATTGGGTATTCTTTTCTCTATCAGACACCTATTCAGCAAGACTTCCACAACCTCTACAACGGTGTTGCCACCCATTTTTAACATTTCAGACGTTATATGATCCTCGCCAGGAGCTTTTTTATTCTTCATTTGCTGTAAGGCATGTCTAATTTCCGAAGAAGTTATTTTAGGGAGAGTTTCCGAGCCGACGTTTAGAATTGTTCTATGGTCTGTTCCGGGGTTCTGTATAGTGGATGTATAAAGATTCTTGTAGAACGTTTGTATTTCCTTCAGTATTTGAGTTTTTTCTGTCACCGTATTCCCCTGTTGGTTTTTGATTTTAGTTGTCTTCGATTTTCCTTTAGTTAAATTTGATTTCAATACTCTCATGTTGCTATTGTCTTCGATGGTTTGCAATATTTGTTTTGTTTTATAAGCCCGCAAGTCTGACCTTATGCTCTTTTTAACTTTATTGTTGATAGCCTTATATTCTGGTAATTCTTTAGATGTTCTTCTTCTTTCTTCCATTAAATCCAGTGTTGTTTGTTTAAGTTTCGTTTTTCTCGGATTTTTATTTTTACCACAGATCTTTCTTGTAGTTGATGTTATGTCATTCGTTAATTTTTGTGTTATTTCATATTTGCCGAATACGCTCGTATTAATGACCGATAACGCGCGTTAGCATGTGAACGATCTTAAGTAAGATGTATGTAGTTGTAATCGAGCGTTATCAAAACGCGCGTTATCAAGCGTCTGTCAAGAGAACGGGACCTTAGCTCATTCCCCATACCTTCCACGATTTAAAAAAAAATCACATTATTTTGTCATGTAAAATTTGAAGTTTTCATCATGTAATTGGAATTCGAAATTTGGTAAAAGGACATCGCACACATCTTATGGAAAATATAATGTCACTCAAATTCAATAAAATTTATACCAATAGATTCGTTTTAAATTAACGATCAAATCTTATCATTGCGCCAACTCTCTATTTTCAAAAATAAGAGCAGAAATTGATATAAATAAATCTGAAATCAAATGGGTAGGTACATAAGTTAGAGAGAGAAAAAATATTTTAAAATACCCAGATTTTCGGTACTCCATAAATCAGCGGATTAGTTTCACTAATCCGCTTAGGCCCAGCGGGATTTAAGCTGCTATGAATAGCACTCAGAGCAATAATGATTGTAAACTAACATTTTATGGACTCCAAAAAATGTGATTTCGATAAACTTTAATTGCAATTTGCGCCGTAATTAATCATAATTAAGAGTTGGCGCAATGATAAGAATTGATCGTTATATTGAAACGAATCTAATCGTATAAATTTTATTGAATTTGAGTGACATTATATTTTCCATAAGATGTGTGCGATGTCCTTTCGGGAAAACTTTTAGAGAACTATATTCGGCAGCAAATATTTGTTGGGGATTTTTTGTCCGATTTTTTGTGGGAATATTTTGTCCAAAAAAATTTGTGGGGATTATATTTGTCTGGGATTTTTTGTGGGGATTTTTTGTCCGGGATTATTTGTCCGGACCCCATCCTCTTTGATGTTCGAAAGCTCGGGACAGTGACAATCAACGCGGTTCAACTCCATTTAGTTTTCGGACACATATATTAACCATTTATTTTCGTTTCAGAGGAACGGTACCGTCTTCTATCGAGTCTTCCAGGGTGTATTTACATTATGGTTAGTTTCGGCATGTTGGCTGTGGCAGACTTATTGGCGTAACAGAGCTGAGATGAAATTATTTTTAGGTATTAATAGTGTGATTTTAAAAATCCATAGACTGTCTTGTTTTTATTGTTTTACCACTTTTTACTATGTATAATAACTTATATTTAAACTCAAATATTGATGTACTTATATTTTGTTACAATCTTTTGTTATATTGTTTGTTATGGGTTTATTTTTGAAAATAAAGCAATAAAATAGATGAAAATTTAAAAATAAAACTGTTTTATATATACTCACAATTTCACTTCCCTCGCTCTTCCACATCTATTGTTGGATTTGTACTTATTACTTCAAATACAGAACCTTAAGGACACTTTGTATTAATGCACTAGATACTAGACCTATACAAAAAGAATACATCGCAAGAATACAATACAAATCATGGACAGAGATTTAGATGAAATATATAGAAAATATGAAGACGGAAATAAATGAAGAGAAGATTATAGTATTAATAATAAATAATACAATAGGTCTGGATACCGCGTATGAAAAAAAAGTTGATTAATAGCAAGCTGAAAATTTTTTAATAGCTTAAGGGTGTCTAGCCGGATAAATTTTGATGTGTGGGAACACTGGAACAGGGGCAGTTTTAATTGCGGAACAGGTTAAAAATTTGGAACGGTCAGACCACGAAAACGGCACATTTATTTTGTCCGACCGAATAGACTTAAACTCTCCGAACAGAGATTAAACTCTCATGCAAAAATCAGACTGCTATTTATCACCTGTCATAATTCCTGTCATTTGACATATTCTACATGTTCCACTCATTAAAACGCCCAATTGGTGATAAATAGCAGTCTGATTTTTGCATGAGAGTTTAATCTCTGTTCGGAGAGTTTAAGTCTGTTCTGTCGGACAAAATTCATGTGCCGTTTTCGTGGTCTGACCGTTCCAAATTTTTAACCTGTTCCACAATTAAAACTTCCCCTGTTCCAGTGTTCCCATATTATATCAAAGTTTGTCCGACTAGACACCCTTAAGCTATTAACAAATTTTCAGCTTGCTATTAATCAACTTTTTTTCATACGCGGGATCCAGACCTAAAACAAAACAATCAAACAAACAAATTGTAGATACTTATATATACACTCCTGGTCAAATAAATGCGGACACCTTTTTGCATACAGCATTTTGTACGTATGTATTTTTAAATTCTGTAGATGTTACGTGGTTTAAATGAGGAAACTGTCAACATTAATAATAAAAATCGTTATTTAAAACAATAAAAAAAGAATGTGTGTACTTTGTACGCACGTAAGAAGTTTACTTCTATTATATGATTTCAACGAAATCAATATACTTTCAACAGTTTATTTATATTTAATTTAACTATTAAACTAATTTTAATACTTACTACGTTCCAAAAATTTTTATTAAAACAATGCCAAAAATTAAAAAATAAAAGAATAAAACACACACAAACACATTGAAAAATACCACAAAGAAATTATTTCTGAACAATAATTATTGCCAAAAATTTTAACTAAATACGTATTTTCTGAACAAATTATATAATAATATACTTCTTCTTCTTCAGGTGCCATCTCCGCTACGGAGGTTGGCAATCATCATAGCTATTTTAATTTTTGAGGCAGTAGCTCTAAATAGTTGTTTTGAGCTACATCCAAACCATTCTCTCAGGTTCTTCAGCCATGAAATTCGTCTTCTTCCGATGCTTCGTTTGTCATCTATCTTTCCTTGCATTGTGAGTCGTAGGATGCCATACTTCTCGCCCCGCATCACATGTCCTAGATACTGTAGCTTTCTTTCTTTAATTTTAAGTTCAACTTCCTTCTCTTTACCTATTCTTCTCAGTATTTTATTGTTCGTAACTCTATCTACCCAGGAAACCCTCATAATTCTTCTATAGGTCCACATTTCAAAGGCGTTAAGTCGTCTCGTCTCTACATTTAACGTCCATGATTCCACTCCATAGTACAGTGTAGACGTAACATTTTGTTAGGCGTACTTTAAGAGCTAATGAAATCTTTGCTACATAGGACCTTTTTCATTTTTCAATAATATACTGAGAATCAGTATATCTATTATAATACATAAAATGTAAAAAAAAATTTAAAAAATAGTACCTTGCATTGGGGATCGAACCCGCTTCCCGCCGATCGAAATTCGAAGTGCTTTCCGATTGCGCCACCTTCGCGTATATCATGTGGGAATATACACCAACTGAACGTTTACACCATAAACTTTTTGACAGTTGTTTATTACTTATATGAATTTAATCAAAGTTTGATTTTTGTGGAATTAAAGGAATATTTTGTGGAATAACAATATATTAGGTGAATATTGGTAGAAATTTAGATGGTAATCAAATTATGTAAATCAAAGCATTACATACTATTTTGGTAGATTAATTTTAAATTTTCCGAATAGGTAGGTAGGTACCTATGTAATTTTTTATTAGGATACTGAAACATTTACAATTATTACGTACCTTCCGCTTTTTACTATTAAAAAACTATTTAAAAAGTCACTACAATTATAAACTTGCCTTTTTCTCTGCCATCACAACAATAAAAACTAATATACACATTTTTTATCCATAATCTCCATATTGAACAATTATTGACAGATGATTTTAACACCCAATCAGATCCCGTATAACGTTTGAGCGACTAATACCATACTGTCGGTGTGCGCATGCGCCAGGAAATGTAAAAATTCACCCTCGTGCCTAAAGAAGTATAACTTCAAAAATGTAATAAGGAAAATAAGTACTATTGTGAAGTACCCCAAATGTGTACTTAGTTGCGTTTTACTCATTTATGTCATCGAATATGCTTAAAAACATAATTTCTTTTTTATTTATATAACAGTGAATTTTTATAGTAGGTATAAACGTCTTAGAAATATTTTTGGAATAGTACTTTATTTATTGATGTCTTTTTCTTGGAAACATTTTTAAAACTCACATCAACCTGCATAATTTGTAAACAAATACAGTGAAGGCCGCGTCCCACGATCAAATAATTTGATCAAACTGGTTTGAGCAAACTGAAAGTGACAGTTAATGACGTCACATCCTGAGTGTTCATTGTGGATAATAATGAAAAATTTTAATTTTAAATAAAGTACAAACAAGTTAGACAACTCAATACAAAAAATTTGATCAAACTAGACTGATAGTGAGAGCACAGATTTTTAGAATTTCAAAAAAACTGCAATTGTGACGTCACTTTGACGTACTTCCTCAAGTACGTCAAGTTTGCTCAAACTGTTTGATCAAATTATTTGATGGTGAGACGCGGCCTTGAACTTTTATAGGACCTCTAAGCACGTTGCCAAATTTCAATGCTGGTCTTGTTTGAAGGGGCCTGTAACACCGTAAAATACTCTTATTCTTCTTTTTTAGTAACAAATGACTTTGACATCTGTCTGTCTTTTCTTGAAGTTTGATCTTGAATATCTTGATCAAAAACGTGTTTTTGACTTGACTTTTACGTTTGGTTGGGCCGACTTTTACTGAATTTTTGTGGATATTCTTTCTTATAAAAATGGCATTACGTGTCCAATTTGAAAATAACAATGAAATAGGCGTTTTCGCCAAACTTACAAATGCCTACTGCCTTGTAGGAATAGGTGGTTCAGAAAACTTTTACAGGTAAATACTACAAGAACAATGTTGTGCAACATTTAAGATTTTTTGTTTTCCTAAAATTGAATGATTTAAATACGCAATTCCTATTCATTTTTAGTACATTTGAAGGCGAGTTAGGTGAAACAATACCAGTAGTACATGCTTCATTAGCAGGTTGTAGAATTATTGGAAGAATGTGTGTAGGAAATAAGAATGGTCTGTTAGTCCCAAGTTCCACATTCGATACAGAACTTCAGCACATCAGAAATGCTCTACCAGATACAGTAAAAGTACACAGAGTAGAAGAAAGGTTGTCTGCTCTTGGAAATGTGATAGCTTGTAATGATTATGTAGCTCTGGTTCATCCAGATTTAGACAGAGTAAGTCAATATTACAGTCTTTATACATATATACTAGGGATTTCCACAGTTTTGACCGTATTCCTTTACTCAGTTGTTCTTTCCAGTTCCTTCCGTTTTGCCAGTCCCCTTGCAGATTTCTTCTTTCCATTGCTTAGTCCACTTCATCTCTGAAAGATCTTCGGGGTCTGCCTCTCTTCCTATCTGACTCCACTCTGTTATTCTATCGTTTTTGGTCGGCTCTTCTGGCAGGTCTGTACCCAGTTAATCTCTTCTGTTCTATGTTGTCTATTATACCTATCTCAATTCATTCCCATTCTTTTCTTAATCTCTATGATATTTATTCAGTTTCTTCTTGTTATAGTATTTTTACTACAAAAACGATATTACGTAGGTCAAAATTTTTGACGTAAGAGAACTGTCAAAACATTAGAATGTGACTTTTCATTATTGCCATGGCATGTTTATAATAAACATGGCAATAATGAAAAGTCACATTCTCATGTTTTGACAGTTCTCTTACGTCAAAAATTTTGACCTACGTAATATCGCTTTTGTAGTAAAAATACTATAGTCTGCAACTTCTCCTTAGGAATTCCATGTGTTGCTCCTATTTTGTTTTGGGTTTTCTTATCCAATTTTCATACTCATAAGTGAAGATACTTCTTGTCATGGTGTTCTACATTTATTTTGTTTTTATACTGAAGTTCTTATCCCACAGTACCAGGTTCAATTTTTGTATCCAGTCTCTTCTTTAACCTGGTCTATTTTTTGTTTTCTTCAGTTGTTCGATATTATGAAACCTAAATACTTGTACTTTAGGTTTATATCCCTCACATTCTTTGTAAATTCCTGTTTCAGTTTTCTCATCATAAAACAGAGGTCATCTTCGTCTTGTGTGTATTCGTTTCTTACCCTACTCATTCCGGCACACTTTCTTTTCCATTGTTTTTGGGTTTTTTTCCAGGAATATTTTAAACGGGCTAGGGGATGTGGAGCAACCCCTTTGTCGTCTTAAATGGACTACATATTCTATTCCTCCTTTTGATAGCTACTTTGTTATTCTTGTAGAGTGCTTTTATTAATATTAGTGGAACTTCAGTGTCTTCCATTGCTTATCATAGTTTGGTTCTAGGTATATATTATCATATGCCTTCTTAAGATCCACAAAAGCCAGATGGGCAGATCTATTTTTGGCATTAATTTTTTTATTAGTTGATTAACTGTGTAAATATGATCTAAACACGCTTTTTCCGCTGTGAACCCTGTCTGATTTTCTTCTTATTTTTATATTTTTTATATATTTTTATTATTGCTGAACATATTTTAGGAAACAGAAGAACTTATAGCTGATACATTAAAAGTTGAAGTATTCAGACAGACCATTGCCAGTAATGTATTAGTGGGATCATATTGTGTCCTCAGTAACCAAGGAGGTCTGTTGCATCCTAATACAACCATAGTTGATCAGGAAGAATTGTCATCATTGTTGCAAGTACCTCTCGTTGTAAGTGTTTAATTAATTTAGTTCATTTCTTTCAATCAAAATGTATAAGACATGTTCCTTCCTTTTTTGTTAACACCTTTACTGCGTCATATATCCCCAGGGATAACGAGGACTTGTAAGACTGGTATGGGAGGAGATTCCTACAGTCAAAAGACCACTCAGAAATCCCAGAATGCGATAGAGAGATAACATCCAAGCAGATCTCTGGAAAATGAACGTCCCTTTTGACCCTAGGTTTATTTATTTATTTATTTAGTACCCAAATAACAGTACTGGACCAATTACAATCTGGGTTAGTGTATTAAGCGTATTAGTAAATTTACCGTTTACAGATCATAAACATAACAACAAAACAGTATAAAATACATAGACTACATAAACGCCGTTTATATGTAAGTGTGTGAAAAAACTCAAAATGAGAAAAACACACTTACATACGAACAACGACGAACAAAAACTTATAAAGTAATTAAAGAAAAACAGAAAATACATAGTATGTAAAACAATTAAATACAAAAATACAGAATAAATATATAATATAACAGCAAGATGTTAAAAAGTGACTGGTTGCAACCTAATATTGTTAGCAGTATTCTTAATGATGCGTAAATTAGAATTGAAGATGTCAAAGAGATCAGAGTTCGCATTGTAGTGAGCTTGCATTTGTACTAGAGGTGACTGCACCAAAATATTTGATCTGGCTCTGTTAACATAAAACGTTTGTGAAGTACGAGAAGCAACACGTGGTATGTGGAGATTAAGAAGTTGCAATAACTCAGGAGTATTTACTTGATTGTTAATAATTTTAAATAAAAAGCATAAAGATTGAGTTATTCTATGACGCTGAAGACTTTGCATCTTAAATTTATCGAGAAGTAGCTCTTCAGAAAATCCCCTAGCAGGATAAATGCCAGTGGATTTAAAGTGCATACTTTTTAAAAACTGCCTCTGTACTGATTCCAAAACAGTTGTGTGATTTTGATAAATTGGAGACCAAACTATCGATGCATAATCGAGTTTGGGGAGAACAAGAGATGAATATAAAAATTTGCAAGTGTCAATATCGGTAAGTTCTTTCGCATTTTGTAAAATGACTAAACGCACCTGCAATGATATTAGTGATGTGTGGAACAAATGATAGTCTGCAGTCAAATATGACCCCCAGGTCCTTAACAGAGCAGGGGCGACAAATGGAAGTATTATGTATATGATAATCATAGTATGTTGGAGAAGGGCTTCTAGAAAAAGACATAACATTACATTTAGACGCATTTAGCTGCAAACAATTAGTGTCACACCATATACTGATTTTATTTAAATTTTCTTAATGCAATTTTTCTAAGTCTAATGCAATCGGAGGGTGACTTAATTTCAAAAAATAATTTTAAATCGTCCGCATAAATTAGTGAATGAACATCTAGGTTATCAACAATATCATTAACGAATATCACAAACAATAGCGGCCCTACAATTGAACCTTGAGGTACTCCGGATAACTGAGGTTGATGAACAAATTGGATAAAAGTTGTAGTCAGCCAAGACCCACCCAGGGTTGTAGCACTACGTGATGATGATGATATTTTTAGGGGCATGTGTGTAATTTTTCACCTGGGCTATAGCAAAATTGGTCAAAATGTCGCATCGTGCGGTAGTGATAAAAATGGTATTTGTACTACATTCACACAAATGCCTTGTGAAGCATTGACAGTATAGACCATAATGTATCTCTGGGGTCATGTGAAGCAAGAACTAGTGTATTAAGTATTTAACTGCAGCACTAAAGGTGTTCAATAATAGTTTTTACAGGTTTTTAAATTGTTTCTGTAGGATCTCTATTGCAATTATTATGTTGAATATTTTTTGTTTTAGGCTGGAACTGTAAATAGAGGTAGTGAAGTGGTAGGTGCTGGATTGGTAGTGAATGACTGGTGTGCTTTTGCTGGTATGGATACTACTTCCACTGAACTCACGGTCATTGAATCAGTCTTTAGGCTGAATGAAGCTGCTCCATCTAATATTACATCCAAAATGAGAGCAACTTTGATAGAAAGGTATTTTTTTTTATTTTTGTTCATTTGTGAATTTTTTAATGGAATAACAAAGGAAAAAGTAAAGAAACACTCAAATTTTAATGTTTTCTTTGGTGGAAACTAATAAAAGTGCCCAAAAATCATGGAATACAAAAAAATTAAACAAAAGTAATACAGTGGAACCTCGATAACTCGGATTAATCGGGACCGCGGCCGATCCGGGTTATCGAAAATCCGGGTTAGCCAGAGAGCATGGTAAAAATTAATAAAATTCGGTATACTTATAGATAAAGTCCGTTATAATTAAAATAACATGAAATATATATGCACAGTACACATCTAACTTACCTATAGTTGTATAGAGTATAGTATAGATAGTACATATAGAGTATTGTTCATTTCTAGGTAAAAAAACTCAGTCAGTTTCGGTGGTGCCAATCGGAACAATGTTATGTTATTTAAGAACAGTGGCTCTTTCATTGTTTAAAAGACCATTGTAAGAATTTTTTAAAAGACAGTTGGAAATAAATAAAAGAATAACAGGTGCCTGTTGTTTGCGAGAGCCCGAGATAATGAACGTCGCTCTGCCGCCGCAGCCGTGTGCCATGAGTCATTTTTACTATCGTATAGTTCAAATTACACAAATACCCATTATCTCTCAAATATTATATTCTGGTCAAAGCGAAATTTTATCAATGAAATTCGATATTTTTAAGACATTCCAGAAGAGGCTACAGATAAAATGTTTTAACCTAATACATACATTTTTATTATTGAAATGTTTGTCTGATGAAAATCGGTCCGGGTTAGCCGGACTTCCGGGTTATCGGGGGCCGACTTATCGAGGTTCCACTGTACATACTAACCAAAAAAATTTGTGTGAAAAGCCAACAACAGTATATACATCGTCGCCTCAAAGCAACAGTAGGATATGTAATATCCTACTGTTGCACAAGTGCACTGTATATGCATATATACATACACATCGCATCGGTCCAATATCACTTAACTAGTTGATCGGTGCACTCGTGCAACAGTAGGATAAATGGTCAGAATAATGACTGATAATCTATTCTTTTATTACCTCGTAATGATTATTTTGGACCTATCAATTGGGATTTAATAATTTGGGTAATTTATTGATTCGTAAAAAGAGACTCTCCTGTTAATAAATAGGTATTGATATTACCATAATAAATACAAGTATTAGATTACATTTATGAAAAATCAACTAATCATTTTCTCAGTTAAGCAACTTCTTATCGCCACAAGATTTTATGATACACTGGCTCTAGGATGTTGCCCAGTATATTCAAAAAGGTAATGCATGGCTTTACCCCATTTGGGTCTTTACCCCCACCCACCCTATATCTTTCTTCTTTTATCTGAATGTATGTTTTTTTATGTTCTAGCATGTCCTAAATGCCCCACCCAGTACAAGAAATATGTAAGGATACTAATAATAAAACAAGTTTTTTAAGTTATATGTTAAAATTCATAAAATATTAATTTGTAAAAATGATTATTATAATAAAACGACACGCCTTTTATAATCAGTGTTTTATTTCAATTTCTTAAATACAAATCTACTACAAAGGTACCATTAGTGACCCAGAAGTGAAATCACGCAACTACCAGAAGCAATTTTACAAGAAATGTGAGTTGGGTGATTTTACTTCATTGATAGCTCCAAATAAATAGATAGAAATAATTAACAATAAGAAAAACATTTGCCAATTATCTGATTTCACTCCTAGGTCATTAATATATTTATCTATTATAATTATTATTCACCTTTATCATGAATAGGCATAAAATACATGATCAGTCTCCCTAATATTGCAATATTGGCACAGAAGAAAGATACACTTTGTATCCAAATATACAAAAATGTATTCTGGCCCTGGAACTCTAATAAATAGGCAGGCAACAACCAAACACCTTGTGCAATGTACCATATTAAAAGAAGTACTGCTCCCATGAGCTTAGAGAGCTTTATCTGCCAAAGACACAAAGGTAAAACTGCCATGACCCATACAAAGTACTGAGATGTAAGCACACCATTGTATATAACCATAACGATTGTTTGCGTAAGGATAGAAAAGTTTAATGAAAACCTATTCAAGCCATATCTAACCGAGAACACTAATATGAGTACTAATTGAGGTAGTATCATCAAGGCCTTTTGCCAGTACCCAATGTTTTTTACCCAAGCTGTGAGATACTGTAGGTAAAAATAAAGAGAAAAGTTGTGTCTTGGATCTTTTCGTAATACATGGTACAAATATGTCTCATATAGGAAAGTATAGCCGAATAAACTATAAAAATACCAGGTCAGAAATGATAATGACAAGAGACAACCAGAAATCAGTTTTAACTGATCTAAATTTGGAACTAAGTACACCAAGTATTCTTTTTTAAAGATAGTTCTTTTTTCAGTCTTAACGTTTTGTGGTACTAGCTTATGACCACCCATAGAGGATGTTTGGACAATAGTATTCTCTATGTTTTTAAGTTTCTTCAAGTTTGGGGTTTCATCTATGGCTAATGGTTTTTGTAAGTTTTTCCTACGATCTTCAGTAGTATAAAAAGAATACTTACTCAAAAACATAAAGTATGTTAAGCTGTATATGATTGGATACAGCCTAAAATGGATGGAAATTCCATGTATGATGCCTGTGAGAAAAATATATCGTTTACACTGTAGAAAGTATAGTGTTAAAAGGACTAGGAATCCTGCTAAAGTATCACAGTTTCCTCTTGTTCCAATAGCGATAGTCATCGGATTATACAACCAAACCATCATAGCTGTATCTGACATTAGATCAATATAATTTTTAGATTCTAACTCAGCTTTGGTGACATTCAAATGCTGTTTATTTGATTGCCGCAGTTTTTTTCTGTTTTTTCCGTTTGCATTTTTTAGCTTGCTAATATCTTGTAACTTTGACTTCTTTGAATCCTTTTGTTTGTAACATTCATACTCTTTTATAGTATTTTTAACAATTAATCTTATTAAAAGTGCTACGATAATATCAATACTACAAAAGAGAATTTTACCGAAGCTATGATGGAGTGTGACATTTGGAATTAAGAGTATAGCTACTAACGGGCTGTAACGATAAGTGTGCCTATTATAGGGTGAGTTACCTTCTAAATAATGCCTCGAGGCATCAGTGAAAACCTTATAGTCAATATCTGTATATTTTAATTTCGAGATCTGATCATGATGGATGCCGTAAACTACTAGTACTATTCTAAGAATTATAGATATTAACAAATGTTTTTTATAATGAATATTTACAAACGTACTCCACAACGACACCATTCTGCTAATTAAATTCTAGTTTTTAAACTGGTCGCAGCTTTTTGCAAACAAGTTTTAAAATCTACAAACTCCTTTTTACAATCATTCATAGCAACACTGTCTCTTTTCAAAACACATGTGGCATAACTCGTAGCTTCTTTTCTACACTTTGCTAATAGGAGTGGATACTGTCGATAACGTTCTTTGGCTCGTTTTACAGATTCCATACTTAATTTTTACTAAATCTAGATTTGTGGTTTCTTTTGATTTCTTCCCAATCGTACTCCACTGGGCTGAAGAAACTATCGTATATGGGTTTCGAGAATAATACTAAGAGTGAAAGGGTTGTTGTGGTTATAACAAACGTTCTGGGATATCTATAAATCAATCCACGGTCTTTGGCTCTGAGTCGGTTATTCATACGACTATTGTTCATTATTAGCTGTTTCTCGTTTTTTTGATATGTCAATACCACCACATACAAAGCTCTTATCTTTCCACTTCCTGCAACAATCTCGCATATCCTCAATGACTGTCTGGCAAGGTTTTTCTTGAAAGCGATTTTCTAAACAAAAATATTATGTAATAAAAATGTTAGTAAAAAATGAGGGTTATGGCTTACCTTTCAAACAGGCTTGAATTCTACAAGCGTAAGGTTTGCAAGGATCTTTTGTAGACATTAATCAAACATAATTTTAATTGATATCTATCTTTACTATATCATTTAGCGGCTTATAATTTAAATAAATTGAGGTAAATACAATGAAATTTTTCACTTTATCAAAATTGACAGTGTGACTGACATTGACGTTTATAATCCAACCAAAATGTGTGACAAGTGACAATGATTGTCATTGTCGCTGACGCGACAAATTAAAAGTACATACAGTTGGTATATTGTAAATCTCGATGGACGTCATTACTACAAGAATCTACAGGTCGAGCAAGTCTCGTAAATTTCACGATTGCGAGCCACGCTTCACGCAACCGTGTTTGCGTACTTGTGTTTCGAGTTGCGTGGTCGTGCGGAGTTATATTTACCAATTCGCGCAATCGTACTTGAGACGCTGTGTCAGGTGAGGTGTTTGAAAATTTGTGTAACTTGATTCTGTGGTGTGAAGGTGGTTAAACTTTTGGTTTATTTTTTTTCGCAGAAAATTTTTAGATGAAGTAATTGTATGATGAAGATAACACAGAAAATACAAGAGGGCAGCATACTTTGCAAAACAACTGTTACAATTTGAAATCAACAAGTTGTTGTCTTGCAGGTAAAAAATGTGACTTTTTAAAAAAATTATATCTTGGAAACTAAAAATTATTTTTATTTATAATTGAAACATGTAAAAGTATAGTACTCTCAAAAAAATTTCAGCCAAAAATATTCATTTTTGTAGAGTTGACTGCAATTTTTCGACAACAGCCCTTTTTTGTGGTGAGCAGCATAACAAGTCCAGTCTCATCTGAAATCAAAGTTTCTTGTAGTTTATACCTCTGGCTAGTGAATGAACAAAGGATTTTTTATTAGTTGAGGTCATTTTTGTTTTATAAAAAAAAAACTACTTTAAAAATGAGAAAAATTGGGGTCAAAAATGTGTTTAAACTTATGTAAAATCTTCAAATTTCATTTTTTTAATTCCTTCGTTCATATTCTAGCCAGAGGTATAAACTACAAGAAACTTTTTGATTTCAGATGAGACTGGACTTAGTTATGCTGCCAACGCAAAAAAAACTTAAACTCTACAAAAATGAATATTTTTGGCTGAAACTTTTTTTGAGACTACCTTAAGTACTATACTTTTACATGTTCCAATTATAAATAAAAATAAATTTTAGTTTTCGAGATATCGTTTTTTAAAAAGTCACTTTTTTTACCCACAAGACCTATGTAACCCCTTAAAAAAATGTTTCGAAGAATATGTTTGATGGCCAAGATGCATACATATATTTAGAAGGAAAGTTCCTGATTTATGTAGTATAATACATAATACCAAAGAGGAAGTAGCCCTAAGCGCCGGACTCCACTTGCGATTTGTAGTTGTGAAGATTGAACACATTCTTTCAAATAGAAGTCAATCCATGATTATTTAGTCACAAATGGATTGACTTGTATTTGAAACAATGTGTTCAATCTTCCTGATTACAAATCGCAAGTGGAGTGCGGCGGTAATAACACCAAAATATTCCATATAGGTCCATAGAAGGTACACAGACATTGAAAAATTCCTGGAATATCCCCGAAAACATGTTCCCTGAACATCCCAGGAAAATCCTGTGTCAGCATTTTAAACATTACCTGAATGTCTTATTGGAACATTCCATGAATGTCCACGAATGTTCTCTGGACATTCAAAATATATTTTGTAGACATTCCCTGGATATACCAGAAATACAGTGATGAGCGCTCTAATAACCGGCAAAATAGCACAAAAGATGTATTAAGTAGTGAGATAAAAAGACATTGTATACATTTAGATTGTATTGATTGTGTACCACCTTCAGACGTATCAGACGAGTTTGGAAACTACCACTGTCACAGTGACAATTTTAGTTGACATACTCCTCCGATATGTGTAAAGGTGGGATCAATATAACGTAAATTTAAAGGTTAATTTCGCTAAATTTCCCAGCTCGACTAGTTTCATTTCTTTTTATCTCACAACTAAATATGTTGCCCATATTTTGCCGGTTATTAGGGCACTCATCACTGTACATCCTTGCTGATGTGACAATACCTCCTATCTGTTTTTTCATGAGTTTTGTATGAGAGATGGAAAAACATGTTTTAAGGTCACCTCCTATGTTCATATGTAAGTTTTGACTTGTTTTGTAGTTCATAGATAGTTTAATTTACTACAAAACAAGTCAAAAAATATCATATGAAAACAGGAGGTGACCCTAAGACAAGTTTTTAGTTTCTCTTACAAAACTCATGAAAAAAAACAGATAGGATGTATTATTACATCACTGACGATATGTGGCCATACCAATTAATACATCCTTGATAAATATAAACATTTTTATTGAACAAAATCTTTTCATACATTTTTTTAATGCAATTTACTAATATTCCTAAATATTTCAAAAAAATGTGTCACATTTGCTTTGTAAACTTTTCTTTTGCCTTTCGTAGCCACATATTCCGTTTCCTTCCTGGTTTTTTGTAGACCACTTCTCTCAGCTGATTCTAAAAAAAAAATAAAATAAATGGTAATTTTTCTATCCTTTACAATTAACAATCAGAAGAAATATTATTTACAGATAATGATATGCATAATAATAATAGGTTTGTTCTAGCATCAGTTTCAAACAGTTTGAAACCATCAGCGAATAGTGGACCAGCGCGAGTAGAGGGGATCGCACTGGTGACTGTATTATGTTCTTTTACTGACCAACTGTTTGCTGACGGTTTTTGACTAGTTTGACTGTTTGCTAGAATAAACCTAATAATAATGAATATTTTGTATTTTGACAATGACATCTGATGTGGAAGTCAAAACATTAATAAAATTATTTTTTCAAGTTAACTTTCACATGCGCGTCTTAAAATTGTACTTTTAATACTTATATCATAAATAACTATTAAAACTATCTTAAGAGGAAACAGTATCGATCAACAGGTAGCGAAAATGTGTTCCAAGATTGCGGCTGTAATTTTGAATATTTTTTCGAGATATTTGGCACACATATTCTTAATATAATAAAGAATGGCGGTACAGAGCCCAATTTGAAAAATATATTAATATGTGGAAATTACTCTGTAATTAAATACAATATAAAAAAACGAGCTTGTACCGCCATTAAGAAGAACAAAAAATACACTTTCTTCAAATACAACTTTTTTATCCGATTTTGTGTTATTTTGGAACTACTAAAATTTTTTATTTCATTAGTAGTTCCAAAATTACACAAAATCTAGGCATCGGATAAAAAAGTTTATTTGAAGAAAGTGTATTTTTTTGTTCTTCTTAATGGCGGTACAGGCTCGTTTTTTAAATATTGTATAATTACAGAGTAATTTCCACATATTAATATATTTTTCAAATTGGGCTCTGTACCGCCATTCTTTATTATTTTACGAATACGTGTGCCAAATACTTCGAAAAAATATTCAAAATTACAGGAACACGTTTTGGCTACCTGTTGATCGCTACTGTATTAACTTAAAACATTGTAATTTGCTAAACCAGTATATTTTACTCTACTACTACTCTACTAGCTACCTCATTTTCCACTGTTTCTAAAGACTTGTTTACATGGGTAGAGTTTTGAGGAGAGTAGAGTAGAGGTAGTACTCTACCAAAAATGGCTTGATACCATTCACATGAGGAGAGTACAAGTATAGTACTGATGCTAGTATAGTGAAACCGATTTTTGTATTTTTAAACACTCTTGATTATAAGTGCACCTTAAATTCTTAATTTTTTGCTTAAGCTCGTTTACTCCAAAGCCCCCTTTGCCATTCTTTCGACAATTTCATCCTGCGCAGCTTGCTGCAAACTTTTATTTCTGTAGTATACACTACCTAAATTCCATAAACACTGGTATTCGCCGTATTATAGCTCTACAAGTTTTAAAGTTTCATCTTCGGTGAACTTCATTTTCACTATTTACACAAAACACAATTCCAGCCAGAATGACAGCGCCCCATGGACTCTCCTACCTACTCTATTCTGCCATAATTGAGCATGTTCCATGGGTAGAGTGTGCAGCCGAGTAGACATTTTGGCAGTAGTGGTGGTCATAGAGTAGTTACTTTGCCATAGGTTGCTAGTCACTCTACTTTAACTCCAACTATACACTCTACCAGCTATTCTACTGTGCTGAGCATTTTTACAGGTAGAGTTACTCTATCAAGTACTTGCATCATTACTCTACCCGTGTAAACAAGTCTTAAATCTACTGAATGAAAATCTACTTAATCTTAATCTACTCTTAATGAAAAATGTTAAAATCATTTACCCACCTAGTATTATTGTAGAATTTAAGACAGTCCAGTGCCTTATAAATAATTTCAATATGAATATTTTTTCCTTTAATTCTCCTTTGATACCACTCCAGTTTAGATTTTGGGGAACTTATTTCATTGTGTTTATAGCCCATATTTATTGAAGGAACCCAATCTGGAGATTGTTATTATCGATTAAGTCGGCTGGTTTTCCTATAAGATTAAAATGTTAACATCTTCAAAAATCGTTACTGTTGTAATTGTAACTTACCAGATATAAAATGATTACAGCAGACAGGACAGGAAAATTTTCATTTCGCTAGTAAAACCTGTACATTGTATTGCATTTAACCATTGTTGTCTCTCAGATACCTTATTTAGTTCAGTTTAAAAGTGAACTTTATCTTGACTTTATCACAATTAGGTACTTTGCATTTCACACTTCAAAACACAACACCATTGAAGCATATTATCTTTCTAAATTAATACTTCCAGAGAAAATGTTAAATTAATCTTTGTACAACACAAAATTACAAAGAAATACAACTAAAATTATCTAAAACTCATTAAGAACAGATAGAATAACATTTATCTTTTACACCCAGTAGCCATATTGACATATATTATTATGAATCAGTAGAAACGATTATATTTAAATTTGGTAAATATAACTCCGCACGACCACGCAACTCGAAACACAAGTACGCAAACACGGTTGCGTGAAGCGTGGCTCGCAATCGTGAAATTTACGAGACTTGCTCGACCTGTAGATTCTTGTGTCATTACTACGTTGTTATCTATATTGACGTTGTTGCCAAATTACAAAAATCCTGATTCATTTTAAATCAAATATATTAAAGAATAACTACTCTCCTACTATGTATGAATAACTACTATGGAAAAAATGGTCACGTTGATTTGTCCCTTGAAAATACCGTAGTCGTTGTCAGGCCACATGCACCTACTCAGTAGGAACACAAAATCCTATGCTGAAACGTTACAGGGTAGTGCCCTTCTATTAACGTCTATATTCTTTGATTATATCACATAATTATTTCAATAATGGATTTTATACAACAAAACAAATTAATATTCAATGTAAATAAATAAAAAATTAGAAACAGAAAACAAGAATTAAGTAATAATCTTATGTTAAAAACAATTTGAGCAGCTTGTGTAGTATAAAGAAGTAAAATACGATAAAAAACAACAATAATTATTCATTATTTACATATTTACTTTGAAATGTTTCAGAAAACTAGAAGAATACTCCAAAAATTACAATAATTTAAAGTATACTGAATTTGACAAAGTGACGAATATAAATAAGACAACACAAGAATACGCTAAAGAAAATTATTAAAAAAAAATAATTTTCAAATTTTTTTCAAAAAATTGAAAATGGTTATTCATTTTTGAAAATTAATAAACTGAAAACACTAGAACTAGGCGAGGTATAAGCAGAATTAACATATAGATGATGAAACTCTGCACATGGAGTTCTAAAAATTTTTAATAAAAAAAATTTCCAATCACATTTTATCACAGAACAGATAGTACATTCAAAAACATGATTGCTCATGATTAGTGACATCTCATGGACATCTCTGGACATGGACAGTGACATGACATTGACGGAATGATACGTGACACTTGCAAAAGTGACACCTCGTCTGCAATCTCAACATTTGCGAGCTGATAAAAAACTCCAATTAACTAATTAATTACATTAAATTTTTAAGTTATCAACGCAGATTCGACAAAATGGCTGCAAAACGGGACTTGGTAGAGTAAAAAGACTTCTTCTAAAATGGTAAGTATCCATGTAAAATATCCTGTTAAGCTTTCACTTTGTCTAGTCAACTAGAAATGGATTGAACTTTTTAGGGCTTCACTATTGACCGTTTGTTTTTTAGTGTGGAGTGTAATTATGGAAAAATTTCCCTTGAAGAGTAGTGTTGCCACTGCAGTACCATCACCTTCTTACCAGTCAATGACCAAAAAGGTATTACAATTTTTACAGCTTCTAACTTTTTATTGATGGTAGGAATTAAGTAGATTAGTGAATATACTGATAAGATTTGAGTTTGCATGATTACTGTTGTCATAGATAGTGTGACCAACTCCAATTTAGTCGAATTCGGGACAATGCTGAAAAAAATACCTAAAATCCCGGACTTTTCATTGAAAATCGGGCCATTTGTTTTACATAAGTATAGTACTTATTGATATCATCATTTTATTGATAATTTGACATTTATCATTATTATTTTTAAACAACATTAAATTTTTTTAACAGGATGGGTTGTAATGATTATTTCATTCATAGGAGATTCTGACCAATAGAAAGCTACAGAAATCTAAATTAAACTGATAATTTTTGATAATTTCCCGTCGTCAAGTATATTACGTCAGATGCCCTTCGTTGCTATGAAAAAATACATTCAGTGACATTAATGACAATTAATGTTTTAAAAATTATGAAAGTGATGACTTTCAACCGTAAAATATTTATAACAACTGTGTGTTTAATTGTACTAATTTGTACTTACATAAATAAATTACAATAAAATTTTGGTTTTGAACAGTTTTATTCATGAAATAATCGCAACAAATTGCACTCGATCTCTAAAATTAATGTAGAAATTTGGCCCTCGTGACACTTTGATATAATTTCACTCGCCTTCGGGTCGTGAAATTAAAACTGCCAAAGTGTCACTCGGGAAAAATTCAATAATTTTAGAGCTCTTGTGCAATTACTACTGATAATTACATTTTCGTTAATTTGTGACGTTTCGACTCCAACGTGGAAATTGTTCTCAAAATGGACAAATTAGAAAATCAACTGATGTTGGATTTCCATGTAAATAGAACTTTAGGTTAATATAAAAATATAATTATCATTATTTGACATTCATGTTTTTGAATTTTCTTTTCAGAAGACGATAATTAAAATACAGAAATGAGAAAAAGTCTAGAGTTTGAGTTTTCGTAGAACTATAGTCCACGATAAAAAATGCAATGCGTTTTGAATGTGGTATTAGCATTACACTATAGAATTTGTCGACTTTTTTTCGTCCAACCGATTCAATTTGATGTGAATTCTTAGAAAAATAATGTTTTCAAAATTTCAAAACAGAATTTTACCAAAACGTTGAAAATTCGGATGGCCCGGAAGCCTTGTCCGGGACGCCGGGACACGACCTCGTAATTCGGACCATGTCCCGGATTTTTCGGGCTAGTTGGTCACACTAGTCATAGAGCATGTTAACCACGTCCATCAGTTAAAAAATAATTTTATTATTAAGTAGTTCTGTTTTTTTAACATTTCTAAATTATATTCTTTCAACATTATTGCTTGTCACAGCAGTTAGTTCTCTCCATGAATTAATGGCATCGATTTGAAAACTTAAAACCTTTTTCACAGGGTTTATTTAACCCTCCAGAGGAACGGCGAAATAAGATTACATTATATTTCCATATGGGTGAGGCCTGAATATGTGAACACTAGTACTGCTGGAGTATAAAGCGGCAAATGTGGACAAACTATGTATCACTGCATAAGGTCACCTCTGGAGAGACATATAACGAATGCATGTACATATTTGAAATCAGTGGCGGCCGGTCAGGGTCGGCAGGGTCGCCAGTGCCGACCCACACATTATGGACACATTGTAGATTTTCTAAATATTTAATTTAATCCAGAGTTGATGATATTTGTTTCTGTAAAATAAAAAAAATCTGTGAGATAATACAGGCTAAATTTAATTCATTGTTTTTAAAAGAATTCGATCAATCCGATACGTTACGTGATCCCTACGAGTAAGAAACTTTCAAATTAATAATCCCAGCCATGCATCCGATTGCGATTGTATGAATTCTTTTTTATAAGATCAGCTTCGCTTCGACGGCAAGCCGTCCCTAGATCTACGATTTGAAGCGCTGCGCTGTAGAATATTAGACAACCAATTATACATTTCACCATAATTTCACCCGTATTTGAATGGCAGGGTCCGGCACATAAACAATCTGCCGATCGGTGATAGGTAGACACAGCAGCAGGCAAGCCACGTACCCTGCTAAAGTGTGCTCGGAATGAAATTAATTATGAAATAAAGTAGCTTTTGGAATTTTAAATCTCGGTTAGTTTTCACTGTAGCAGATTTTCGTAAACAGCTTTTGGAAGTTTTTAATTTTATTTTATTAAAAAAGGCGACAATTTTGCAAGTGATGATATTATCTCGATTCGTGAAACAATCGGTTTGAAAACTTTACTAAATGATTATTCTTTTAATATTTTTTTTTACATATTTTTAAGAAAGTGTTTACCCAAACTGATGTGATATTCAATGTTGTTGAAAATCAGTCAACTGACATTATTTATTCCAAAAATAGAATAACAAAGCTGGTAAAAAATCTCAGAGAATTTTCAATATAATATACGCAGTGACGTTTTGGATTCGCTTGATATTTCCGAACACTCCCAAAAAATACAAAAGTATGACACAGATCTCGAAAAACAAATATATTTTGAAATTTTTGATACTATTATTATTTGTGCAAATAGATACTCCTTTTTTTCAAATTTTGAAGATTTGCAAATTTTTGAAGCTTTGCAAAAATTTAAAAGTTACGCCAAAGAATTTTCAAAATATCTATTACACAAGTGTATTAAAACTATGCATCATTCTTTAATCAAATAGACAACTAAAGAATGAATTAAAAGTTTTATATGCTGATCCAAATATTTTCGGAAGATGGGATAAGTTACAAAATATGTATAATTTTATATACTGCAATTCATTGCAACAAACTGTTCCCGAAATTAATAAATTATTATCTTCTCTCATTGCTACCAACTATTGCCTTAAGGTGATACAGTAGCGATCAACAGGTAGCAACAAATGCGGTCCAAGATTCCGAAAGTTCTACGAACTTTCAAAAGTGAGGCAACAGTGCGTCAGTGATTCGACACTGACAGTGACGTTTATACTATCAAAAACAATAATTTTTATACAGATAGGGGCGAAATGTTGCCAAGTCAGTGACGTTCGATTTCTTGTTAAAAAAAATCGATTTTTCTTAGTTTCAATGTGACACAAAGTCTAGGCACGGGATAAAAAAGTTTATTTGAAGAAAGTGTATTTTTTGTCTTTCTTAATGGCGGTACAGGCTCCTTTTTGCAATATTTTATTTAGTTATAGAGTAATTTCCACATACTAACATATTTCTGAAATTGGGCTCTGTATCGTCATTCTTTATTATATTACGAATAAGTGTGCCAAATATCTCCACAAAATATTCAAAATTACAGCCGCAATCTTGGAGCATGTTTGTTGCTACCTGTTGATCGCTACTGTTTCCTCTTAAATGAACGGGATTTCTCTTGTCTCAAAAGTGTCAAAACGTATTGTCGAAACACCATGAAACAGAAGAGTATGTCAAGCTTTTCTCAAATGTCAATAGAAAAAAACTATTAAAATATCTCCAACACATTAATAAATTTTACGATGATGTTGTAACCCATTTTGCTACGTCCAAACAACATAGACTAAAGTTAATTTATAAACATGTTTAGGATCTAAATCTAAATCTAATGTGAAAAAAACAAAAAAAAAAACAAAACAAAAAAAAATAAAAAAAAACAAAAACCAAAAATTAAAAATCTTCTATAATGATTGAAGCCTTTCAATTAGATGGTATACCTATCTGAGGAGACAAAAACCTTTCCGACCCTGTCCCTAAAGCCACGAGCCGCCACTGTTTGAAATGTCAGATTAAAGTTAAAACTACCATAATTTTGGTTCTTGACCACCTAAAGGCTTGCTTAGACACATAAGATTTAGGTTTTGTTATGTATTTTAATAATTCCTTGAGTTGTAATATTGCAGAATAACAGATGAGAGAAATCATTAACTACAACATAATGTGTTGTATACATATGACATTAACAACAACCAACTACTATATTATGAGCTAAACACTCAATTTTTAGGCAGTAAAAAAAAGTTTACAAATGATAAAAAATGCAATTTTCAAAAAACTGGCTATTTTTAAACTGTATCTTCAAATAGACTAGATAGATTTTAATTTGCAAATGCTCTCTCAAAAGATTTGAAAGATATTTAATCTCTTCCATTTGCTGCTTTCTACAGTAGGAAAAATGAAAGAATACCCGTGAACGAACATATAAAACACGCTGTATTTTCCTGTCAGTGTGTCACACAAAAAATTGGCCAGCGCAAGTACATGTAATAATTATTATTACATGTAGAGTCCATGTTTCTGCTCCATATGTGAGGGCCGGCCTCAGCAGTGTTTTGTATAATATGTATATAGTAATTTAATTTTTTCTCTGTTCCATCGTCTCCACTGCTAGGAAATTTTGCTCAACAGCTTGCTTACTATGCCTTATTATGTCAATATCTCTAATTCTTGTGTCTCAGACTGTCTTTTTCAAGACAATATTTAATAGGAGGTAAGAATGGGCATCAACTTGTCTTATTTTATATCAAAAAATCTAGAATTCTCTCCCTATATTCTAACACTGGCTTTTAAGTTAGATATTGTCATTCTTGTTAATCAATAAGTTTTTTTGGTATACTGAACTCACGCATTGATTGGTATTCCGTGGTGGTTGGTTGAGTTGCATGTAATAACCTTATTGTCCACGAAAACAATTAAATGAAATTAAAATAAATGTAAAAACAATAAACTGTCTGTGAATAATATATTTATTTCAATCGGTAAAAAAAAACGTGAAAACGTCTCGAAAGAGGGTTTGTTATTTTAGCGAGGGTGTGACCGCATGGGGTGCCCGCTGTGACTACTGAACTATACCACAAACACTAATCTGTCGTTATGTATTTCTACCATATGGCCAGACAGGCGACAACTTACTAGATCTGGTGTTTTAAAAACTGCAAAGGCATTTTACTTGAATAGGGATATATTTCGTTTCTTAAAACTTAACAGGCCCTTCTATGCATATGGTTTGTATATTAAATGTGAATTTTAAATGGGACATGTTATTTCATTTTGAAAAAGTTATTAAAAATTAAAATTAGCATTTAAAAAGTAGTAATTGAAACGTGTCGCCACAGGTATATAGTACTGTTCTCTTGACACTGTCATATGTGGCATGGAAGTTGAAGAATAGGTGATGTGTCTCAATGTTAAATTCTAACGTTTTCTCGAGGATTTGCCTTATTGAATGAATCTGGTCAATTGTTGATTTTTCTGGAGTGATTCCGGCCTGGTATTTTTCAATTATGCATACTGTGTCAATGTGGAGCCATTCGTAGAGAATATCTGCTAGTATTTTGTAAGCAGTTGTTAACTGGGTTAACAGTTTCCAAAGCTACAATTGCCATTTGGATCGCCAACCTTCGAAAGGAGATGGTGCAATAAGAAGAAGAACAGGGTTACACCTCTGTAGTTGTCTGGAGCTGGTCACTTTTTTTATGTAACAGGCATATCATACCTTGAGACCATTTACAGGCATGGTTTCGTTTTGCCAGACAAAAAGTAAAAGTTTATGCACTTCTTGTTTAAAAGTTATGCATTAGTGAAATAATATATCATTTGACGCAAAGTTACACGAAGGGTTCAAATATCAACTTCCGGTGACAATGGATGAAAACCTAGGACTTACGAATTGGGGACCAATTGTTTGTTCAATTGCAAAATTGACCAATTGCAAAATTTTTTAAAATAAAAAAGATCTCTAACACTGTCGATTTCGATATTTTTCAATAATCTCTCTGTATTTCTCTAATGTAGGGAGCTATTGATGATTTGATTGGGCAGTTGTTACTTTAATGAAAAACGATTTCATGCTACTTAGAGAGGGACAATAGGGAACTTGCATAAAATGTTAAATTCGAAAAAAATGTTATAATCACAACAGAACATAATTTAAAACATGTATCAAAGATAAAAAAGTTTTGTTTGGCTTTCGTTTGGCCCCTAAAGACGATTAAAAATTCAAATTATTCCAGTCAGGCCAAAACGCGTCGTGAAGTCATCCGTTTATATGTTTACATTCTTCCAACAAAGTAAACAGAATTTTAAATTAGACCTTATAAACGTCAGTAGAAAATACAGTTATGTGACGTTACAAGTGTTTTTGATCGTTTGAACTATTCATAGAAAACTTGTACTTTTACAAAATGGTTTTATTTTCCGTAGTAAATCTTCTTTCCTTTCCTTCAACAACTATATCAAACTCCAATGTCAACAAACTGGTATATATTAGGTTTGTTCTAGCAAACAGTCAAACTAGTCAGAAACCGTCAGCAAACAGTTGGTCAGTGAGAGAACATAATACAGTCACCAGTGCTATCCAATCTACTCGCGCTGGTCCACTATTCGCTGATGGTTTCAAATCGTTTGAAACTGATGCTAGAACAAACCTATTATTACAATGACGTACGATAAATGTTAATAGAATATAAATATTTTTCCATTATTCCGCGATGAGGTATACCCAAGTAGGTGGAGGCCAATAAATTAATGAAGAAGAAGAAGAAGAATATACCTAATTATAACCATAAACGGAACCATATAGTTAAACTGTGTGACGTCACGGGTCGTTTGAACTATTTTAAAATACAGAAGACTTTAAATTTGTACTTCTAAGTTATTATGAGTTTTTGAAGCGTAAAATTTTGGAAATCTCATTTGTATACAAAACTGAACATTATTATGTAATAAAGAAAATGTGCAAGTTCCCTATTGCGAATAAATGACAGATGAGCCTCTACATACCAGTCATACATTGCTTGGAATTAATGAAAACAATATCATTAGTAATATTAATTCATTTTGTCAATTTTATTATCAAATATTTGTAATATATCATTACATTTTTTAAGTTGTTTATAATCTTGCATTTCATTTCAAAATCATTCTATAAACAGTTGCAGTGATTCTTTGATATTTCTCTGACACTGAACACATTTCAGTTGATAACAAAACATGTTTGAGATAAATAACAGTAAACACAGTGATCTATTCAGTTCTTATGAAAATGAAAATGAAAATAATTTCTCAATGGTTGTAAGTATTACATAATATTGGTATAAAATTCAGTATATTAAAGCAAGTAATGTATGGGATATGAATAATACATTAAGAAACTGACATATTTCATGATTTATTTATAGCAGGATTGAATACTTAACAGGGAAACTACAAACCTATTTTTAGATTTACTGTACTTGTGATGGATTAAAATTTTTCATAAACTGGTCTAGCAATAAGATTTCAGTGTATCTAATTTAATTCGATGATCCATGACTCTTATAAATGCTTTATGCTTCATTGGAAACTATTTGTTTTGTCTTGTAAATACATTTTGTGTGAAGGATAAGTTGATTCTGAGTCTTGATTAATTTTACTCCTTCATTTTTCTGTTCAGTATTAACTTTTTATTAATATATTTGTTTTTTTATTCCTAACTAGCTGCCAGGCAGACTTCGTACTGCCTCAAACAAAAGGAATTCGTAATTAATAAACAAAAAATGCTCGATGTGAATGAGGTTTTATTATTATTTTTAATTAATTACACATTGTTTGAAGTAATAACGTTTAGATATAAGTAACAAAATAAAGTTTGTAGTGCAACAGTTACAATCTTAAATTTGTTTATCTTATAATGAATATACACTAATATACAGTGGAACCTCGATAACTCGGATTAATCGGGACCGCGGCCGATCCAGGTTATCGAAAATCCGGGTTAGCCGGAGAATATGGTAAAAATTAATAAAATACGGTATACTTACAGATAAACTCCGTTATAATTGAAATAACATGAAATATATATGCACAGTACACATCTAAATTACTAAAAACACGTAAACACAAAACTAAGCAAACGGAAGCGAACAATACAAGATTGTACTACACGCAATACAGTCACAATCGAAACGATGTTATGTTATTTTAGAACAGTGAAGACTAAGACCATTGTTTAAAAGAAATTTTTAAATAGTCTTCTAGTCTTTTTTAAACAATGGTAAGACAGTTTGATTAAAATAAAAAAGGAATACTACTACAGGTGCCGGTGGTTTCCGATAATTAAAGACAATGAACCTCGCTCTGCCATGCCGCCGTGTGCCATGACTCATTTGTATTATCGTATAGTTCAAATTACACAAATACACATTATCTCTCAAATATTATATTACATATATACATTTTTATTTTGAATTGTTGAAATGTTTGTCTGATGAAAATCTTAATCGGAAAAGTCCGGGTTAGCCGGACTTCCGGGTTATCGGGGCCGACTTATCGGGGTTGCACTGTACATAACAGCTTTATTTGACCTACATTCGAAACAACCCTGTATTTATGATTGGATTCGGGGTGGTTCTAACTCTATAAGTGTTGATAAAATAAAATAAAATTAAATAACATTAAATAAAATGAAATAAAATTAAATAGAATTAAATAAAATTTCATAAAATTAAATAAACTAAACAGAATTAAATAAAAAATAAATGAAGTAAATTAAAATTAAATAAAATTAATGAAATTAGATAAAAATAAATAAAATTATGTAAATACAAATAAATACAATAATATTAATTTAAATACAATTAAATAAAGCTAAAAAAATAAGTAAAAATAATAAATAAATTTAAAAAAATAATCAAATTAAGTAAAAGTAGATAGAATCTAATAAAAATAAATAAAATTTAATAAAATTAAATAAAATAAAAAAATAAATGGAACTAAAAAATGAAATAAAATAAAATAAACGAAAATAAATAAAATACTTACATTAAATAAAATTAAATAAAATTATTTAAAATTAAATAAAATTTTATAATTTGCTGCTTGTTCTTTTCGTGTGCTCAGAATTTTTCTCCTGCTTACGGTTCGTCCGAAAAGTTCCGCTTAGAGATATGTTTTTGAAAATTCCACACCTGTAATTTTGAACCAATCAAAATACGTTATTTTGACAGATCACCATGGCAACGGAGGTATTTTATCGGAAATTTTTTGCTCGTGGGGTACCCAACAGCGAATTATAGTGGAAATTTTTTGACGTTTACAATAACAGAACATTTTTGACAGCCTGGTTTTTATTTGTTTGCATAATTTAGTTTTGATTCATTTTATCACTTGTAGTTACTCAAAACTTATGTAAAATTGAAGAATATACTATTTTCTATCTTGAAATGGTATTCCCATGCAACTACAATGAGTAGAAATTACGAATTTGAAAGCCTAAATAATTGCTGACAAAGCTATGGCGCGCTATTAATCTGTTCATGCAGCTTTGGATTTTCAAATGCAAATTTGGTGTGGAATTTTCTTACCGAATACCACGCGAAGTCAAATTAATATCCGGAAATTTTTTTTTGATCATGAATATTTTTAGAAAATTTCCGGAAATAATTTGACCTCTAGTGGTATTACTAGTGAAAATTTCGCCAAATTAAAAAAATTCATATTTTGCCCAATTTGAGTCCTAAAGTTAAACTGTTCAGCTTCTCTTCTATGAAATTTGTCGCTCGTTCTTCTGTTTTCAGAATATTTCTACGGCTTGAGATATTTTAGTTGGGACACCGATTGCGCTAGAGAAAAAAATTTTAGTACGGTTTTGCTCGGAATTCAGCAAGGAGTCTACCTACTTAAGGGCTCCCGAAGTCCCATTTAACGACAATATTAACATTATGTCACATAGCTCTGTAACCAAAGCACTTAGAGACCTCATTTTTGTGTTATTTTGAAATTAGATGTATTGTTTAGTGCCGCGTAGGTTTTGTAAAGTAAGAGTGAAAGAAACATTTATTTTCATTTTTTTTAAAATACTCTTACAAAAAAACCCAAAAATGTTAAGATTTTATTTTACTTGTTTTTGTACATTTTTCAATAAAACTTTACGCGGCCCTTGATATTGTCTATCTACAACTACTGTAAAAATTTGATCCTTATATCATCTGAGGATCCAGAGATACTTGACATCAAAAGTTAAAAATCTAGTATTCGGGAAACACTCAATACGCTATAAAGCTACCGGTACGCGGTAAGTTGAGTGCAGCCTTTCAAAAAACAAATAATTTTGTAACCACGGATATTTTATATTATAATGTGTTATATATCGTTGGAAAGAGAAGATTTCAGAGAATAATTTTCAATCATAACAAAAAAAACTTAAAAAATTCAATTTTCGGACTTTGGGTGCTCTTAATTTCGTATTTTTCACGTCAATATTATGAGAGTTATGGCGTCATCAGCAACCCCCCTTGTGACGTACAGGTATGAAAAACAGATAACAACCTATTCTTAGACCTGCCGAATACACGCGTAAAATTTCTTAAAAATCGGTCAAACCGTTTCGGAGGAGTATGGCACCAAATATTGTGAAAAGAGCATTTTATACATATAGATGTAAAAATTTTGGAAGCTACTAAAATGATTATGTAAAACCGTATAAACCTTCATGGTCAACCAACATCAGACCAACATCAAAATTAGCCAAACGGTCCAGCCATTCTCGAGTTTTAGCGAGACACACGAACAGCAATTGATTTTTATATATAAGATGAAGATATTTAAATGGCTATTAAAAAATAACGGTTAGCGATAGAAAAGTGAAAAATTAGAGTTGTATTTATCTTTGTCGTCTACATCATATAAAATTAAGAAAATGTTTTTTTTTTAATATGGATGTTTTCCGAAGCATCTACATAAAATCTGAGTTCTCCCAACAGGCAGATGTGACTGTGGAACTAGCATAGCTAATCTAAATCACATATTTTTTAACTGTCCCTTACATCTCAATACAAGTATGTGGCTGCTACAAGAATTGCTGAAAGCAGGTTTAAGTACTCCCCTAGACTTCAATGTACTATTAAGTGAAGATAACATTAAAATTTTTTAACTAATTATGACATTTCTTCAAAAAATTAAATTAAAAGTGTGAATGTAAAACTAATCGTTTGAATGGATAGATATTTCCTTTGTATTATGTAATGTATGAATGAGATATTTCCTGTAATTAATTGTAACTATGTATGTTCAAAAAAAAAATTATAAAAAAACAGATAAAAAAAATAATAAAAAAAGATTAAAAAAAAATAATAAAAAAAAATATTTAAAAAAAAATTATTAAAAAAATAATAAAAAAATATATATACAGGGTGTCCAATTAAGTCAGCATCATATGGGAAACTCTTTATTCTTAGTTTTATGAAAAAAGTTATTCTTTATAAAAAGTTGTGCATGGTCTAAAACTTAAAATACAACCACCACTGATCAATTTTTTTAAGCCGTATACGAGGTATGTCAAAAAATATGAATTTTACTCAAGAGTAAAGTAGCTTTATTTTTCACAATATTGAAAATTGTTATAATAAAAAGTTGTTTGGAATTAAGAACTATATTTTAATATGCAATTTCATCCTTCTAATTGAAAAAAAAAATTGAATTTTTTTTATGGATAACGCAACATTATTTTCAGTTATGTAAATTATGATAACTCTTTTATTATTAATTGTACGAAAAAAATATATACTTTGTAAACAGTTCTGCATGGTCAAAAGCCTATACAACCATCTAATATCAAATTTGATCAATTTTATGCGAGGTAGGTCAAATGAGATGAATTTTGAGGAGACATATTTCAATAAGGAGAATGTAATTACATATTGGAACATGATTTTTAGTTCTATACAACTTTACATAATCACAATTTTCAATATTGTGAAAAATAACGGTATTTTATTTAAGTACTCTTAAGCGAATTCATGTTTTTTTATACACCTCGTATAAAATTGACAAAATTTAATATAACATGGTTGTAATTTAGGTTTTAGACCATGCAGAACATTTTATACAGAATAACTGTTTTTCGTAAAATTAATAATAAAAGAGTTATCATCATTATTGAAATAACTGAAAATAATGTTGGTTATCCATAATTAAAAAACAAATTCAATTTTTTTTTCAATTAGAAGGATGAAATTGCATATTAAAATATAGTTCTTAATTCCAAACAACTTTTCATTATTTCATTATAACAATTTTCAATATTGTGAAAAATAAAGCTACTTTACTCTTGAGTAAAATTCATATTTTTTGACATACCTCGTACACGGCCTAAAAAAAATTGATAACTGATGGTTGTATTTTAAGTTTTAGACCATGCGCAACTTTTTATAAAGAGTAACTTTTTTTCATAAAACTAAGAATAAAAAAGTTTCCCATATGATGCCGACTTAATTGGACACGCTGTATATAAAAAAATAAAAATAAATAAAAAAAATATTAAAAAAAAATCACTAAGAGGTTCTAAATCTCCGAGAGGATGAATCGGATTTAGTTCCTACCGTAGTGAAGTAAAAAAAAAAGAAAAAAGAAAAATTAGCATAGTTGTATTTATTAACATAGTAAGTAGACATTGTTATTTGTAAGCTTTATTTTTTATTATTCTTTATTTTTAAGTGTATACTGGACAATTTTGTACTTATGAACGAATAATAATTTTATATGTAATTACGTGGCTAAAGGTTCTAAACCAAGGCCAGAATGAAAACAAAAAAAATAAAAAAAAAATTTGTCCAAAAAAATAAAAAAAACTATCAGGGGGCAACCCCTATTGTGACGTACGAGTATGAAAAACAGATAACAACCTATTCTCAGTCCGGTCGAATATACGGGTAAAATTTCAAAAAAATCTATTCAGTCGTTCTCGAGTTATAAGTGTTGGTAACTAACACGACTTTCTTTTGTTTATATAGATGTAAAATATTTAAATGGCTATTAAAAAATAACGGTCTGAGAATAGACTCAGATGGGCAGGGCATGTGATACGCAGGGCATGTGATACGCAGTAACGACAATCGCCTTATAAACAATGTGTTCTGGGAAAGGCCAGATGGAAGAAGGTCTGTAGGGCGGCCTAGAAAAAGGTGGAAAGATGCAGTCAAAGAAGATCTAGAGAAAATGGGAGTGCGACAATGGGAATAGGGAACTTGCATAAATTTTTAAATTCGAAAAAAATGTTATAAATCATAACAGAACATAATTTAAAACATGTATCAAAGATAAAAAAGTTTTGTTTGTCTGTCGTTTGGCCCCTAAAGACGATTAAAAATTCAAATTCAAACAGGTGGTCCAAAACGCATCGTGACGTTACTTGGTTTTACATTTACATTTTTCCAATAAAGTAAACAGAATTTTAAATTAGACGTTATAAACGTCAGTAGAAAATACATTTATGTGACGTTACAAGTGTTTTTGATCGTTTGACCTGTTCATAGAAAATTTGTACTTTTACAAAATGGTTTTATTTTCAATAGTAAACCTTCGTTCCTTTCCTTCAAAAACAGTATAAAACTACAATTTTAACAAACTGGTATATATTATTACAATGACATACGATAAATGTCATTAGAATATAAATATTTTTGACTTATTCCACGACGATGAGCTTGCCAAATACATAAGTAGGTGGAGGCCAATAAACTAAAGAATGAGAAGAAGAATATACCTAAATATAAGGTTGTGTCTAGGTATACGCTAACGTGTACGCAAATAAAAAAGTTAGAGTGTCAGTGATTTCTTATTTTTTATTTGTTTAGTGTTTGTTTTTAAATTAACTACGGAGTGCGGACAATTATTTAGTTCTTTTAATGAGTTTAAGAACATTTTAAAACAGTACGCAAAAGATAAGAGACTATAAATTAATATATATTTTTTTAGTTATAAATGAAATAGTATTACCGTAAAAGATTAAAATAAAAGGAAGACCTAAAGCTTTCACAATAATAATTAACTTGTTTTAAAGCTATTATCCTTTTGGCATTTTTGTAATCAACTATTCTAAATGGGAACTAAGCCACAATTTAACTAAAAAATTGATTTTATTAACGTTTCGACTTCTAAACCGGATGTCGTTGTCAAAATACAATATTATTAAATTAAACAAAAATGTTGTTGCTTAGTAAACAATTTTTTCCAATGACATCCGATTTGGACGTCTAAACGTTAATAAAATATTTTTTTTTAGTTAAATTGTGGCTTATTTTGCATTTAGAATAGTTGATTATAATAATTCACTTATGTATAAAAATTATTTTAACAATATTTTGTACCTACATGTCATGTCAAATAAATACATATAATTATTTTGCTAACCTAAATATATACTTTTATATATACACATTGATTTATTACAATTAAGTTTGAAACATCTGAATAATTCTGCTACCCGTCCCTTAACAAATATGTTTCCATCAAACAAACACTAAACATATCAAAATAGCATGTACCAAAATATATAGTAACTGCGCAAGCTAAATAATGACGTCACTGGCTTGATGAAGTTTAATTCGCGTCTACCTAACTTTTTTATTTGCGTACACGTTAGCGTGTACCTAGACACAGCGAAATATAACCATAATAAAAACTAATGCAAAACTATGTGACGTCACGTGCCGTTTGAACTATTTTATACCGCTGAAGACTTTAAATATGTATTTCTAAGTTATTACGAGTTTTTGAAGCGTGAAATTTTGGAAATCTCATTTTTAAACAAAACTGAACATTATTATCTAATAAAAAAAAATGTGCAAGTTCCCTATTAGTGGCACAGGACCGACAAACATGGAAGGCAATAGTAAACGCGGCAAAGACTCGCGAAGAGTTGTAACGCCATTGATGATGATGATGATGATGATGATCATAGACGAAGAAGAGGAGCTACTGAAACAGATGGTTACAATTTGGAAGGACGAAAATATGCCTTTAGAATGAAAAAACGGAAACATCACACCAATATTTAAGAAGAGGATCCAACTAAGTGGCAACAACTATAGAGCTATTATGTTACTGAACACAATAACATCCTGATGGCAATCATAAGAAACTGACCAAATTGTTACATAGAAAAAAATATAGGACACTATCAACAGGGATTTACAAAAGGGAGATCACCAATAGACGCAAACCACGTACTAACGCAAACCATCGAAAAAAGCTACGGACATGGCATAGAACTAGACAATATTGTTCATCGACTTCCAACTAACCTTCGGGAGCATATATAGACAACAATTATTAAAATAAATGAAAAGATGACCCTATCAAACGCCTTTTCAAAATCTATAAAGCGGACGTAAATTGGTTTCTGTACTTTCCATGGCCTTTGAAGTAATGTTAGCATTGAGAACAAAGCTTCCCTTATTTCCAATTCTCCTCTGAAATCGAATTGTTTGTTTCAGAGAAGGTATATATTTCAAATCCTTCTCTGACACCGAATAGTTTGTTTCAATTTGTAATATTGTTTGTTAGTTAATCAGTTTTACTAATTTTTTGTACTTTTAATTCAATATTCCTGCGTTATCACATTCATTGATTTACTGTTATTAATTTATCCCCCACCTCTCCAATCGCTACTTACAAGTAGCATAGAGCAGTGGCCCTTAGTTAGTTGTTAATAATTCAGTAGCACAAGTGCAATAATATTCCTATGAGTATCCATAAACTGTCATATTTATTACGCATGACCCCTTTCATTCATGAATCTTGTAGGGTACACACTATACGGTGATGGTTTATTGATGGTGACGACAAATATTGGTAGTGGCTTTGCGTATATAATAATAATAATGTTTATTTTGGAATAATAATGAAAGATTTACAAGAAATACAAAGCATAATGAGCACTAAATAAACATAAAAACTGACTGAAGTTGAGCTTTTATATACAGTATGGTGCAAATGTCTGGAATAAATTCGATATTTCGCAAACCGGCGACTTCAAGGAAAAATCCCGAAACAGGTCGATTTTTTTTTAAATTACGATATTTTGGCATATATTTCATACGAGTGACGTATCCACATACAGGGTGAGTTTTTAGTGCGGGATCGGTCGATAATTCCATTATGGTATATAATATCGAAAAAAGTTATTTAGAAAAAAATGTCTCCATATTCTCCAGGCTTGGAAAATATGTTCATTTCTACAGGGTGATCAGTATTTTTTCATATTTATATTCCTCTCACAATACCTGTTCATAAAATATAGGATTTTGCATTACTATACAGAGTATTTAACAAGTTCTGACCATTTTATTTCGAAATCCCTATGACATTAACACCATGTATATATAGAACTAAGTCATGAACAATAATTTGTTTTCTATAATAAGATAAACAATGTACTGTAGTTTGTAAATTAAGTTTAATTGATTTCATTGACGAATATTTGTATACAGGGTGAACTACAAAACCAAATTACGATTTTCTCAATTTTTTTAAATGATCACCCTATATTTTATTTTTTAGACATATTGTACTTATAATATTCTTTCATTTTTATGTAGCATTCCCTATATCTAAACTCATCACTTTCCGAGATATTTTCAGTTATCTTCAAATTTCGGCAACACATTCAATTTTTCTATTAAGTGATAATATTAACAAAATTATTTTTATTCAATAAATAACTAAAAAAACATATAAACCATAACAATATGCAATGAACGTATCAATAAATGTGATATT
Organism: Diabrotica virgifera virgifera; assembly: GCF_917563875.1. NCBI lineage: Eukaryota > Metazoa > Arthropoda > Insecta > Coleoptera > Chrysomelidae > Diabrotica > Diabrotica virgifera. Next base: position 203,944,496 of record NC_065451.1, on the reverse strand, counting down.
AAGGAATTATCATATTTCCCTAATATACAAGAATCGTAAAATTCCTACAAAAAATATCTCTTGTGTATAATAATATAACAAGATTATTTTTATTTAATAAACAACTCACACAAAACATAAATCAAGACAATATACAACTGATGTAACAGTTTTTAGATTGTTATATCAACAGTATTCTAAGCAAAGAAGGTTTTAGTAACACGTTCGTAATTGCAGATTGTGACGCGCAGTTATTAATAGGTACTATAATTTTCATACTAATTTTCATTAATATGCATAAAGAAATCCCTACTTTGTTAACACTCAAAGTCAAACTAGGTGATCTATTAATGTTTAAGGTGCTATTGTTGGCGATTATTTAATTGGACCACATTTTTTTGACGATTGAGGTTTTTACACGACGGTGCTCCAGTTCTTCCAAAATTGATTTTTTCACGTGGGGCTATATAACAAAAATTGTATATCAGAAGCATCCAACAACGCCTGATGATATGAAAAATAGAAGCTGATAGAATAAGAGAAGCTTTTAATAATATTGACTTACAAAAATGTTAAAAAATGTGGCTCGGTCATTTTATCATCGGTACAAAATTGCATAGACGTTGAAGGTGGACATTTTCAACATTTACTTTAGACTTATATCCTTAACATCACATTAATTGGTACATTTATTAGATGAAGATTGTTATGGTTTATATATTTTGTTAGTTATTTATTGAATGCAAATATTTGTTATATTATTACACTATACTTATTTTTTAAGTTATTTTTATTTATAAAAATTGAATGTATTTCCGGCAAATGAAGAAAACTAAAAATATCTCAGAAACTAAGAAGTTTAGGTATAGAAAATGCTATATAAAAATGAAAAAGTATCATTGATACATTCCCAAAAAATATTTAATAAAATCTATTTAAAAAAATTGAGAAAATCGTAATTTGTTTCGTAGTTTAAGTGCTTATAAAATTGAATGTTTTGCTAAAAATTTCTTAACTTAGAATACTGTTGATATATCAATCTAAAAACTGTTACATCAGTTGTATATGGTTTTGATTTATGTTTTATGTGAGTTATTTATTGAATAAAAATAATCTTGTTATATTATTATATACAAGACAAATTTTTTTTGTTGGAATTTTACGATTCTTGTATATTTGGAAAATATGATAATTTCTTAATATGACATTTATTGGTACATTCACTGCATATTGTTATAGTCTATATTTTGTGTTAGTTATTTCTTGAATAAAAATAATTTTGTTTAATTATCACTCAATACTAACTTATTTCTACTAGAAAAATTGAATGTATTCCCAAAATTTGAAGAAAACTTAAAATATCTCGGAAAGTAATAAGTTTAGGTATAGGGAATGCTATATAAAAATGAAAGAGTATCATAAATACAATATAAAAAAATTGAGAAAATCGTAATTTGGTTTTGTAGTTCACCCAGTATACAAATATTCGTCAATGATTTCAATTAAACTTAATTTAAAAACTACAGTATACTGTTTATCTTATTGTATAAAACAAATTATGGTTAATGAATTACTTCTTTATAGACATGGTGTTAATCTCAAAGGGATTTCGAAATAAAAATGGTCATAACTTGTTAAATACTCTGCATAGTAATGCAAAACCCTATATTATACGAACAAGAATTATGAGAGGAATATAAATATGAAAAAATATATAGGGTGTCCCATTTAAAAAAATATATGTTTGATATACCACACAGTTACCCTGTAGAAATGGACATATTTTACAAACCTGTAGAATATCATTGCCTACATTTTTTCTAAATAACTTTTTTCGATATTCTATACCATAATGGAATTATTGACCGATCCCGCACTAAAAACTCACCCTGTATATGTGATGACGTAATCGAGGATTTTTTTAAATGAAACTAGGGGTCGTACGATAGCTCATTTGAAAGGGTATTCAATTCTCTGTTTAGTAATATAAATATTAACATAATTGTTTACAGCGTCCAAATTTTTTTTTTAAATTAAATTAATTGACAAAAAAAGATGAATGTATGTACTTTATTTAATTCAAAATACATTTTGCTATTGTCAGAAAACAGAAAAAAAATGTTTATTTTACAAATAAGCATTGTTTTTCGCTTAAATTAAATGTCAAACCAGCTCCCGCCAACCACCTGCCTCTTGAAAGTTTGAACATTTAATTTAAGCGAAAAGTAATGATTATTTGTCAAATAAACATTTTTTTAAATGTTTTCTAACACCAGTAGTTCTATTAGTATAGAGTATAGCTATTAGTAACAATAGCTCTATTAGTATATAGGTCTGGATCCCGCGTGTGAAAAAAAGTTCAAAAAAAGTTTATTTATCAAAATACATTTTTTTATGTTTTGTGACAGAAGTAGAATGTATTTTGAATTAAATAAATTACATACATTCTTCTTTTTGTGTCAATTAATTTAATTAAACTATTTTTTCTTGTACACCCTATCTAAATAATTATGTTAATGTTTATATTACTGAATAGAGAATTGAATAACCTTTTAAATGAGCTAGCACACGGCCCCTATTCCCTATTTAAAAATAAGGGGTGGAGGAAGTGGAAGGGAGGGGGTTGACAAATGACAAATGTATGTACCGTAAAAATGTGTCCCCCTTAGATCAAAAATCGACCTGTTTCGTAATTTCCTTAAAATTTAATACATACTGCCAAATATCTAGGTGGACTGTTTTCTTTGGCCCACTCTGTATATAGTCCATTCTTTCACGGTTTTTGCTCTAAATTTTAAAGAACCGCTTGGATTGACATGAAATTTGGCATGCGTATAGCTTACAGGTCAAAGAAAAAAAGTTATATTGTGTCGATATGTGCTTTTGCCCTGGGGGTGACTTTCACCCCCTTTTGGGGGTGAAAAAATATATGTCCAAAATAAGTACGGAAATGGGTAAACTAACTAATTTTAAGTAACTTTTGTTCTATAGAGCTTTTTCGCCAAGTCAACACTTTTCGAGTTATTTGCGAGTGAATATGTTCATTTTTCAACAAAATAACCACATTTTTCATTCTAGTTTTAGTTCTCGTGTGAGTCGGACGTGTCAATAGCCGGTGCTGACGAGTAATCTAAACGCTTTACAAATACGAATAATAAGTATCGATAATTATTCAAATAATATATAGACTAATAACTCGCGTTTTTGTTTCTATTTTTTAATTAAATGAGTGCGGACACGGGCGGTAAACCGCCCCCTGAACCTGATGGACCTCCCAATACCACCCTTAGTAGTCCAGATATTGAAATGGAATCCCCTAGCAATTTTAAAGGTTTTAGTAAGGCTGAACTCAACCAAACTGTAAGTACTTCCGATCCTATTAAATCTAACGATGACAAACAAAAAGAAATTTTTAAGTATACCATAAATGACCGTGGACCGTTCCATATATATGTTGAAAATAAAGATAGCGATCTTAAAGGTAAACTTAATGCATTAAAAATTGGTGACATTATTCTTACAAAATTCCCAGAATTAGATAATAAAATAATTAGTATCGATACAATTGGCAGAAATAAATTAAGAATTAAATTTACGGATTCTAAAAACGCTAATTACCTTATCGACAAGAAAGACGATCCGGTTTTTGTTAAAAACAATTTGGATGTTTATATACCTAAATTTATTATTATTAGACAAGGTGTTATACGGGATGTCTCAACAGAATTCTCCGATGAATATCTTAAAAATAAAATTAAAAAATTCGAAATAAATTCTAATTTTGAGGTAGTAAACGTTTCTAGAATAAATAGAAAAACGGTTACCGATGATAAAATAAATTATGTTCCTACTAAATCGTGTGTAGTAAGCTTTAAAACACAAGTACTTCCAAAATACGTTACTATAAATAAGGTGTTGAAAGAAATTGAACCATATCAACAAAAAGTCCTGCTTTGTTTCAACTGTTTGCGATTTGGCCACCAGGGGAAGCATTGTAGGAGTAACCCCCGTTGTAACAATTGCCAGAAAGACCATAATACAAAAGAGTGTCAGGAAACAACATTAACCCCAAAATGTTTTAGTTGTATGGGAGACCACTTCACAACAAATCTTAAGTCATGTCCAGAATTCAAAAGACAGAAATTAATTAAAGAATGCATGACTAATAGTAATATTAATTACCATGATGCCAACAAACAAATTCCCCGCAAATCTTATGCAGACGTAACATCAAATAACATTATTAAAGATTCTCATCAACAAAATTTGCCTTCTTCTAATTACCCTCTTGTTAACCAAAGTTTAAATAGCTCTTCTGTTACTCGTCCATTCACATTTTCGGCCAATAGTAATCATAATAAATATACAGTCGTCAAATCTTCTAAAGGCAGCAAAAGGCAGAGACCAAATAGTCCTGTCTTGACACAGTCAGATCCAGAATACACATTTAACTTTAGACAATCAGGAACTAATATTCCAATTATAAATAGTCCTTCATATAAAAATAATTTAAATTCAAATTCTCACACGCTACAAACAGAGTCAAACTCTGATATTTTAGATATAATTTTTACTATTGTTACCGAACTTTTTAAAAATTTTAGGGAAACTAATAATCCCAATGTTACTAAACAAGACTTACAGCAAATATTAATTAGTAAACAATTATTAAACGTGCACAATATACCAACTACTTCGTCGTCTTCTCAGCTATAAACAAACTCAACATTTTACAGTGGAACTGCAGATCTGCAGTTGGCAATAAAGAAAACTTAGAATATCTCTTAAATACAACAGAAACTACCATAGCAGCTTTGTCAGAGACCTGGTTCAAACAGGAAAGGTTTTATAACTTCCAAGGTTATAATATTGTTCGGTCAGATCGTATGGATGGTTACGGTGGGGTAGCCATACTAGTAAAATCCAATAGATTATTTTCAGAAGTCGTAGTACAGAAACCAGCAAGAATGATGTGTACATGCATCGAAGTGAAACTTCTACCTAATAACAAAGCAGTGTACATATTGTCAATATACATTAAACCAAAGACTCGGATAGAAGTAAGAGAATGGATACAATTTTTCGAAAACTTACCACGACCTTTTATAATTGCTGGAGATTTCAACGCTCATCATCTTTCTTGGGGTTGTGAGTTTAATGATGTCTATGGTGTTTCTTTGCTCAATGCTATTAATCACTGCAATCTTGTGTATCTCAATGATGGTGCACCCACACTTGTTACGTCAGGTAGAAAAAGTGCCATTGATCTGTCTATTTGTACGCAAGACATAGTACATTTAATATCTTGGTCAGTCATACAGGATCCTCATGGATCCAATCACCTTCCTATATATATGAAGTTTAATAACTCTGACTCAGGCGTACAAACCTATGGTCCAGTTCACAACATATGGGTTCTTAAAAGAGCCAACTGGAATCTGTACACGACAACACTAGAGGAAATGAGCACCGCATGTAACTACAACAATTTCATAGACACGATAAACTCAGCTGCAAACATTTGTATCCCGAAAAGAACAATAATAAGAAATAAGTACTGGAAGCACAAACCAAAACAATGGTGGAATGAGACCTGCAACAACATTGCTCATAGGAGAAAAGAAGCTTTCAGATTATGGAAAGAAAACCCAAACATACAAAATTTACTTGAATTCAAACGAGTTGATGCCATCGCAAAAAAAACATTCAAAGAAACAAAAAGAATTCAGTGGAGGAAATATGTTGAGAGCCTAAATCAGACAACTCCCATCACTGAAGTATGGAAAAAGGTAAATAGTTTTAAGAATCGTAAGCAGCAGAATAAGTTACCTATTGATCTGGAAGCGAATTGGATAGAAGAATTCCATGCCACAATCTCACCAGACTGGGCAAAAGAATGCATAGAATACAATCAGTTATCTTTAAAAACTGTTCCCAGAAACAACTTGTACTTACTTGAACGTTTTGAGATGTGGGAATTAGAAAGATCGTTGAAACTATCTAATAATACTTCACCAGGCGAGGACAATATAACTTACTCCATGCTGTTTCACCTCCCATTTAAACATAAAAAGTCTCTATTAGAAATCTATAATAGTATCTGGACTGGTGCAAGTCCTATTCCGGATAGCTGGAAGAACTATATAATATTACCTATTAAAAAGAAAGACAAACCGCTAGACCTCTCAAGTTCGTACAGACCTATATCCCTGGCATCTTGTATTCTTAAAACTTTGGAAAGAATAATAAAGAATCGATTAGAACAATGGCTAGAATTTGAACACATCCTACCAAACTCACAATATGGTTTCCGGAAATGTAGGTCCACTCTCGAAGCTATTACTGTTCTCGTTACAGATATACTGACAGGATATACAATAAAAAAACATACAGCTGCAGTTTTTATTGACCTTTCCTCGGCTTTTGATAACGTAAATTTAAACATTTTATACCATAAGCTGACATCAATAGGAATACCTCATGAAATATGTTCATTTTTAATTTCACTATACTCCGATAGACGACTTTCACTAAAATTAAACCAAAATCTTCAAGGATCCCGAACATCGAATTTAGGACTCCCTCAAGGCAGCATACTCAGCCCGCTACTTTTTATACTATATACAATGGACTTCGAAGTAAATTTGAATAACGTGAATATGATACAGTTTGCTGATGATATAGTTATCTACACCAACGGTACTACTATTTCAAATTGTCAGAACATTTTAAACACAAACCTATGGTCAGTTAAGCACTGGTTAGATTCAAACAACTTAATTCTTTCTGAAAAAAAATCTGAAGTGTGTATTTTTACTAAAAAAAGGGACATAACTCAAGTACAGTTACAACTGGGACCATATCTTCTTCCAATCAAAAATTGTGTTAAATACCTTGGACTCTATTTGGACAGAAAATTACTGTGGAAAGATACCATCCACCATGCAATAAAAAAAACCGAGAACGCTATGAATATTTTGAGAGCATTCTGCCATACCAAATGGGGAGCAGATCCAAATACCGCTTTACTGTTCTATAAAACAATGGTTAGAAGTATATTAGACTATGGCAGTCACCTATATGGAACAGCAGCACATACTCACCGAAACAAAATAGAGACCCAGAAAAACACAAGTTTGAGAATATGTCTTGGTTATCTTAAATCTACCCCAATAAATATTATAGAAGTCGAATCTGTAGAACCTCCACTATCTTTCAGAAGGCAGCTAATTAGTCATAAATTTATGGCTAAAGCCATATCCAAAGAAGCCAGCTATCTTCGTAACATTCACGACCTCACTGTCCTAGTACTCACCCATCCATATTGGCACTCAAAAGCTACTCCACTCCTAGTAAACAGCTATACCACACTGGCACAAATCTCTAACTCCCTGTCTATCAACAAAACTATACCTATCTACACCGAACCTCCCCATGTTTTCTTTTCAAAACATATAAAAACATACTACCTGGACCCAAAAGAAAACTTTCTAGAAACCATTAATGGAAGATGGCCTGAACACCAATACATATATACTGACGGATCCAAGTTGAATGGAAAAGTAGGCTGTGCCTTTTATGACGCAAACTCTTCCCAATATTACAAGTTCAAGCTACCAGATGAGTGTTCCATATATACCGCCGAAACAATTGCCATAGCAAATGCATTTAGATACGTCCAGTCGAGAAACACACAGAATCATGTTATATTCACTGACAGTAAAAGTGCAGTTGACCGAATAACAAACTTGAAATCATCGAAAAACCTTACTAACATAGAGGCAGAAATATTAAAACTGAACTTTGAAGCAACAAAACAAAGGAAAACAATAACTGTAGTGTGGATTAAAGGGCACTCAGGAATAAAAGGTAATGATGCAGTGGATACACTAGCCAAATCAGCCACTGACACAGGCTACCATCTAACCACCAATATTGTTCCATATACAGATCTTACCTCCAAGTTTACTTCACATTTAAAACAATTGTGGCAGCAAGAATATAATTCATCAGTCACAGGGCTTAACTATGTCGGCCACCAAAATAACATACCATTGAAAAGCTGGTTTCATGAATTAACCAAACGAAACTTCATTGTTACAATAAACAGAATAAGATCTAATCATGCTATGACTCCTTTGTACAAATATAAAATAGGACTGGATGAAAACCCATATTGTCCATGCGGAGAAGTTGGTGATATGAACCATGTAATCCTAGAATGTTCAAGAAATAAGAAGAGCATAGAATCATTTTTCGAAGAAATGGTAAATCTCAAATTTTGTTTGCCAACCAGTCTAAATTGTATAATTTTTAGTAATAATATTAACTTATATCAATGTTTGTATAATCATTTAATTCGTTGCAAAATGAAATTGTAAAAAACTAACACCATTGTAAGCAATTCTGCGATACAAAATATTATTGTAAGTGTGTTCACGAAAAAATTAACAAAAAAAAAATAATTAAAAAAAAAAGTTAAAAAAAAAGTAAAATAATGATAAACAAATAAAAAAAAAACAAAAAAAAACAATGAAAAAAAAAGGAAATAAAACTAAACAAAATACTACATAAATAAAGCATTAAAAAAAAACAAAAATATAATTAAAAAAAATAAAAAAAAATATACATATAAAAAAATGCACTAAACAGAAACACACATTTTACTAACAGAATAACATTTATCCTAGGGTGTGAGAATTTGAAAAATCAATTTATTTATATTGGATCAAAAAAAAATGCTCCCTTTATATTTCATAAATAAAAAATAAGTCTGGCTAATTGGTTCATGCCAAAGCCAATTATATAAAAAAAAAAAAAAAACCACATTTTTAAACGGTTTTTCGCAAATAACTCAAAAAGTAAGTATTTTGTCGAAAAAAACGTTCTTAGCAAAAATATAGCCTATAAAATAGTAAAAAAAATGGTGTACGCGTTAGGTCTCTGGATCTCGTAGAACTAGAGTTATAGCCAATGAAAAATAGATTCATATTCACCAAATTTCAAATAGAAAATTTCGACGTGAAATATCGAAAAAATTAAGCACTTTTTGGGGAAAATCCATTTTAACTTTTTTAAAGTGTTTAAAAAAATCTTTATTTTTGTTTTTACAAAAAGTTTCTAGCATTAAATTTAAGCAAGCTACGCTCAAAATAAAGTAAAGTTGTTTTTGCAAAAAAAAAATCGGGAAGACCAACCCCTAATTAGCAACTTAAATGAAATTAATCGTTACCGCTCCACAAATTATTTTACTTATGTTGTGTTTATATGATCTGTAAGTTTCATCGATTCAAAGTGCTTATTTTTGAAAAAATTTGGTTTCAAAGTAAAATTTTTAAAAATTTAAATGTTGAAAAATATGCTTTTTTTCAAAATAACTTAAAAAATTGTTAGAGATACCAAAAATCTCGTAAAACAAAAAAAGTCAGATTTGCTTTTCTGAATATCATGTATTTTTTGTTTTTCTGTTAGACAAAAATTGATTAAGATTTGGTGTTTCTAAATTTGCATACGTTCGTGATCAGTGACTCGTTCAACCCCTTTTAACTACAGCCCTTTCAATAGTAAGGACTTTGAACCGATGAAACTTACAGATCATATAAACAATATATACACGAGTCAAGAAACTTGTGAAGTCGTAACGATTAAGTTCATTTAAGATACTAATTAGGGGATGATTTTCTCGATTTTTTTACCAAAACCAAAAGGGACTAACTTTATTTTGAGCGTAACTTGTTTAATTTTAATAGGAATTTTTTTTATAAAACAAAACTGAAGCTTTTTTTAAACACTTTAAATAAGTTGTAATGAGTTTTCCCCGAAATGTGCTTCATTTTTGGTTATTTCACGTTAAAGTATTCCATTTGGAATTTGACGAATATGAACCTATTTTTCATTAGCTATAACTCTGCTTCTACTAGGTGTAGATACGTTATGTATACACCATTTTTTTAAAATTTTTACAGGCTATATTTTTGCTAAAACAAAATACTTACTATTTGAGTTATTTACGAAAAACCGTCTAAAAGCGTGGTTATTTTGTTGAAAAAATGAACATATTCACTGCCAAATAACCCGAAAAGTATTGATTTAGTGAAAAAACTCTATAGAACAAAAGTTCCTTAAAATTAGCCAGTTTATCCATTTCCTGACTTTCTTTGGACGAATATTTTTTCACCCCCAAGAGGGGGTGAAAACCACCCCCAGGGCAAAAGCACATATCGGCACAATATCACTTTTTTTCTTTGACTTGTTAGCTATTTGTATGCCAAATTTCATGTCAATCCAAGCGGTTCTTTAAAATTTACAGGTTTTGCAATATTTTACCGTTAAAGAACGGACTAATATACTTTATTGTTGGGTTAGGATAATTCATACTTCGAGTTTCTCATATTTTATAATCGATGTAATTAATTGACGTACGTTAGTTATAACGAGGACATTCCTTGTATAAATAATCAAAAAACTACTTTGACGATCAAAGGATCTGTGTTATGTCTGCACCCTCCTTTGATATAAACCGCGCCCTTATTCTCCGTGACCGATATCGGGTATCGATCACGTTACGTTAGACAAGCTGCCTTGCGCATCCGCCCGCTCTTACATCTTCATATTCCCATTCACCTGCCACATTTATCTGTTCATCGCTTTCTTTGCAGCTTCAATTAAAAAACCAATAGCATAAAAATTAGGCCGATATGCGAATTATTTTCTGTTCGTTCTTGTCCACAGCACGCTAACGGCCACAATCGAGCTACGTTCGTGGCATCCCCCGATGAGGATATGGTGGACATTCAAACATCTGGATCCGTGGGGGGCGGAGACCTGCATCGCACCACAAGATTGGGGGACGAAGACGATGACGGAGTATCGCACTGTAAGTAGTCTGATTGGTTTTTGGAATTTTGTATTAAACTATCTTAACAAAAATATGTTATTCAAAATTGACTTTTTAAATTTATGCACAAATGTTTTGATTTAGAAATTTATGCAGGTCATAATATATTATTACTTATTAATACCCGTTAAGAACTAGGGCATTCTTATGAAATACAATCATAAGATTAACTAATAGGGAACTTGCATAAAATTTTAAATTCGAAAAAAATGTTACAAATCACAACAGAACATAATTTAAAACATGTATCAAAGATAAAAAAAGTTTTGTTTGTCTTTCGTTTGGCCCCTAAAGACGATTAAAAATTCAAATTATACCAGCCAGCCCAAAACGCGTTGTGGCGTCATCCGGTTATATGTTTACATTCTGTACCAACAAAGTAAACAAAATTGTATATAATGTTAAATTAGACATTATAAACGTCAGTAAAAAATACAGTTATGTGACGTCACAAGTGTTTTTGATCGTTTGAACTATTCATATAAAACTTGTACTTTTACAAAATGGTTTTATTTTCTATAGTAAACCTTCGTTCCTTTCCTTCAAAAACTGGTATATATTATTACAATGACACACGATAAATATCATTAGAATAGAAATATTTTTTTCTTATTCCGCGCCGATGAGCTGGCCAAATACCCAAGTAGATGGAGAAGAACAAAAGAGGTAGAAGAAGAATATTCCTAAATATAACCATAATCATAACTATACAGTGATGAGCGTACTAATAACCGGAAAAATAGCGCAAAAGATGGAAAACGTATTAAGTTGTGAGATAAATAAGAAATGAAACTAGTCGAGCTGGGAAATTTTGCGATATTAATCTATAAATTTACATTATATTGATTGTTTCCCACCTTTACACGTATCGGACGAGTTTGGCAACAACCACTGTCACCGTGACAGTTTTAGTTGACATATTCCTCTGATACGTCTAAAGGTAGGAAACAATCAATATGATGTAAATTTATTGGTTAATATCGCTAAATTTCCTAGCTCGACTAGTTTCATTTCTTTTTATCTCACAACTTAATACGTTTTCCATCTTTTGCGCTATTTTGCCGGTTATTAGCACGCTCATCACTGTATAATAAAACTATGTGACGTCACGGGTCGTTTGAACTATTTTATACCGCAGAAGACTTTAAATTTGTATTTCTAAGATATTACGAGTTTTTGAAGCGTGAAATTTTGGAAATCTCATTTTTAAACAAAACTGAACATTGTTCTGTAATAAAAAAAATGTTCAAGTTCCCTATTACAATTATTTTAAACACAACTCAAACTTCAGTATATACAAACATTTTTAACTACTGTTAAGGATCTGATGAACAATATTTTCTCCATTCTCTTCTGTTTTTTGCTTTACTTTTCCAGGTCCTTACCTTCACATGTTTAAGGTCTTCCTCCACTTATCAATCCACCTCGTTCTGGGTGCACCTCTTCTTCTGGGGCCGATTAATTTTCTGGTCATAACTAGTTTAGGCATTCTGGTCGCTGCCATTCTTTCTACATATCTCAACCATCTGATCATTTGAGACTTGGTGAACGTGGTGATGGTTCGTTGTACAAAGCCATTAATTCGTTGTTGGTTTTTCTCTCCCACCCGTCTTTTGTCTTCCTTCCAGAGTATCTTCTGCCTCTTCCTTCTTATTTGATGTCCATGTCTTGCAGACATACGTTACTGTGGATCAAATTACTGATTTCTATATGCGGAGTTTGCCTTGCAATTTATTTATTTAGCGTATGGCTATATCACAGTTTTTGTATACAAATAAAGATAACAATACATTATAAATAATAATAAATTTTTTAAAATAAAAATGTGTACCATTTTTATTCGGTTGCAATGCGAAGGCAAACCAATCTTACTTTTTAATTAGAATACGGAGTGCAGTCCAGTTCCTTTAACCGCGATTTTCTGCTCTTATTGGAGCTTCATCAGAAGAAACTTAGGCACTGTTCTCCATACTCCAACTAAATTGCATCGAGAGGTTTTCCCACACATCCTCTCGATGCAATTTAGTTGGAGTATGGAGAACAGTGCCTAAGTTTCTTCTGATGAAGCTCCAATAAGAGCAGAAAATCGCGGTTAAAGGAACTGGACTGCACTCCGTATTCTAATTAAAAAGTAAGATTGGTTTGCCTTCGCATTGCAACCGAATAAAAAATGGTACACATTTTTATTTTATTTTTCGTATTACTCCGTAGAGTAACCAGGTGCATTTTTCAGTTGGAACTTTGCCGGCTGCAGACGGGGGATGTGAATTGCAAGGTGTAGAATTCCTTCCCTTTCGTCTTCACTGCAGCATCCATATGACTTGCAAATTATAGAAGTCTTGGAGGTGTTACCATGAAAATGTACCAATAAGTTTTCAATTTAAAAATCTTTTAGTGATTTTTAATATTTTTCAATATTATTAATTTACTATTAGAATTGAAAACTTGCTTCGTCTTTCAATTGCCAGATGGCGCTTGCCACCTATTATCATCACTTTGGTTGCGATGTGTGGGAAAACCTCTCGATCCAATTTAGTTGGAGTATGGAGAACAGTGCCTAAGTTTCTTCTGATGAAGCTCCAATAAGAGCAGAAAATCGCGGTTAAAGGAACTGGACTGCACTCCGTATTCTAATTAAAAAGTAAGATTGGTTTGCCTTCGCATTGCAACCGAATAAAAATGGTACACATTTTTATTTTATTTTTCGTATTACTCCGTAGAGTAACCAGGTGCATTTTTCAGTTGGAACTTTGCCGGCTGCAGACGGGGGATGTGAATTGCAAGGTGTAGAATTCCTTCCCTTTTGTCTTCACTGCAGCATCCATATGACTTGCAAATTATAGAAGTCTTGGAGGTGTTACCATGAAAATGTACCAATAAGTTTTCAATTTAAAAATCTTTTAGTGATTTTTAATATTTTTCAATATTATTAATTTACTATTAGAATTGAAAACTTGCTTCGTCTTTCAATTGCCAGATGGCGCTTGCCACCTATTATCATCACTTTGGTTGCGATGTGTGGGAAAACCTCTCGATCCAATTTAGTTGGAGTATGGAGAACAGTGCCTAAGTTTCTTCTGATGAAGCTCCAATAAGAGCAGAAAATCGCGGTTAAAGGAACTGGACTGCACTCCGTATTCTAATTAAAAAGTAAGATTGGTTTGCCTTCGCATTGCAACCGAATAAAAATGGTACACATTTTTATTTTATTTTTCGTATTACTCCGTAGAGTAACTTAGTGCATTTTTCAGTTGGAACTTTGCCGGCTGCAGACGGGGGATGTGAATTGCAAGGTGTAGAATTCCTTCCCTTTCGTCTTCACTGCAGCATCCATATGACTTGCAAATTATAGAAGTCTTGGAGGTGTTACCATGAAAATGTACCAATAAGTTTTCAATTTAAAAATCTTTTAGTGGTTTTTAATATTTTTCAATATTATTAATTTACTATTAGGATTGAAAACTTGCTTCGTCTCTTAATAAATTTTTTATAAACGAAAATTTAGTTGCGAAATATATTCAATTGACTCATTGGTCGCCACTAAAAAATCTGACCGATTGCCACTGTACGCTCTGATGGGGCATTCCTCCACCAAATGCTTAATCGTTTGTCTCTCAGCACTGCAATCGCAATTTGGAGAATGGTATTTTTCCCCATCTAAAAAGTGAATCAGAGCACCTACCTCAGTTGGTTCTAATTCTGTTAAGTGTCGCCCAGATCCGTCTTGATTGATTGAAACCCTCTGGCTTGCTTGTAATACATGGCATATTCCGGATGTCAGGTGGAGCATTTTTCTCCCAATCTTCTTGCCAACGGTCGGTTATTTCGAAATACCTTTCAATTAGTATCCCTACAGAATCCAGAGGGTTTTTTCTTGACCGAAGCCTACTTATGTCTCTGTCGTTAATACCAACGTGAGAGCGGAGCACAGGATCGGCCTTAATTTTTCTATACTCCCTGACAAGGGCATGTTCTCGACGGATCTGTGAGGGGGCTATGTGGCTTAGTGCTGATAGCCAATACGTTGGCGTGGCCTTGATTGTACCTGATATAATACGCAAAGCCTGGTTTAGTTGGGCATCAACACGTTTGGTGTGTGGGCTGTTGAGTCATACCGGTGCACAGTACTCTGCAACGGGATACATGAGTCCCAGCGCTGTCGACCTAAGTGTAGTCGCTGAGGAACCCCATGTGGTACCGCATAACTTTTGTAGAATATTGTTGCGTGTTCTAAGTTTTGCAGTCGTCTTTGTAAGATGTTCTTTAAAGCTTAGCGTTCTATAGAGGGTCACACCTAGATATTTTGGGTATTTAGTATGATTGAGGAGTCTGTCTTCAAAGTGGATTTTTAATCGATAATTAGCCAATCTGTTGTTTAAATGAAAGCTTGATACTTCCGTCTTGGAGGTATTGAGCTGTAATCTCCAGTGACGAAAATATCTCCCGAGGGTAACAAGGTCGTTTGTTAATATTTGCTCAGTAGTTTCCAATTCTTCATGGCTCGTAGCAAGTGCCCAGTCATCTTCATACCCGAACTTCTTTGATGTGGTTTCAGGCATGTCTGCTATATAAAGGCTAAAGAGTAGAGGGGCCAGCACCGATCCTTGCGGAAGACCATTATTCAGTTTCATTTGGGTACTGGTCTTATCGCCCATGATGACTTGAAAACTTCTATTGCATGTTCCCACTGAGTAGGTGCATAAACCTGACAACGACTACGGAGCTTACGCGATCTCGCCACCGCCCGCACCGCGGCCGCAACATCCCTCGTCAACAAGCCTGCTTTGAAGTGACAAATAAACGTTCCATATAAAAGCTTCTTCTAGGAGAGTATATATTCTTTGGTAGAACATTAAGTAGTTATAATAATAATTATTGCGTCGCATCGAGCCTACTAGGCCCGTGGCTTGATTGACGATTCTCCTCCATTCCTTCTTGTCCATTGCTTTCGTCCTTATGTGCCCTAACCATTTTAGTCGTTAGGTTCTTATCTCCCAGAGGCGGCTCTAGCCCATGAAGCGCTTGTGTGCAGTCGATGCTCTGACGCCCTTTGGTAGACGCGCAGTCAAAATGGAATAGTCGAATAGGTACCTACCTAGTCCTAGTACTAGTACATAGAGTATTAAAGGGTATTAGGTACGCTTATATTGTAAACAAAAATGCAGATGTAAATAGTCAATAGTCAATATTAAATGATGTCGGGAGCCAATAGGTATTCACGACGTCAGAACAACCTACCCAAAAGAGCCCCGCAGACTGCAGACTTTTTATCGGCCAATAGTTTGGTCGGCTTCTTAATCAGTACAGAGAGGAATGCATATGTGCCGATTCAGTATCGGCCGATAAAAAATTTGATGGACTTCCCGATTGCCTTAAAACTAATTTGTCGGCCAAATATCGGCCGACAGTTTATTCAGTGTGAGTTAACTAGGACTTGCGCACACACGACGATTGTTTATCGGTCGATAGTTCAATTCTCTCCTAGTTTTGATGTCCAAAACTTGTGCCGTGCGAATATTTTTTGAATATTTTGCAAAAAAAGGGCATCGTCTAATTCACAATCGTTAATTGTAGAAACCTGCATGGCCCAATTAGCATGACTAGTTCATTGAAGGTGACTACGATCATCAGATAAAAGGCGAACAACTTTTTTGGGTAATCAAGCAATTTAGAATACATTGTGTATAATTTTCCACTAAATAATTTGTCACTGAAAATTCATCATCAGCATCATCAACAGCTATTCCATCCATCACCAGAAGGAAGCCTTCCTTAGATGTATACATTCATTTCTGTTTGTTGTTTTTTGCATCCATTCGTGACCAGCCATTCACTTGATGTCATCAGTCCATCTTGTTTGAGGTCTGCCTTTACGTATTTTGCTAGTCCTTGGTCGCCATTTAAGAATTTTCCATGCTTGTTTTCCATTCTTCTTATGTTCCATTTTAACATGACAATCTTCTGGATCACGTCTGTCACTCTTAACCGTCGCGTCGTCTTATTTCTTTCACTGTAAATTGGATACACTCAGTACTCTCGGAATCTCTTCTTGGATTTCCTCCTTCGTTGTATGAGAGCGATAATAACATTTCTGGATAATTTTTCATTGTGCGACTACCGACTACTAACTTCAACAGTCAAATAAGAACTTTAGTACTAAATCGTGCGAGAATAGTCCGTCGGCTGTTGATAGTGTGCGCCCAGTGGCAGTTTTAGCCCGGGGCAGGGGGGCAGCTGCCCCTAAGTTTTTACAGGACTTGTGTACTATAATCTTCGTTAAAAAGGCACATTTCGAAGCGTTCGTCAAATTTAGTAAATGCGGTATCTAATAGGTAATAGTAAATGTTTACTTTAAAATGTATTTTCGCGTCAGTTACTGATTCATCTTCCGCCTCCTATTTAAAAAATTTTCATATTTGATTTTGAAACAAAGTAAAGGACCCGCTCTTTGGTGCTCGGCGCCCCTAACATCACGGCGCCCGTGTGCACTGCACACCCTGCACAATAGGTAAAGCCGCCTCTGTTATCTCCCCTAGTATGCTGGGCTCTTCATATCATGTCAGTTATTCATTTCGATTTGAAGTATCGAAGTAAGTAAAGTATTTATAGTCCATCAGGAGTGTGCTGAAGACCTTGCCGAAGACTTCCTCCTCCTTTATCCGGGCTTTAGACCGGCAACAGTATTGTTAAGCTAGTCGGTTCACCCAACAGGAATGCTTTCTGAGTTATTGAATCGACATTGAATCATTTTTTAAAATACTTCTGTAGGATTGTTGTTTTTTTTTTCAACGAAAATGTAATTGCGGCTATTTACATTTTTACATATACGTGAATTAATCTGTTCCGTACCTCGTAGCTAGATTAGATAACCAACCACAGTTCCATACAATTATAATAATTGTTGGGTATTAGCAGCTTTCCGTTATCTATTCTGTTGTTACCTGATATCTACTTTATTTGAGTTTGTAACAAAAAAGAGAAACATTTTTATCAAACAATGTGTTTGGACATTTTTCTTATTTGGATTATATTATCGAAATATCATTTAAACACTTAAATAAGCAAAAATGATATAGGTACATTACTTACATTTTTTATAAGGAAATAAAACTAGATTATGTAAGAGAATAATAAAATAATTACAACACGAACAATATAACAAGCATACACATAATACATATATATCGTCTGTGGTTTTTTAATAAGAAATTATGTTCAGTACTATAGAAAAAATTATTATATTCAGGACTATCTATTATATATGAGAGAAATATTTTTGAATGTTTCTTAAAATGTCAAACATACTCAAAAATAAATATCTAAGCATTTCAATTAGACAATATGAAAATTGTTGAGTTTACTCCTATAAAAGACATATTTCCATGCATATATGCATATGTTGTCGTTATATGGTTCGTTTGAATCATCTCAGAAGAATGCAAGAATGAAGTTCATTCGTTGCAATACTAAGAACCCTATAAGACTCTCTTGATCGACCTGAATGCTGAAGTGGACTGACGGTGATCTGCTTGGACTGTGTGTGTGAATGGGTTGCCCCTTGACTTGACCGTGATTTGACCGATCGTACCGTGACTGTTGGTCTTAATCAACCTTAACGACGTTCTACACCTTCGGCAAAGAATTAAGGATTTGCATGAAATTTTAGTATGTTATAGTTTACTTCAAAAAACTAAGACTTGATTTTTAAAAAAAAATTTTACCGTGCCGTTTAATTACTATTAAGGGTCAAAGTTAAGTTTTAACATGGGCTCTTATGGGAATTCTTAAAAAGTTAATAACTTTTGACCCAAATTTACGATTTTTAATTATTTGTGCTTAAATTAAAGCTTTTTTTGTAAGGAATAACATATTAAAAAATGAGGATTGTTTACCGTACCATTTATTTTTAATTTATTTATTATAATTAATTCCGTAATTTATTCCGTAATTTCCGTAATTTATTATAATTTATTTTTATAAAGTATTCAATACTGAAACATATGATTTGAGTATTCTGCTATAAATGCATTGTTACCCACTTTCCGCTTGCATATAAGTTTCCCCCCCTTTCCTCTGAGAGGCATACCCCGCAACGGAGGTGTAGAACGTCGTTAAACCATATTTTTAAGGAAAAAAGATGCGTATACGGATGGGGTAAACTTCTCCATGGGCGACATCCTAACAAAGTCAGGCAAGACTATGTCGATAAGACAGCGTCGAACTATTGGTTGACATCAGCAAAGATGTTTTCCGAAACAAAGGGTTTCCTACTTGCCATTCAAAATAGATTTCAACAGTGCAAGATAGCTCTTAACGGAAGATTTTAGTGGAATCCTATGTTATATGAATTGACAGTAGAAATACTAGAAATGTTTCACATTGTATATCTGTATAAGAGTTTTTGTTAAGAAGTTCAGTTAACATAACCATCTTTTAGTGTTTTCTCCGTTCTCTGAAGCTTTTTCATGACAATATTTTTATAGATACATTGGTACATTGTGTAGCTTTTTTATTTTGTTTTTTTTTAATTATTTTACTGTGTTTTTTTTATATATATTTTAATTTGTGCGAAACACTTTTTTTTACTTCTTTTTATAAAAATAAAATTGTAGAATGTACTTATGTTATAAGAAATTTATGACTATGAATCTGCAATCAATCAGAAACAAGTCTGGCTAATTGGCTCTGCCAAAGCCATTTTTCAAAAAAAAATGACAATATTTTTTAACCTCTATTCCATTTTTAGCAATTATTAATAAAAATGCTTTATAAACATGATAATCCATGATACGTAATGACAGTAATGACACTTCTGACTAGTATCTATTACAGTAACGAGCCGATTATAGCTCAAATTAGCTGTACAAACAGTGTTTACCTATGTCTTAACGATTACCTATCTATTCCATTTAAAAATAAAATATTTTTTACATTTTCAGACTCTGTGGCATACGCAGGATCACATGGTAAGTGTAGTTTGACTAGTTTCGTGTTGGTTATTAAGTGCTGGGGGTCACTATTAAAGACTCAAATTTATGTATTCATGTGACCATTGGTATTCGTTAATGAATAAAATACGTAAATATTTTTGTATTTGATTAATATACATACAATTCCTATATTCCATACATTCCTCTTCTACCGTTAGGTGTCGGGGGAGGTGCTCCTAGCTTTTGATGAATTTTCTCCATTCTTTTTTATTCTTTACCATTTGTGTATGTCACTTATTTTGTAATATCTCTACTATATCGCTGTTTCACTTTTTTATTGTCGTGCTTCTTCTGTTTTTCCTTATTCGTTTAGCTTCCCACATTCGTTTCACTTGTCTGTTACTGTCTATTCGTGTTATGTGACCAAACCATGCTAAATTTTTCTTCTTTATTATGCCAAATAACGGTTTAATTTTAAGCCTGTTTCGTATTTCTTCATTTTTGAGTTTGCCTTTCTTGTCCCTATCGTTCTTCTGAGCGATTTCATCTCTACTGCTTGTATCCTACTCTGGTGGCTTCTGTTTAAAATCCAGTTTTTTGCTCCGTATGTCAACGTTGAACTATACAGGGTGTCCTGAAAAGATTGGTCATAAATTATACCACACATTCTGGGGTCAAAAATAGTCCGATAAAAAAAGTTACAGCCCTTTAAAGTTACAAAATGAAAATCGATTTTTTTCAATATATTGAAAACTATTAGAGATTTTTTATTGAAAATGGACATGGGGCATTCTTATGGCAGGAGCATCTTAAGACAAAATTATAGTGAAATTTGTCCACCCCATAAAAAATTTATGGATGTTTGTTCTCTTAAACCCCCAAACTTTTGTGTACGTTCCAATTAATTCATTATTGTGGTTCCATTAGTTAAACACAACGTTTCTAAAACTTTTTTGCCTCTTGGTATTTTTTAGATAAGCCAGTGTTTATCGGGATGCGGCTTCTTTTTAAATATGTTTACATAAAATTTTTAAGGGGGTTTTGTTCCTTTAAACCCCCCAAATGTTTGTGTACGTTCCAATTAAACTATTATTGTGGTACCGTACCATTAGGTAAGCACAGTGTTTTTAAAACTTTTTTGCCTCTTAGTATTTTTTTGATAAGTCACCTTTTATCGAGATGTGGCTTCTTTTTCAAAATATACCTAATAATGTAAATTATAAATAAATTTTCAGATTATTAACAGCTCTCTATAATCGTACTTAACCATATACAAAAATGTGGTGGATTCGACAAATATTCCAAATATTTCGATAAACACTGGCTTATCGAAATAGTACTAAGAGACAAAAAAGTTTTAAAAATATTGTGTTTACCTAATAGTGCAACAATAATAATTTAATTGGAACGTACACAAAAGTTTGGGGGGGTTTAAGGGAACAAAACCTCATAAAATTTTTATGGGGTGCACAAATTTCACTTTATTTTTTTTTTAAGATGTTGCTACTATAAGAATGCCACATGTTCAGTTTCAATAAAAAATCTGTTAAGAGTTTTCGATATATGAAAAAAATCGATTTTCAGTTTGTAACTTCAAAGGGCTGTAACTTTTTTTTGTGTGCACTATTGTATATAGGTAAGTGAGATTCAATCAACCTATTTTTGACTCCAGAATCTGTGGTATAATTTATGACCAATCTTTTCGGGACACCCTGTATATTGTTTCATATATTGTCATTTTCGTTTTCCTTGACATTTCTTTGTTGTTGAGGAATCCTCTATATTTAAGTCCAGAATAGTTTTCCGGTACTCTCTAGTCTGTTGTTGAGATCGTCCTCGATTCTTCCTGTTATTTATTACAGTTCCCAGATATTTATATAATATATATAATAACACAATAAACATATTATGTTTATTTGATTTATTTTTTGTTAATCTATTACCACTTCCATGTTTGTCATCCGTGTCTATTTTCCTTGTTATTTTTATTTTCTGTGTCTTCTCTTTATTTACATTCAGGTTGTATTTTTTTGCTTCTGAGTTCCATTTTTCTAAATTGTGCTTCAGTTTTCTTGCTGTTTCGGTGAATAATACTATGTCATCTGCAAATACGCATATCTCTGCATTTTTATCATTTGCATTCTATACTCCCATACAGTATTTGTTAGAGGTTTTCTTACTTTCTCTCACTCTCTCATGTATTATATCTAACGTGCTATGTACTAAGAGTATAAGTCATAAAATAGATTTTTCGGGATTCTCCTATATTTTGAATTATATAATTAATAAGGTATTACCAAAGTAGAAAGTAAAATAGTTAATTACTAATTTAATAATAATATTTCGTCACCATTTTGATATTTACATGTAATAGTTATTTCATCAGTGGTAAAAAAGACTTTGAAAAGTCCTAATAAAAAATTTTCATTTTTGACTTATACTCTTAATACATAGCATTCTAGATATTTATAAAAAGTAGGTACTGGGCTTAAACTACCTCCTTGTCTAATTGATTGCGTTGTTTCAAATGGTTGCGATTGCATATTTTGTGTTCTTATGGTATTTATTTAGTTGCTTCTATCAGGTCTTTGCTCACATCAGGCTCTTCCACAGATGCACATATCCGTCTCGAAATCATGTCAGTATTTTTTATATATTATTGATAATAACTTTTGGAATATTTTGCTATTGATTATTTGTTCGTTTCATATTTAATTGTCCTAAAAATATTTTTAGAATCAGCTGATATTCCTGGAATTGGACAGTATGAAGATTTTCACACAATCGATTGGCAACGGGATATTGCAAGAGATCGTATGAGACATAGGTGAGTAGGAAAAAAAAACAGCAAAAAGGGGGATAAACAATTAAAATAACTTAGTGGAGTAGGGTAGGGATAATATACACCCACCGGCACAAAATTCCGCCACCCAAAATTTTTGATTAAGTTTAATTTATAACTTTATTATTTATGCTCCGATTTTCAAGATTCTTGCACCGGTTTGTAGGTACATGTATTGTTATCGTTTGGTATTATTCCGACAACAAAAAAATTTTGCTTGCATGGCATTATACAGGGGTGAACGGAAGCGTTGTATTTTCTCCCAACTTTAAAAAGTTCTGTGGAAAAATTGAAGGGCTGATTTTGTTTCATAGTCCTGTCATATTATCTTGGGGGCATCACTAAAATTTTGTTTTTTGAATTTTCCGAATATCACTTTTCTTGTAAGAGCTGAACCATTTTTTGTAAATAAAAACACTGATTGACTCATAAAATAGAGGTTGGATTGATAAGATTAGAATGGCCCGCATGCAGCCCAGATCTCAATCCTATTGAACATTTATGGGACGAATTAAAAAAAGCTATTCGCCGTCATCCTAGGCCTCCAGAAAATTTGGTACAGTTATATGGCCCTGGTAGAGGAATATCGGACTATTCCCCAGGCAAGGATGACACATCTTTATTCGTTGCTAAACAGATTGCGAGCAGTCGTTGTTGCAAGAGGTGGACATATCCTCTATTGAATTGTTTTTTTTTGTTGTTAATTTTGTTTTGTTTTGTTAATTTTAGTGCGTTTGATCTTTTTAATTAAATAAACCTTCAAAGCAGTGTTTTTATTTACAGCTCTTACAAGAAAAGAGATATTCGAATAATTCAAAAAACAAAACCTTAGTGATACCTCCAGGATAATACAAAAGGAGTATGAAACAAAATCAGGCCTCCAATTTTTCCACAGAATATTTTAAAGTTAGGAGAAAATTCAATGCTTCCATTCACCCCGTTATAATGCCATCTAAGCAAAATTTTTTATTACCGGAATAATGACAAACGACATCAATACATGTACCATGTACCTACAAAATAATGCAAGAATTTTGAAAATCGGAGTACAAATAATACAGTTATAGATCGTCAAACTTAATCAAAAATTTTGGGTGGCTGAATTTTGTGCCGGTGAGTGTATATAAACAATCGTTTTCTTATATATGACTAGTTTGATTGATTTATGAGTTAAGGGGTGGGGGGGGGGGGGTTAAATTACATAAACATATTCAGTACAATTCAAAAAATTTCAAGGCAAAATATTGAAAAATAAACAAAACAAAAAATTCAAAAAGATTTGATTAGCTTATGACTATGAGTTTATCGAGGTAACGCTGTTGAGTTGTTTTCAGTTGTAACGATTTTTGAGTTTTTGGTGTCACTCAGAAGTAAAAATAACGAAATTTTTTGTAAAAAATGGGTGAAAGTCAACATATTTATTATTATTAAATAAAAAATAAGCATAAAACAAAAAATATCTCGACATCGTTACCTCACGAAATGTCTAAAGAAAATCTATTCAAAATTTCAGGTGGATCGGTCATGTAGTTTTTGAGTTATAATGTCAACCGCCTTTGAAAAAACCAGTTTTGAGAAAAACGCGTCCAAAGTTTTAACAACTTTTATTTTCAATTTCTTTTTTGTCGTAAAGTGATGCACAGCGGAATATGTTTTTGAATCGCGGTGTAATTTACAAAAGAGAAGAGGAACAGCTGTTGAACGTTTCTCACTACGCTCAAGCGCGCTGGCGTGAACCTGCTGCAAAGCGAGTCGAAGGTAAAGATATTTAACATGCTGTATTTCCTGTAATTTTTCTCCGATCCATCTGAAATTTTCAGAGAGTATTATTGAAGTTATGTACTTTCATTTAAAATAGTAAAAAAAATCAAAATTTTCAAACTATATCCCTTAGTAACGAAAATATCGATCTTTTTTGCGGTAAAGATACATTTAAAAGCAAAGGACTAATGGTACAGAGGCGTAGTTAGGTATTATTAATAAAGAAATTTCTTCTTGTGCCACTCCTATTGGAGATTGGAAATCATCAAGGCTATCCTTGTTTACAGCTAAGGGTTCATTAGTGGTGCAGCCAAACCACTTTCTCAAATTCTGCAACCATGACATTCTTCTACGGCCAGATTCCGTTTTCCTTCTATTTTTCCTTGCATTATATTTTCAAGTAATGCATATTTATGTCCTCCCATCAGGTGACCCAAATATTCGAGTTTTCTTCGTTTTACCGTTAACAAAATTTTTGAATATTTTCCAATCCTTCGTATTACTTCAAGGTTTGTGCCTCTTTCAACCCAACTTATCTTCAGCATTCGACGGTAGCACCATATCTCGATTTTCAATATTTTTTATGTTGTTCTGTTTGAGAGTCCAGGCCTCTACACCGTATAATAGCTTGTTAAATACGTAGCCTCTTAGCATTCTTAATCGTAGAGAAATGCTTATATCTCTGTTGCAGAAGAATTTTCTCATCTTTATGAAGGTGGCCTGGCAATTTCGATACGTCTTTTTATTCCATTGTTAGAAGAAAAATATATTAGAGCCCTATTAGGAAAGACATATGCTTTGGCGATATGATATAAATGCTGTAACAATACTAATACTGTACGAATTTTATTTTTAGGTATATAGTTAAAAAGAAACAAGACTCGCTATGGAATCTCTTAGAGGGCGCTCACGACGCGTGGTCGGGTTGGCTGTGTGTATTACTAGTAGGTTTATTCACCGGCGCAGTCGCTGGCGTTATCGACATCGGTGCCAGTTGGATGACCGACTTGAAATTCGGCATTTGCCCTCAGGCTTTCTGGTTGAACCAAGTCCAATGCTGTTGGTCGTCTAACGAGACTAGTTTCGAAGCGGAAAATTGTTCGCAGGTAAGTCTAGAGTTGGTTGAAACCCTAGTAGTGTCGCAGAAGTGCTAGAGTAGTAATCAAAAAGTGGTGGTTATTGGAAATTGACAATAGAAAGTACTAATAAGATACTAAATTTTCATTACTTTACTTTGTATCCTTTTCAAATAATTAAATCTTGTCCATCCAAAAAAAAAGCGGTCTGAATGACCATGCCAGTTGCATGCAGAAGATCGCGTTCAGTGCAAGGTTTCTCCAATACAAGACAACTAAGTAGATGTGTTGAATCTTGTACCGCTCTACATTTACACAGTTGATTTTACACTTGTACATTTCGACTCGCAGACGATTGAGATTCCTCCACATAAGGTAAGGAATATGGTTACCAGACAAATGACCTCTCAAAGATGGCGAAGAACAGCTTCTTTACATTTGGAAAGACGAGTTCTTTCTGGCGTATCTTGCAGATGTGTTGACCTGGCCAGAAAGAGTAGAACGGGTCGGTTGGGTCTCAAACATCCAGTGATAATTTTTGCTGCCTCATTGATAGCTAAATCTACATGTCAAGCGTGCGCTGATGCTTCCCTTACTGTCCAGGCATTTTCGGCAGTAGAAATACAGAGTGCAAGAGTTAACTTGTACTCTGTATTTAATATGTGCTCAGAAGAGATGTTTAAAGAGGTTCTAGAAGACATCAATGAAGGCATATCAATTAACTGAACAGTACTGAATAATCTCAGGTATGAAGACGATAAAATCCTCCTTGCGGACAGCAAATTTTGGTTGATCGTACTACGCAGTACTGCGAGAGGTGCGGATTGGCTCTGAACATAAAAAAATCGTGATCGTCATTAAGAACAAAAAGAACAACATTGAAGACGAAACAATCTACGTTAAAGGAAAAGCTTTAGAGAAAGTACCCAGATACAATTATTTGGAATTTTGGTCGTCCTGGTTTAAAAACAGACCATAGTATCACATTATTATATTTGTTTGATGTTGTTTTATCTCGTTTTGAAGATTGTGCTATGTTTAATATTTGAATGAATAACTTTTTCATGCATTTGAAAATCAAAATGTCTTCAAATCACGCAAGACTCATTTGCCACAAAAATAATGATCTCGCGACAGAAAAATAACTTGTTTTCGGTGTCGAACAATCTTTTAAAAAGCAGTGAAGGTTTGTTAAACTTGAATTTTCGATTATATATTATATTTAATGGGAATTAATCACAATTTAAACCACAATAGATCTCTAAAAAAAATAAATACTTCCACCTTTGTTTTTGAAGGGCGAACGACGACAAAAATGTTTACTTAACTCTCAGATGGTCTAAGCGGGAATTGATAGTACTGAGACAATCCCAATACCATCTGACTGGCCAACAAGTTGACAATATAGTACAATGCACACGATGCCTTGTGTATCAAATTGTTATGAAAACAAAACCTTCTTTTAGAGTCTTCTTCTTCTTCATTTAATGCCGACTCCACTAATGACTAAAAGAGTCTGTATGTTTAACCCGGTCCAGTCGAGAATGTTTTTCAGTCAGATATTTGTTGTCTACTTGGACCCCTTTTTCCTTCAATTTTACCCTTCATAATCACCTGAAACAACTTGGCTTATCATTTCTAAGTATGTGCCTCAAATATTATGCTGTTTTCTCCTTGGCGGTCAAAAGTTCTCTGTCTCTTCCCATTCTGTGAAACATCATTTCGTTCAGAATATGATCGGTTCAATATTCTTAACGCTAAAGCCACATCTCAAAAGCTTCCAGCATTCTCATTAAGTCAACATTAATCCAGTCCAAGCTTCGACACCATAAAGAAAAATAGAGTGGATATAACATTTTCAAAAAGGCTTAGAGTCTTCAAATATAAGAATTGTAATTTTAATTAATTAACAATCAAATTTTGTATATATTTAGTTATATATTTTTTATATGTCTATTTATTTTAGTGGCAGACTTGGTCGGAAATATTGGGCCAAAGCAGAGATGGAGCAGGAGCTTATATCATTTCTTATTTATTTTATATACTATGGGCCCTCCTATTTGCCTCTTTATCAGCTTCCTTAGTGCGCATGTTCGCACCTTACGCATGCGGCTCTGGTATTCCAGAGGTAAGTAATTTAACAATTCATAGATATTCAACAACAAATTAATAAACTTCAAATTGAAGTGAAAACTTCTGTTTTAATTCATATTTATATTTAATTAAAAATTAAATTAAAAAATTCAAATGAATTACAATGGTTCATTTTATTCAGTACAAACGTTAAGTATTTTCCTACAATGTTAAAAAAAGGAACGATCACACTTACCTTATGGGCAGGATAACTCAGGTGGTAGGATGTCTGACTTCCACGCAGGTAGGCCGGTGATCGAATATCAGTGCCGCGCCGGCGAGGACAACTAGACATTTTTAAAAATGTCTATAGGTCCCAGGTCGACTCAGCCTGAATAAAATGAGTACCTCGGGTAAAACCAGGGGTAACAATAGGCGGTTGAAGTGCAGCACTGGACCTTCTACCTTCCTTGTATACCGTAGGCCGTAGAGATAGCAGACGGCCCTGCTATAATCCCAAAGCCGCGTTAGCCATATACTGGAGACTATTTTTATTAAAATTTATTAGAATTGTGTTTTTGCTGTCCAAGAGAAAGGAAGACTGCCTGAGAAATTAAACATACACAGTTGTTACATACTGGCTGTCTTTATTATTAGCCAAAATATAAATTTAATAATTGGATATATTAATTTACATCTTATAAACTGAAATATCCATTACAGTTTGATATCTTTTATTAATTTGGTGTTACAAAAAAAAAACGCAGGTGATAAAAATCAAAAAAATACGGGGCATACCTCTGGTGTTATATATAAACAACAATGGTGATAAAACATACAAAATAATTACGGGCACATACCCCATTCAGCAATAACTATAGCTGCACTAGGTACATATGGAAGAAGATAAAAGTACTAACAGGTACATTTTTTGTACCTGGTGAATTTTTATATGTTAAAACCTACGATCCCGGCGCATGCGCATTATAACTTTGTTCTAATTGGATGTTCAAATGACATGTCAAAAATTATCCAATATGGCAGCTGTAGCGCAGCTGTGGTTTGGACGGTTGACGGTTTGGTTATGTATGGTTGTTGCGTTTTAAAATTTGTGGGAAGAGAAACAACAAAGGTTAGTTAATAGTTATACTGCCTTTTTAAATAGTTTTCATATTATATTTTTGAAGTTATACTTCAAAATGTTTTAATTTATGTATGTATCAGTCCAGAAAAGGTGTGGAAAGAATATATTGGTGTTTTTAAATATATTTTTCTACAAACGTGTTAAAAATGCAATTTTTAGGACTCCATAGGAGCGTTAAAAATGCTACTTTAAGGCACTAGTGCTTTAAAAATTTTAAGGCACTGCAGTTAAAAGTGAATTGTCAAATTGTGAAACGTCAAAATATTTATATTTCATTTATTAACATTAATATTAATAATACAACTTGCGCAATTTGAAAAAGGTGGTTTAAAAGGTTTTTTATTATAATTTTGTGTCTTTGGATTTGTCTTCCTTGGGCGTAAAATAATAAAACATCTATTTTTATATTTCACTTGTCACCGTGATAATGCGCATGCGCATTATAACTGTGTTCTGATTGGATGTTCAAATGACATGTCAAAAATTATCCAATATGGCAGCTGTAGCGCAGTTGTGGTTTGGACGGTTGACGGTTTGTTTATGTATGGTTGTTGCGTTTTAAAATTTGTGGGAAGAGAAACAACAAAGGTTAGTTAATAGTTATACTGCCTTTTTAAATAGTTTTCATATTATATTTTTGAAGTTATACTTCAAAATGTTTTAATTTATGTATATATTAGTCCAGAAAAGGTGTGGAAAGAATATATTAGTGTTTTTAAATATATTTTTCTACAAACGTGTTAAAATGCAATTTTTAGGACTCCATAGGAGCGTCAAAAATGCTACTTTAAGGCACTAGTGCTTTAACATTTTTAAGGCACTGCAGTTAAAAGTGAATTGTCAAATTGTGAAACGTCAAAATATTTATATTTCATTTATTAACATTAATATTAATAATACAACTTGCGCAATTTGAAAAAGGTGGTTTAAAAGTTTTTTATTATAATTTTGTGTCTTTGGATTTGTCTTCCTTGGGCGTAAAATAATAAAACATCTATTTTTATATTTCATACGGCATACGGCTTGATGGGCTTGTGGGTAGAGCATTAGACCAGAGATCAAAAAATCGCGAGATTGCGGGTTCAAATCCCGGACGATTCATATTTTTTTCTTTTTTTTTTAATATTTGGCATTGTTAACTTTTGGTTCATTGTTGGTAATTATTGTTAATTTTTTGTATTGTAACTGTTAAGTAGGTATATTTATTTCGTTGAAATTATATTATAATAGAAGTATAACTTCTTACGTGCGTACAAAGTACACACACATTCTTTTTTTTGTATTTTTCACCATACCAGAATATTCACCGCAGTAATTATCTGGTGAAGAAGATAAAAAAAGGCCTAGACAAAATAGACCTAGACAAAAAAAGGCCCCTAGACAACCAATGAACATATTTAGAAGACCATATGAGTTTGAAATCTAATAAGACACAGGGCCTAATTTGTTACAATTCTAACACCAGATTGTACACTGTATACTTCTTGCACTGATATGTAATAGTACCAATAATTGTAATTATTAATACTTTATATATCATATACTGACTACAACAGTTAACATCAGATTAGTACTGGTCCATTCGAACACCTTTGTGACACCTTCTGTGTTTTATTACCTATTGTTAAACCTAACATCTAAAACTTAACCTAGGGCAACTGTATTTTGACACGTTCATTTATTTTTAGCTTTGTTCAGTTTCTAAGGGCCTGATGATGGCGTACAAATTGTGAACGCCGAAACCGGTCGCCCACAAACTGTAGTTAATAAAACCCTCAAAAAGATTATGAGCATTAGACTCCTTATTACCTAACAAAAAAAAATAACTTACTGTGAATTTATTTATTTCACCCTACTTGCTTCGACTGTAGACCTTGCGGGTTCCTTTAATAGAGGATCTGCTTCCATCGAACAAATTTATGAATTATGTACTACATAAACGGGTGGAAGTGTTGCGGTAACATTAGTAGGTTTCTCAACAATAAAAAACACAAAAAAACTTATACTTTCTCTGGCTTACTCCCATCTCTGGCCGACGAACGAGGACAGAAATTTTTACTTGACTTTTAATGAACTAAACTGTAATTTAATGATACTGAGGGGGACAACCCCCAGTAGGTACCTGGCGAAAAAGACAGACTATCGGCTTGTTCAAAAGCTCAACCGGTATACCGGTAGTGAATTCAATTCTCACGCATGGATGATTCTTCGGCGGTAAAAATTCCTCCAGCTAAGAATGTTCCACTTAGAGGGTGATTCTCACACCAGTCTTAATAATTGAAAACTTTGATATTAGTTTGTGTAAATGAACAATCGAATGTGTATTCAGTTCCAAGAGACATTAGGTGTTTTTCGCCTAAACATTAGAAACATTATACAGGACGAAATTTGCAATACGTGAATTAAAATTTATAAAGTTGTTTGGATCCTTACAATGTAGCAGTTTTATTATACGCTCGAGCCAAATCTAAATGCATCCTTTCCTATTTTAGATAAAAACTATTCTAAGTGGATTTATCATAAGAGGCTATCTTGGAAAATGGACTCTTATCATTAAATGCGTCGGTTTGATCCTGTCAGTATCTGCTGGTCTCAGTTTAGGAAAAGAGGGACCCATGGTGCACATAGCATGCGCAATTGGTAAGTACTCAGTAATTTTTCTCTTGAATTTTCTTTTGCATATGGAAATGGAATTATGAAGGATTCCTGTATGTTTTTATGTAGTGGCTAAGGTTGTACCATTGTAGGTAACATTCTCTCATATCTTTTTCCAAAGTATGGAAGGAATGAGGCGAAGAAGAGAGAAATCTTGTCAGCTTCTGCAGCGGCTGGCGTGTCCGTAGCCTTTGGAGCTCCAATTGGAGGAGTTTTGTTCAGTTTAGAAGAGGTAAATACAATCTATATTTATATTATTTTTATTATAAAACTATTTAATTATTTATGGCTATAATCATTATTTCAATAATAGTATGGTATAACTAGACCCAAACCCAGAACTCCAAAATGAAAGTTATCCTCCTACACCAAATTGTTCTATATGATCCACATAATGTTCGGAAAAAAGTCACACCATTTTGAGCGTCGGGTTGTGGGGGGGGGGGGAGAGGGGGAGAAATCGGTAAATCCTTAGTTTTTTACGTTTTCCGTCAATATTTCTAAAACTATGCGGTTTAGCATGATCAACCTTCTATACAAAAATGTTCTACATTAAATTTCAAATAAAAAGGCCCTATGCATAACACAAAATGAACGGTTCTAAAGTTACGGAGGTAGTATAGTATAATTGGTCCAAAAAAGGCCTATCCCAAACATCCAAAGTAGAAGTTTTGCTCCAATACCAAATTGTTCTATATGGTCAACATATTGTTCAGTAAAAAGCTACACCATTTTGAGCGTCCGGTTTGGGGGGAGATGGGGTAGAAGTCGGTAAATTAGTAGTTTTTTTAGGTTTTTCGCCAATATTTCTAAAACTATGCCTTAGCGTAACTAATGTTCTATACAAAAATGTTCTACATAAAATTTAAAACAAAAAAAGTTCTAAACATAATTGTTATAAAATCAACGGTTCCAGGGTTACGGAGGGTGAAAAGTGGAGGTTTTCGATAATTTTTATATTTTTTGGGCAATTTATAATATTATTACTGATGAAAAGAAATTTTCTTTAACAGGATGGTGTTTTGTAAATGAAATTTGCCATTTCAGTGGCCGATGGTATGTTAGTTATAAGCCCTTGAAGAAACGTCAACCTCACCACCAAAAATCATCATCAATTGCCCAAAAAATATAAAAAGTATCGAAAACCTCTACTTTTCACCCTCCGTAACTCTGGAACCGTTGATTTTATAACAATTATGTATAGGACCTTTTTTGTTTTAAATTTTATGTAGAAAATTTTTGTATAGAACATTGTTTACGCTAAAGCATGGTTTTAGAAATATTGACGAAAATCGTAAAAAACTACTAATTTACCGTCTTCTTCCCCATCTCCCCCCCCCCCAAACCTGACGCTCAAAATGGTGTAACTTTTTACTGAACAATATGTGGACCATATAGAACAATTTGGTGTTGGAGGAAAACTTTTACTTTGGATGTCTGGGTTCGGCCTTTTTTTGGACCAATTATACTATACTACCTCCGTAACTTTGGAACCGTTCATTTTAGAAGGATTATGCATAGGGCTTTTTTTATTTCAAATTTAATATAGAACATTTTTGTATAGAAGGTTGGTAATGCTAAACCGCATGGTTTTAGAAATATTGGAGAAAAACGTAAAAAAGTACGAATTTACCGATTTCTTCCCCCTCTCCCCCCAAACCCGACGCCCAAAATGGTGTGACTTTTTTCTGAACATTATGTGGACCATATAGAACAATTTGGTGTTGGAGGATAACTTTCACTTTGAATGTCTGGGTTATGCCATCTTTTGGATCAATTGTATCATACTAAAGTCACATTCTTCGAGGTAATCAGTATGCGAATAGCTGGGTACAAAATACGAGACAATTAATAAAAAACAATTACAATCCCTGCTAAACAAATTATTCCCGGGTCCCGCTTACCTTTGACTTTACCTTGCAAGACGAACTGCAGCAGGGAGTAACGGTGCTGATTTTTCATAACGTCTCCCAGATACTGCAATTTTATGCGTTTGATGGTAAACACAATCTCCGGTTCCTTCTTCATTCTTCCTAGAACTTCCTTGTTCGTGATTCTTGCTGTCCGTGATATCCTCAGCATTCTTCTATAAAGCCACATCTCAAATGGCGCAAGTTTTTTAATGGCGGTGTCTGTCAGAGAAAATATAACATCTTAAATGTCTCATTTTTGTATCTAGGGATATGTTGTGGCTTTTAAAGATGCGCTCATTTACTAAACGCAACACCAAGTCACTTACTGTCACTTGCTGTTGCGTTTAGTAAATTTCAATTTCTGACATATCATCGACTTATTTCGTATACTTTAAATGATGACACACGGGTAAAGATTCGCGGACTCAACTGTATAATAGTTCCCAGATAATAATACTGCCTTATGCGCTTTATCTGCGTTCCATTAATGTATAGACTAGCTCCGTTTATATTCTCCTTGCTGATAATCATTTGTTTCGTTTTTTGGGTATTAACGTTTAGTCCATACTGTTGACTGTACTCGTTGATTCTGTCCATTAGCCTCTGAAGTCCCTCTCTGAATAAAAATGGAATTTTTATTTTATTTTTGTATTGGTCGTTACTTCTTTGAGTAACTAGGTCCATTTTCTGTTGGAATTTACCAGCTGAACAGACGGGGTCGTGAATTGTAAGTTTTTTGAATTCCCTCTTGTCTTCTTCGCTTCAGCATCCATCTGGCTTGCAAATTTTAGAAGCCTTGGAGGTGTTACCAAGAAAATGGACCAATAAGTTTTCAGTTTAAAAATCTTTTAGTAATATTTTAATATTTTTAAATATAATTAATATTGCTATTAGGATTGAAAACTACTTCATCTCCCTCTAAACTATCTGCTATTACCATGGTGTCGCCGGCATATCTAATATTGTTTACTCTTTCTCAATTTAGAAGGACGCCTTCGTATACTCCGTATAGAGCCTTGTTAAAAATTCTCTCTTGAGTACATATTAAATCGCCGCCGCCTACGAAAAGTATAACTCAGAAAAATGCCGTTAAGAGTATAACTTTCAACGAACGCCGCGAAAAGTATTATTTTCGATTTTATGATCGTGAAAATTATAATACCTAATAAAATGTTAGCGAAACTAATTATTTTTTGAGGAGTATCAGCAAAAAACATCATTTTGTTTGTGGGTCCACGAAAATTATAATTACTAAAAGTTCTCATTGAAAATAATTATTCTTCGATCAATAACGTTGAAAAAAATTATTTCTAATTCTGTATTCATGAAGATTATAACTCCTAATAATTCGCGGTGAAAAGTATGATCCTGAATGAATGGGAGTGAAAATAGTATATTGTACAACAAGAGAGAAAAAAGACATATTTCTCACGAGCGCAGAAGTTTGTTCAAATATCAAATCAAGCGAGAGAGAAATATGTCATTTTCTCTCGTGTTGTACACTGTACTTTTTCTATGGATGCGTTTTTGTCAAGAGTTCAAATTTCAAAATTATATAATTTAGGTGCTTTTAGCTATATTATATGCCTTAATTGAAATAAAATACATATATACACATAGGTATTTAATATTCTTAATATGTATATACTTTATTTATTTAAAATTATAATTCACAGTTGAGTAGTCTTAAAAGGTAATTTTTGATAAGTTTTGACAAGTTTGAACACATTTTATTTGACAAAAATAATTGTGTTTGTATTGTGCATGTTACCATGGAAATGGCGATCCTATGTATGTAAACCGGCGGTGAACCCGTAAGAAAAAATATTTCTCACTGCAATGGCCGACTTTTCTCACTGCCTGAGAAATTGTTCGTTTTGAATGCATGAAACTAGTGAGAGAAGTTGCAGATTGCATAGCATCCATAGAAAAATATTTTTTCTGTTCTATACTTTCAAAGACCATAACTTCTAATACGGTGCGGTGAAAAAGTTCACAATAATTACCTGTAAAAAGAATTATCATTGATTATGTTTCCACGAAAATTAATATAACTAAAAGTTTCTCGGCCAAAATAATTACGCTTCGATGAATGACAGCAAAAAAAAATAATTTCTACTTCTATGTTTGCGAAGATTATGAATCCTAATCATGCGCGGCGAAAAGAATAATCCTAAATAAGCGACGGCAAATTTTATTTTTGTAACTACTCTACTGGAAAATAATTTTGGTTTAATGTAAATCTTCGATGAGTTATTTTTTCCGCAAGAACAGAAATGTTAATGTATATTCGTCGTCATCTATTAAAAACTAGATGTTTTCGTCATAAATATTTTGGGAGTTCTGATTTTCGTGGATGTACAGATAAAAGGAATTATTTTTTGTTGTTCCTGGTATAAAAATAATTCTTTTCGTCGCAAATATTTTTAAATTTATAATCTTCTTGAACATGTAAATAGCAATAATTTTTTTTCCGATATCTGTAGAAAAGTAATTGTTTTCCCTACAACCTTTGGAAAATTATACTATTCGTTGGTACATTAACAAAATTATTTTTTTTGTGGTCACTTATTGAAAAATGATTCCTTCGCTGTAAATCTTCCAGGTATTATTTTTTTCTGCGTGAA
Source organism: Diabrotica virgifera virgifera (assembly GCF_917563875.1). Lineage (NCBI taxonomy): Eukaryota > Metazoa > Arthropoda > Insecta > Coleoptera > Chrysomelidae > Diabrotica > Diabrotica virgifera. Next base: position 203,908,599 of record NC_065451.1, on the reverse strand, counting down.
CAGAAAGGGGAATAATTGTTTTCGTCGGCATATATTAAGAACGAAATCTTTTCGTCATAAATATTTTGGGAGTTATAATCTTCGCGGACACGCATTTAAAAAAAATAGTACCGCCAACACTTATCAAAGAGTTATTACATAGGTACCAGCGAAATATCAACGGCCATAGGATACATCCCTGTCTAACTCCTCGTAGTATTTTTATGTGATCTGTTTCTTCTCCGTTAATTTTCATATATGCGGTCTGATTCCAGTATAGTTATGAAATTATTCAGAGGTCTTTGTCATCCAAGTCCTTTTAAAATGTTAAATAATGTGAATTTTTTTAGGTGAGCTATTATTTTCCCTTGAAGACGCTTTGGAGATCGTTTTTCTGCGCGTTGATAGCAGCTTTCATTCTGAGATCGATAAATCCTTTCGGAAACGAGCATTCCGTCCTATTTTACGTGGAATACAACAAGCCTTGGATATTTTTCGAGTTGATTCCATTTATAGGACTTGGAATTATTGGGGTAAGTAGAGAAAACGAGTTATTTATTAACTGTTGAAAAATTATTTATAAATTTAGGCACTTAATTGTTGTAAGAATTTGAGCAATTTGTCTGAAAGTAAAAAAATTAACGTTTAATGAAATATACAAGACTAAAATGTAGTTTTTTCACTAGTTTTTTAAAACTGTTACTTTTAAAAATTGGTAGTAAAAAAGTAGTTACTTGGAATTTTGCCAATATAGCAGCTATATATTCAGGACGGAAAAAATCTATCAAGTCAAAGTTTATCAAGTTTACGTAGCTACAGACAGATACAGAGTTTCACGCAGGACAGTGGAACGTGTCTTTGCTCGTTTTATAGAGACAGGAGTTTACACTCGACGTCCTGGAACAGGTCCCCAGAGATCTACTCATCGGGACGACCGATTTATAGTGTCTTTAGTACTAAGAAATCGTCATATATCTGCTATAGAGTTTAGAAACAGTTTTCAACATGTCAGAAATGTAAATGTTAATGAACAAATCGTTAGAAGACGATTAAGTGAGGCTAATCTGAATGCCCGAAGACTCGCTGCAGGACCCGAACTTTCCAGGGAACATCGTGTAGCCAGATTATGTTTCGCTAGGGAGCTTCTATGACTGGAGAAATGTGATGTTTATCAATGAGTCCTGATTTTGTCTACGTTCCCCGGATCGTGCGAAAGAGTCTGGAAAAGTGATTATGAAGTAAAGTTTTCTCGGGAGTTCAATTAATATAGTGTGAGCTGGTCTATCTTCTAAGGAGCGTACATAATAGGGAACTTGCACATTTTTTTTTATTATATAAAATGGGTCTATTGAATAAAAAGAAGTATTTGCTTTTACGTACAAGTATTTAAGTATTTACTTAATACTAATTGAATAAAGTCATTTCTTTAATGCTTTATTAAATTACTATTAAGTAAATACTTAAATACGAGGAAGTAAAAGCAAATACTTCTTTTTATTCAATAGACCCAAATGTTCAGTTTTGTTTAAAAATGAGATTTCCAAAATTTCACGCTTCAAAAACTCGTAATAACTTAGAAAAACAAATTTAAGGTCTTCTGCGGTATAAAATAGTTCAAACGACCCGTGACGTCACATAGTTTTATTATATAGTTATGATTATGGTTATATTTAAGTTTATATTCTTCTTCTCCTTCTTTAGTTTATTGGCCTCCACCTACTTGGGTATTTGGCCTCCACCTACTTGGGTATTTGGCCAGCTCATCGTCGCGGAATTAGGGAAAATATTTATATTCTAATGACATTTATCGTATGGCATTGTAATAATATATACCAGTTTGTTGAGATTGGAGTTTGATACAGTAATTGAAGGAAAAGAAAGAAGATTTACTATGGAAAATAATAAAACCATTTTGTAAAAGTACAAGTTTTCTATGAATAGTTCAAACGATCAAAAACACTTGTGACGTCACATAACTGTATTTTCTACTGACGTTTATAATGTCTAATTTAAAATTATATACAATTTTGTTTACTTTGTTGGTGCAGAATGTAAACATATAACCGGATGACGTCAGGACGCCTTTTGGGCTGGCTGGTATAATTTGAATTTTTAAACGTCTTTAGGGGCCAAACGAAAGACAAAAAAACTTTTTTTATCTTTGATACATGCTTTAAATTATGTTCTGTTGTGATTTAGAACATTTTTTCGAATTTAAAATTTTATGCAAGTTCCCTATTGTACGTTGTGTGTAGGGGATATCTGACATCTGATAGGTATATAAATGACACATATAGTGCAAAATTATGTTGTCCCATATGCACCAGTTATTGGAGAAAACTTCACACTGATGCACGACAATGCACGCCTTCATGCCGCCTGCATTGTCAGAGAATACTTAAATGAAATTGGTATAACCCATATGACACAGTCGCGATTTAAATCCTGTCGAGCATGTTTGGGACAGGCTTAGTATTAGAAGATAGAAGTATTAGAAGCCGGATACCTGCTCCTCTTACCTTACGTCAAATAAAAGGCACAGAATAAAGTTTTAAAATTGAAGTGTGTTTTGACAATTTTATCAAACATTCAAGGGGTGCCAGTTTTTCGTGTCAGTGAGTGTATTGTAATATTCAAACGAGCGTTCGTATTTATATACGACCTTATTATTTTTTTTTTACCAGTTTTCTTTACAAATCTCTAGCTTAAACTAACTCAAATAAAAGTGCGCTCCGTTTAAATAGCAAATAACGTTATTCTCGATCATTCCAGACTTCGCCACCTCTAGCTATTGTGCGACCTTCCACATACCGCATGTCTTTCTCCACCGATTCCACGTATATCGCGCTTCCGCCAGAATGTTCTGGAGATGGAACCGTTTGGAACTGCTACTTGCGGCCGGTGATTCATTCTTTTGCTACAGTATTATAAAGTCGTTATAGTAATTATTGTGTATCCATTTTGTTTTATTAAGAGCTCACGAGAGCAAAAATCTAAAATACCAATTGATTTGACAACACTTCGTAAGCGATTATCAAGTTGGTGTCACTTGTCAAGTTGGTGCAGATCACAATATCAGTTATTTCTTTTAGTTCTATCTGTCTATAGTATCTATAGTTAAACTGTATCTATAACTATTTTACTAATTGGTAGTTTATTGTTCTGTTTTAGGGTGTTATAGCTACTATTTTCATAAAAGCCAACTTGTATTGGTGTAAATATAGGAAATCTTCGAAATTGGGCCAATACCCGGTCACCGAAGTACTCGTAGTCACTGTAATGACTGCTATTATCGCCTATCCAAATCCATACACACGAATGAACACCAGTCAACTTATCTTCCTTTTGTTTAGCCAATGTGGAATTGCTAATTCTGATGATTTATGGTAAGTTCTGTTAACTTATAGTTATGCTTTTGCTTTCGGAATATCTGCAGTCTTTATTACCTGATTCAAGCTTAGGAAAACAAATTAAAATTGGTGACTTGGTAACTGCCTAAGGGGTGTATTCTGTAACATTTCCGTTAAATTTAAGAGGCCTCTAAAATTTAACTTTTAACGGTCCTCTAAAACTTTTAGGTTAGATTGACATTCTGTAAACACATATTATAGACATAGAGGTAGGTATATATTAACATAGAGGGAGCCTACCTTCCGCGCTTCCTGACGACAAGATCTCAGGGGACTGGTTTGCTGCATATCCTTCTAACACATTGTATCGAGAATCTATAATGACATTCAGTGTGAATATAGGCACGGAAGGGAGATTAAATGTCCAGCAAACGACGGCACTGTTGCCAGATTTACCTTTTTCCTTTTAGCGGGAATTTTAAAATTAGTCTAATGCCACTTTGGTTTTAAAAGAGAGTTCTGTATTCTTAAATTTATAACCTTACTTTTACAAGTAATTAGGATTATTTTATTTACATGTAAATATTGAAACAAGTATTGTACTGTGTCATAATTTAAAACTCATGTTGCAGTATTTTGAAAAAAAAATGAAGCTCAAAAGAAATATACTTATACAGTACAAATTATTTTTTAATGGGAATGGAAATTTATGATTTCAAAGGTGAAAATGGGTTGGGATAGTATAGATGGACACTTTTTTTATTTTAGTATTAAGTGGTTACATAATTATTCAGAATATTAATAAAATTACTAGTAATTTGAATTAGTTTTAATATGTATTATAATAATATTAATTCTCATCATGTATCTGGCTAAATAGCTAAGCGCTAAAGCCGCAAAATAAAAAAAATTTTGAAAAAACATTCTTAGTGGCCTAGCACCTTTACTTTGCCTGGGGGCGAGGCGAGTTAATAAATTCTATTTTCTTATTGCAGTCATTTTGTGACGGCTTAAGAAGTTACATAAATGATGTTATTAGGCTGTGCAATTTTAACCGTAGAAAGACATCTTTATGACTTGTATTTACATGATATAGGGCTTTTCACTCAGTCATTTGTTTCGAGCTTCTGTCATGTGTTGTCTAATATTAATACATCTATGTCATATGTTATTGATATTGCCAATGATATAAACCAAAGACATATGACGTAGATATATTAATATTATGTGACACTTGACCAAAGCTCGAAACAAATGACAATCGATGAAAAGCCCTATTCAATAGTGCATTTCATTCACAGTCATTTGTTTCGAGCTTCTGTCATGTGTCACATAATATTAATATATGTACGTCGTATGTTATTGGTATATACCAATGATACAAACCAAAGACGTATGACGTAGATACATTAATATTATGTGACTCATGACAGAAGTTCGAAACAAATGACAATCGATGAAAAGCCCTATTGGCGTCTGCATATCAGGATCCGGTAATACTATATTATTTATCTATGATCAGGATATTGCTGGGTGTACACAAGTAAACAACACTTTTTTGATTAAAAGGTTTATTTCATTAAATCAAAACTTACATGGATACAATTTAAATAAGATATTTTTTCTATTTAAGGCAATATAATATAAGATATATATTTTAGTATAACTCTCCTACATTAACAAGCTTTAACACATTCAGTGGCCATGACGTATGGGTAGCATCACGAAGGTTTTACGGAAGGTACTGACGACACATAAGTTATGTGAGTAGTACTGTGTAACTAAATAAATGATTTAAGTATGTGGTACCAGCCAAGTGGAGCTTGTTCGAGCTGGGCACCAAACATGTTAATCTGGTCATGCACAGAGACTTATACTATAATATGTTATATCTCATATTGCTCACTATTGTAATGAGTGAGCCTGCATACACGAACTATAATATATTAATTATTATGGTTCTGTGTATGCAGGCTCACTTATTACTACTGTAGTGAACAATATGAGATGTAATATTATGAGATATACCTATTATATATTATGGTATAGCTCTCCACGAGTGCCAAGTTTTAAACTTAACTGATAACAACTAATGGATACCCTTTTATCCAAAATTTTATGAAAATTTTGAATGGTCATATTGGTATTATTCCACAACCCCTTCCTATAACAATAGGCCCATTGTTGGATGTTATTGCAGTAGTTCTACTGGAAATACTTACTAAAATTGTATGTATCTGCATCACTTAGAAGTCTACCCAAAAAGCTATTAATACTCTCTAAACCATCATTAATACATCTTGTATACATAATAGGATTTTTTTCAGAATCGGATATTTTATTAAGATTTACTTACCATGCCCTATCTATGTGCCAGGCACTTAACAGTCTATTAGGAGCAATACCCATTACATTTGACGAGGCATTGTAAAAGGTGTCACTTATGCCTGATATGAAAACATTTGACTATATATATAATACCAACACAGACATGTATTTAAAAAAATTGGTAAATTAAAGTAGGTATCTTTTCTATTTGAAAATAAGAAAGCAGTACAAAATCCATTCCCAAATTCATCTTTTACTAATACTGTCAATAAGTTCAAAGTCATAGGAATTGAGCCCATGAGTTCCATCGATTGCGATAAAGGATTTAACAAACTTAATTAACATTTCCTTTTGGCACATTATTAAGGAAAATAAGACAAAAATCATAAATGTTAAATTCAGAATGAATATCCATTAATATGCCCTGTTGTTTGTAAAATAATATTGGACATGAGTCTGTAAGCATTCAACCCAAAAATAAACACTGGTTGCATCATCATTGTACATATATACCCACCTTTCAAATCAATGCCATAAGAGAGTTTAATGTTTGTGATATCTTTTCTTGTAAGTAAATCAATTCTTTTTAATTCGCCTCCTATGCTATTATGCTATCCTGAACAGTCTGAAGTTTACTAAAAAAGTAAAATATAGGTATAGGAGAATCAAGCACACTAGTTTGAAATTGTAAACTGTAGTAAATATTATCGACGTATATCGTATATATCGGAAGTATATCGACGGCGGAAAGGCAGGACCTCATAACTGAAAAATTTGTATAAAATGAGTTACTTCGGTTTTCGCTTTAGAATAAGTGTATCAGCACCTATTAAACAGCTTTTAGAGCTGGGAAAGCCTTTTGGAAGCCTTCCGGAAACTTTCCCAGCTGTAATCGCTGTTTAATAGCTGCCGATACACTTATTCTAAAGCGAAAACTGAAGTAACTCATGTTAAAATTTTTTCAGTTACGAAGTCCTGCCGTCGATATGCAAATATTTTATTTACATTTTTGAAGAAAGTCTCAAAATAAACTTTGAAGAGATATTTATCTGATTTTGGTATTTATGTAAGTGCTATATCATCATCATGCCCGTAATGTGTTTTAAAATAGTTTCAATATTTTTAGATACTATTATTCGACTAGTACACCAAATAAACATTTTGCAGGATCCTTGGAATTTTAAAGCTCTTTCTCTATCTTGTTTTGTAAAATAATTTTTTGAGGATCACATACATATACATTCATAATAAGATGTTTCATGTTCTTGTACTGTTGTTCTCTTCTTGTGCCATCCATACAGTGCAAATCTAAAAAAACAACATAACAGGTGATTACATGGGCAGTTATACTACTTACAGCTTACTTTGTATCTAATCTATTATCTAGTATTACTCTATTAGTATCTACCTACATAAAACTCATAGAGAAATAACAACAACTTGTTGTTATTTCTCTATGCATAAAACTATCTTTGAAATCTAAATTTTTGATATCTACATCAACTTTAATACTTAAAAAATAAATAATAATGTGGAAGTTACACGTACCTACCTAAAAGTTTTTGAATTGCAATTTTATCAACTGGAAAAGACTGCAACATAATGAGTTTGAAATTATGACACAGCACAATATTTATTATTAATTATTTATATGGGAAATAAGCCACAATTAAAATGAAAAAAATAATTTTATTAACGTTTCGACGCCCAAATCGGGTGCCGTTGTCAAAATACAAAATATTACTAAAATAAACTAAAGTGTTGTTGCTAAGCAAAAAAAAATTCTTCTAATAATTTATTTAATCTCACTCATTTATATTGGCAATTCAGACATATATTATACATTTTAAAGTAGAAGACTTTAAAATGATATTGCCAATATTTTATGAGTTGCGTTCCTGGGACGACTTACTGAAAGATAGTTCATTCGATTACATGAAATTAACCCCAACTCAAGAATATCCGTCATAAAAAATTATAGCATGTGATATGTCTTTAAAAAGACAACCAAATGCAACGACAGTAAAATTCTCGCGTTAGAGACTTCATAGTAAATCACAAGGGAAAACCAGGAAAAATCGTTGCATTTGGTTGTCTTTTTAAAGACATATCACATGCTATAATTTTTTATGACGGATATTCTTGAGTTGGGGTTAATTTCATGTAATCGAATGAACTATCTTTCAGTAAGTCGTCCCAGGAACGCAACTCATAAAATATTGGCAATATCATTTTAAAGTCTTCTACTTTAAAATGTATAATATATGTCTGAATTGCCAATATAAATGAGTGAGATTAAATAAATTATTAGAAGAATTTTTTTTGCTTAGCAACAACACTTTAGTTTATTTTAGTAATATTTTGTATTTTGACAACGGCACCCGATTTGGGCGTCGAAACGTTAATAAAATTATTTTTTTCATTTTAATTGTGGCTTATTTCCCATATAAATAATTAATCATAAAAATGCCACAAGGAAATAGCTTCAGAACAACAATATTTATTGTTTCCATTTACATGTAAATAAAATAATAATAATAATCCTAATCACTTGTAAAAGTAAGGTTAAGATTTTTGACTTGAGAAAACAGAACTGTCAAATTTAAAACCAAACTGCTATAAAATTTTAAAATTCCCGCTAAAAGGAATCTGGCAACATTGCCGTCGTTTGTTGGACATTTAATCTCTCCCGGCACGGAAGAGGAGGACAACTGTAGCAGCTTTACTATGCGTAAGAGTGAAACAGCACTAATCCAAATAAAAAAGATGGTGTCGTCACTTCGCTCTGAATGACACTCTCTCTCTATGCTAATATTTAACTCTATGATTATAGAGGACCGCTAAAATAATTTGTTTTAGAGGAATCTTCTAAAAGGTTTTGAAATAAATACGGCAACGTCGCACGTTTTGCGTTTTTGAACTACTTTTAACCTAGTAATTGACCGAAAACTGACTGTCAGAGGCAAAAATTTTTAAGAAAGAAGAAGAAATTGACAGTTTGCTAGAAAATATATTTATTTTATTTAATTATTTTTTAGTAAAACTCATATTTTCCAATTAAACATTTTTATTTACAAAGTTATACATTAAAATATTGCTGAAAAATTGCATATTGTATTTCTTCTCCCCTTCTACACTAATTTTGGTCAAATGGTCTATTTTCAATTACATTAAGGTCATCTACCTCATCTGCATCTGGCTCTAAACCTTCTGCAACTTCATCTTTATAAACATTAAGATACGTTTTGTACTGTTCCACAATAATTATAAATAATTTTACCTGCATTGATAGGATTTAATTGCTTTGACAAACATATTGATTTCAACACTTTTTCAATCACATTTCTAGGTAGGCAGATAGGTACCTACTTTCTTTGAAATGGTAATTGTAGTTACTTTCAGGTCAATTACTTTTTGTTTTTGTTGTACTCTGAATTCAGCTCTACAAAAAGAAACAAAAATTTGAATTTTGTTATATGTAGGTGTAGTGTGTCGATTGTAAAGAAAACTGAGACGTACCTTTTATTATTATTTATTATTTCTTCACCAAATACATTATAAAAAGCCATTTGCCATTTTTAAATGTTTATCTCCATTATAAAACATAAATAAGAAACTACTATTCCTGTAAACATAACCAAACAAAAATAATCAAACCACATTTAACGGACTGCTAAAAATTTAGCGGATACGTTTTGACATCCTCTAAAATATTTTTATTTAGCGGGAGTTTTAACGGTTTAGGTTATGATTTTAACGGATCCATAATTTACAGAATACCAAAATGTTTTTAGCGGGCTCTAAAATTTTAGTAAAATTTTAGTAAAAAGTTTTTTAAGTCTAGTTTTTTTAAATTTTAGTAAAATTTTAGAGGCCTCTAAAATTTAACGGAAGTGTTACAGAATACACCCCTATATCTTACATCGGTCACACTTGTAGAACTTTTAAAAAACGTATAGCAGAGCACAAAAGGGTTTTCCATAATAGAAAACTACGCTCTGCTTAAAACAATTCGAAGTTTTATTTCCGGAGAAAACCAGAAACTTGGTCCCACTTTTTTAAAGCCGGAAATAAAACTTCGAATTGTTTTCAGCAGATGTCGCTACGGTATCCATATCGCATCCATACGCAGTTATTTGTTGTACTACGGTATTCGGAGGCTTTCAGTTCGTTCAGAGGTAGCCATATATGCCCCTCTGAAGATATCTAATGAGAGTGAAACGTACTTAAAGGCGTTTATGGTGGTCTCTGAACAAACTGAAATATAATACGTCTCTTAATTTCGATTTACAGCGAATTATTTTGTATGTATTAGTTTTACTCCTAACTGAGTATCGGAACCAATTGTTCGTTGGAATTTGGCTATGATGAATAGACATGTGCCTTTTTAGACTTTTACTTACTCTTTTAGACCTCCCCGTGCCTTCTTTAATTTATCATTCGTTTGGTTTGCAAGTAATGAAACCACGAATAGTCGTAACCAGTAACGCGTAAACAATAGCACGTTACTGTTTGCGTTTTTAACTATGTATTGCACAAGGAGAACCAAAGTTTGTTTATTACGAGAGACGGAATCAGAGAGATACGGAACGCGGTATCCCAGTGAGATTTATTAACACATTTGATGTCTTCAAGAGGAGAAAGCAGAGAGACTCGCGTCTGTTCACTTCTACACGAAGAGCAGAGGGAGTTATTCACGCGTATGTTGCCTGTGGGGGTCAACACAAAAGAGAGGATTTTCGTTATGCAATGAGTAAGCAAATGTCTGTATTTCTATAAGAGTGGGGTAAAGTCAGGAGGAGGAATTATTATTAAAGGTTGAATTAAGGAATTTTTTTTAATATTCTTCTTCTTCGTCCTTCTTGTATGTAGGCTTTAAAGCATGTTTCTTCTTCAATATTAGCCTCCTAAATTGTTTAAATTATCGCACCATCTTTTTCTTGGTCTGCCAATACTTCTCCGTGCATTTGGTGACTTATCTCGTGCTATTCGTACTATCCTATCCTCTGCCATTCTACTAATGTGTTCGTTCCACTCCTGTTTCCGGTTTGTCACCCATCCATTAATGTCTTCTACATTGCATGATCTTCTTATGTTTTCGCTTCTCTCCCTATCCAACAGACTTTCCCCTGATATTCGTCGAAGTATTTTCATCTCTGTTGTTTCTAGTAGTCGTCTCGTTTTAGATGTGTCATGTCTTGTCTCCGCCGTGTATGTCAATATAGGTCTAATTGCTGCTTTATAGATTCTTGCTTTTGTGTCTTGTCTTAGAAGTTTGTTCTTCCAGATTGTGTCATTAAGAGATCCCGCAGCTTTACTTGCTTTTAAGCTTTGTTGTAGTACTTCCTCTTCAACATATCCGTAACTGGTTATATCTATTCCCCGATATCTAAACCTTGCTTCCTGCTTTGTTATTTTCCCATCAATTTCGATTTTACATCGTAGTGGGTATTTAGATGTTGTCATATATTTGGTTTTTTCTGCTGATATTATCATATTGTATTTCTTGGCTGTTGTATTGAAGATGTGTGTTAATCTTTGGAGATCGTCTTCTGTCTCGGCGATTAATGCGGCGTCGTCTGCATAACATTATCTGGATTACTTTGTTCCCCATTCTGTAACCATGACCTTTACGTACTGCTACTATTATTTCGTCCATTATTATATTAAAGAGCAGTGGGCTTAACGTGGTTTTTAATATTGATGTTGAGAATTTAGGATTTGATACACTGAAAAATATATTATTATTTTTCGCATGTGAAAAATTGAACAGCAGTTATGCTTAAAATTCTCTTTATATATTTTAGCGATTATAAACGCAACTTCACCGACGTAAATAAAGCCATAGAAATGGCGGAGACCAACGAAGGAGTACACCGAGCTGTATGGCTTCTCATCTTAGCCCTCATTTTGAAACTCATCATGACCGTATTCACATTCGGCATGAAGGTACCTTGCGGTCTCTTTATTCCATCGTTGTGCTTGGGAGCCATCGTCGGACGACTTGTTGGCATTGGTAAGTAAACATTGATTTTTCTTTGTATAGTGTTTATAAAGTCAGCTAAAACATTTCACTCCGATGCGATTTATAAGAGCAGTTCAATGTCACATTTATCGGTAATCAAGGTAAATTATTATTAAGAAAGCTACAGTATCTCGGACATGTGATGCGGGGCGAGAAGTATGGCATCCTGCGACTCATAATGCCAGGAAAGATAGATGGCAGAAGAAGCATCGGAAGAAGACGAATTTCATGGCTGAATAACCTGAAAGAATGGTTTGAATGCAGCTCAAAACAACCATTTAGAGCCACTGCCTCAAAAATTAAAATAGCTATGATGATTGCCAACCTCCGTAGCGGAGATGGCATCTGAAGAAGAAAAAGGTAAATCATAAATAACACGCGATGTTTCAAACGTATTTAAACAATCCTCGTGCTTCGTAGGAGAGAGATGGAAGAAACGAAGAATGAAAGGTAAAGCCTATCAAATAGACATTGGACATTTGTATGTTATTCAAAATCACCAATACTTTACATGCTGCTTGGACATTCGCTATCGCCGGCCACGGTCGGTAGGTGTATAATACATTACATGTCATGTCCAGATAAGAAATGCTGCTCGACTAGTGTTGACTCATTCCAGAGCTGTACAGCTAAATATTTGTTTACTATTTTTTATTTTAATGTCCTATTATTTTTCATTGACACATAATGTACGAAATTAAATTATTTTTGTTGCTAAATGTGACATGGTGACCACTTTTGTATACACTATGCACTTTATGACCATTTTAAGTATGTATATTAAAATTGTCATTATTTTGTTCCTCATTAATCTATACTTGAATATAAAAATAAATGATGCGCCCATGTCTCTTAATATGATATATTCTTTTAATATTTGCTGTAAACAAGTTTGTTTGGATGTTACAACTGACTTTATAAATACTATAAATGTTTTTCATTGATGTGATACTATACAACAAAACTAAGTTGAGTTAGCAAGAAAGAAATGATGGAGGGGATGGTCAGTCTATCTTGAAACACTTCTGTTAGTATTTACAGGTTTGTCTCTACTTGAAATGTGTCGAAAAAACTAGTTTTAGATTGCCAGGCGATGTAATTTGTATTACCTTCCTTCTATACTGTTGCTTCAAGTCCAGATGGTCCAAGACCAAATACTTACAATGTCGGGATAGTATCACGAGGTTTTTTGCTGGTTTTCCCTCGTGATTTACTATGGAATCTATAACGCGACAATTTTACTGTCATGGTTGCATTTGGTTGTCTTTTTAAAGACAGATCACATGCTATGATTTTTTTGCGACGGATATTCTTGAGTTGGGATTGATTTCATGTAATCGAATGAACTATCTTTTAGTAAAGTCGTCCCAGGAACGCAACTCATAAATATTGGCGATATCATTTTAAAGTCTTCTACTTTAAAATATATAATATACGTGTGAATTTCCAATATAAATGACTCAGATTAAATAAATTATTAGAAGAATTTTTTTTACTTAGCAACAACATTTTTGTTTATTTTAATAGTATTTTGTATTTTGACAACGAAACCCGATTTGGGCTTCGAAACGTTAATAAATTCATTTTTTAGTAAAATTGTGGCTTATTTCCCATAGAAAATACTTAATTATAAAAATGCCACAAGGAAATAGCTTTAGAACAACCTTAAGATTGTACCTATATTATTAGTAATATCTTACATCGTACATTGTATCTTCATTTATCTTTTTTATTTATCAGTTTATCTTCTTTCTTATAACAATTTTAATTAACTTTGATGTAAAACCATTTATCATTTTTAACTATTGAAAATGGGAAATAAGCCACAATATTATTAAAAAATTATTTTTATTAACGTTTCGACGCCCAAATCGGGTGCCGTTGTCAAAATACAAAATACTACTAACATAAATAAAAATTTTGTTGCTTAGTAAAAAAAATTCTTCTAATAATTTATTTAATTTGACTCATTTATATCGGCAATTCAGATACATATGATACATTTTATAATAGAAGACTTTAAAATGATATTGCCAATATTTATGAGTTGCGTTCCTGGGACTTTTAAAAGATTTTTAAAGACAGATCACATGCTATGATTTTTTTGTGACGGATATTCTTGAGTTGGGGTTGATTTCATGTAATCGAATGAACTATCTTTCAGTAAAGTCGTCCCAGGAACGCAACTCATAAATATTGGCAATATCATTTTAAAGTCTTCTACTATAAAATGTATCATATGTATCTGAATTGCCGATATAAATGAGTCAAATTAAATAAATTATTAGAAGAATTTGTTTTACTAAGCAACAACATTTTTATTTATGTTAGTAGTATTTTGTATTTTGACAACGGCACCCGATTTGGGCGTCGAAACGTTAATAAAAATCTTTTTTAATAATATTGTGGCTTATTTCCCATTATAAATAGTTAAAATTGTAAAAATGCCACAAGAAAATAGCTTCAGAACACCATTTATCATCTTTTGAGCTTTTTGTGTAAAATATTTACACTAATATTTTATTGTTTACTTTTCAAAACTTTTCTTTTTTGTTATTTGAAAACTATTTTTTAAATGCAACTGTATGTAATGTGATAGTATGAAAAATTGAAGATATGGCAACGGCGTCGTATTTCAAATTTAGAACCAGTAACAAACACATCACAGAACACTAATTTCGCTTGACAATGCGGCGTTGCCACCCCCTCCTGACCGCGTGAAATAGAAATTGCTGATTTCGATTTATTCTGATTACGATGTGAGTTACAAAATGCAAATCCAAGCACGAAAATGACGCGATAGATATCAAACATTCCGATATCAGGTAATTACAATTCGACTTGGTCATTTCTATTCGATTTGTTAAAAGTTACAGAATAGGGCTGATTGTCTGGACCGGCGATTTTTCCGCTTTTATGAGCTTTATTGCATCAGTAACCTTTTATTCGGATATTTCTGGACCTTTTTCATTTACTAGGTCATCTGTGGATGGTGGAGCACAAGATCTATCCTCGTCAAAAATGTCTGAATGAGGCTAAGAATTTACCATACTAAAGTTCCATATTTAAAAGAGCATTAAGTCTAATATAAGGAGAATTTTAGAGAAAGTGTTGAAAAAAGTTAAAGGTGGTATAATTTTTTTAGGTATGGAGCAATTAGCCTTTACATATCCCAAGATCTGGTTCTTCAGCGGAGAGTGTTCGACGGGAGAGGACTGCATAACGCCCGGGCTGTATGCCATGGTGGGGGCGGCAGCAGTCCTCGGGGGCGTAACGAGAATGACAGTGTCGCTCGTCGTCATAATGTTCGAGCTTACGGGCGGGGTTAGGTATATAGTACCTTTGATGGCAGCTGCTATGGCCAGTAAGTGGGTGGGGGACGCTTTAGGTAGACAGGGTATTTATGACGCGCACATAGCGTTGAACGGATATCCGTTCCTGGATTCCAAGGATGAATTCCAACATACGTCGCTGGCGGCTGATGTTATGCAACCGAAGTAAGTAAAGCAACTTTTAATTCAGTTTTTTTAAATCAAGTATTAGTGCAAGGAAAGCCAATTAGTTATTTGTCGTAAGGAATACGAAAAAGTATCCCATAGATAGTGTTATAACCGAGTAACATATTTCTTTCCTACTACGGCCCTAATATACTCCAAGAAATTAACTACCCACCTTAAAAATGGGTAATTTTTGATATCTCGAATTTCATAAACGTGTCCGATTTTAGTGATTTTTTTAATACGTAATAGCCTTATTTTTTACCAATATCGCTGTAATAAAATTGTTGCTAGACAGGTAAATTGTCACTGTATATCGGGTGTACTAATCAAACTGTGATTTTTTTCTCAAATTTCGCGTGACCCTGTGGAATATTTTAGCATTTATAAAATACTGAAATTAAAACGGAACTATAGCCTCAAGTTTTCTTAACATTCTGTTTTTTGATTTATTCGCTTATGTTGAATAAGAAAAAAGTTAGGCACTTTAACAACTAGCCATATTCAACATCCATACAGGGTGTTTCTACATAAGTGCGGCAAACTTTAAGGAGTAATTCTGCATGAACAAATAATGGTAGGTAGTCATTGCGCATTGTTTAACATAAAGTTAAGAATTTTATATTCTCCATTGGTGCGCATACGGATCATATTACCCGTATGCACGCATTGGTGGTGAATATAAATATGCCAAAAAAATGCGCAATAACTACCTCTTAAAACCCACCAAATTTCATTTGCATATCTCAACCGATTGTAGAGCAACAAATAAATCGTCAGTTTGTAAAAAAAATTTCAGCCCCCCGTATCTCGGAATCAAAGCATTTCATAATAATATAAATACACTCGCGATCATAAAAAGCGGGTCACTCGATGAGTTATTCAAGTTAGATGTCTCGAATTTTCTAAACCTGTTGTCCGATTTGAGTGATTTTTTTAGTATGTTATAGCCTTATTCTTTAGCAATATCGCTATAATAATATTGTTGCTACACCGGTAAATTGTCATTGTATACCGGGTGTAAAAATCATACTGTGTTTATTCCTAAAAGTTCGGAACACCCTGTGGAATGTTTTAGCATAGATAAAATATTGAAATTAAAACTTAATTGTAGCCTTAGGCTCTCTTAACATTTTCTTTTTTGATCTATTTGGTTATGTTGGATAATAAAAAAGTTAAGCACGTTAATAACTAGCCATGCTCTGCATCAATACAGGGTGTTTCTAAATAAGTGCGACAAACTTTAAGGGGTAATTTTGTATGAAAAAATAATGACAGTTTGCTTTATAAACATATGTCCGCAAATGCTTCGTTTCCGAGATACGGGATGTTGAAGTTTTTCTTACAAACTGACGATTTATTTATTGCTCTAAAACCAATAGAGATATGCAAATGAAATTTGGTATGTTTTAAGAGGCAGATATTGTGGATTTTTTGACATACAATTAATAATTCTATATTCACCATTGGCGTGCATACGGGTATAAACATTATAGATACATCCCGTATGCACGCCAATGGTGAATGTAAAATTCTTAATTGTATGTCAGAAAATGCGCCATAACTACGTCTTAACATCTACCAAATTTCATTTGCATATCTCAACCGGTTTTAGAGTAATACATAAATCGTCAGTTTGTAAGAATAAATTCAATATCCCGTATCTCGAAACCGAAGAATTTGCGGTCATACGTTTATAAAGCAAACGGTCATTATTTTTTCATGCAGAATTGCCCCTTAAAGTTTGTCGCACTTAGTTAAAAACACCCTGTATTGATGAAGAACATGGTTAGTTGTTAAGGTGCCTAACTTTTTTTATTATCCAGCATAAACAAATAAATCAAAAAAGAAAATGTTAAGAAAGCCTAAGGCTACAATCGAGTTTTAATTTCAATATTTTATCTATGCTAAAACATTCCACGGGGTGTTTCGAACTTTGAGGAATAAACACAGTATGATTGTTACACCCGGTATACAATGACAATTTACCTGTCTAGTAACAATATTATTATGGCGATATTGTTAAAGAATAAGACTATAACATAATAAAAAGATCACTCAAATCGGACAACAGGTTTAGAAAATTCGAGACATTTAACTTGAATAATTCATCGAGTGACCCGCTTTTTATGATCGCAAGTGTATAATAAAATAGAAGAATATAGGAGATAAATAAAATATACTGAGTTACGGGCGCCAGAAGTTGCTATGGACCAAGCTTCCAGGTATCTTACACTGCTGTGAAATATTAAATATATTAAATCAATAAATTCAAAAATGAGGAAAAAAATAATTGATATACAAAACAAATAAATATTTATTAAATATAACTACGTAGATTTTTGACAACCTCGTGAGTTACGATAAGTGAAAACTATGTGACTATAAAATGACAATTAGAAATAATTACCTATCTGAATATAAATATAAAACTAAGGTTAAATTAGTACTGGAGTAGCTCTTATATAGAGCGTACCCCCAACTTACATCTAGGTTAAATAACAACCTTCACCAAATAATCGTACAATTGTAATACGTACAGCAACGTTAAATACTACAGGAAAACGACTAATCAAAATACCTACCTAAGATAAACAATATAAATATATAACTCAATGAGTTGGACGGGCAACCAGCCTAATTGAACCGACGTAGTCCTGGATGCAAAGATCCTTTTTTCTGACTTGTGGCTCTTAAATATCAAACAAGTAAAACTAAACACTATCCTGAGGGGATAGTGACTAGGGATTTAATTTAATTTAATAACAAATGAATTTAAGTTACACAAACAAAATTTTGAATTTAAATTACAAGAAACAAACTAATAATAATACTAAAAAAACAATAAATGTAAGGAACTACTGTATGGGAAAACAGTTATTTGGGCCCAAATTATCTTCTTTTACGTAGAGTCATACAGGTGTGCGAACGCTATTAAATTATGTGTAGATAAATATTAAGAGAGGAAAAATAAATACAATATAAATATAGTCACGGTATGTGTAAGTGTATGAGTTAAATGTTCTGAATATTAATAAAAAATGTGTAAAATGGTATCGGCGAATAACTATTGCACTGTAACTATATATGTTCCCAAAACAAACCCGCTGGACCAGATATGGCTCCCAAAAGTGTTCCTCGCAGCGTACACCGAAAACTCTTATCGGTGAAGTTAGCACAGTGGTGCTAACTGCCAACTACGTTGACCTCCTGGAGGTGCAGAAACTTCCTTATAAATTCTGGAGACTGGAGACCTTAGGCTTGTCTCTTGTGACTTCAGAGGGTTGGAGGTGGTTCCTCTGTGTGTTATGAGAGTCTTATTTAAGCTTAATGGAAGGGCTATTGAAATCGGAAGGGCTAATGGGCATAATCCCGGTTTTATTTCCTTGAAATAATGTAGGAAAAGTCATAGAAGAAAAAAGGTCAGGATGTTTTTCTTTGGAATAAAGAAGAATGTGAAAAAGCTACCTCATTAGTAAGAAAAAGCTACCTAATTAGTAAGAAAAAACTCATGTGTGTTGGCCTTGTCATAAGATGGAACCAATATAATGACCTTGACTTCATAATAGCAAGTAAACTTACAATTTAAATGCAAAATGTGATACTTATATGAGGGAATATGATATTAATATAATATAATAATTATAAGTACAGACAGTATATTAACAGAATAATGCGAAGCCGGCCAGGAATATTTATTTGACAATTTATAAAAATATTGAATGTGCAAAGAACTTACAACTTAGAAGGAAAAAATAAGTAGATTCAAAAAGTAATGATAGATAATAATTTCTGATAGTAATTCAGGACTTCAAATGTTTGGTTAGGTATGACCAAAATGAATAATATAGTAATTTCCTAGAAGGAATCTTAAATAACCATCGAATAATCTACATAAAATCCAAATAGAAGTTAATTTGCATCTCATAATGAGAATAACCTTACAAAAAAAAAACAACATACAAGCGGCCATATAAAAAATGACTAGGTATATAAAATACTGAGTATGTATTTATTTACCGAAGAATCCTCAATAAATCTTCATAGAACGTCTGCAATGAGTCTCCTTGGTTCACCAACTTTAGATAATATAATTAAAATATAACAATATTGAACACTGAAACTTTTTCAGGCTTCGTAAATCACACGAGGATCTTCGCCCTTTTCTTAACTACACTCTACCATTAAGTGCCAGTTTCCAATTTTTTTCCGCTACCCAAAAGCCAGATGTCAAATTATTTCTTAGTTTCACCGCTAGGGGACGACCAACTTTAACAGGCTAGCCAAATATTAAAATACATATTTGGAAAAGATATATAATATATTAATTAGATATTATTGTTTTTAATTATAATCCAATAAAACGTTATTAAAAATTAAAATAAAATGACAATAACGATAATTAGAAGTTAACGGAATGTTACATTACGCGTTCTCTACTTACATTTTCGCAATACTTTCGCATCATTCGCTCAACGCTCTACACACTCTCATTCCCAAGTTCGATGTGAACGATAGCTCAACGTATTCAAACTCAAGGTTTGTCGGTATAAGTGGCCCTGTATATTTGAAAATATTTTTAAATTATGGTCCTATCATGTTTTAACTTTTACCTAAATAATTTTTTCATATCTCTTACAACAAATGAGTAAACTTTTTTG
Source organism: Diabrotica virgifera virgifera (assembly GCF_917563875.1). Classification (NCBI taxonomy): domain Eukaryota; kingdom Metazoa; phylum Arthropoda; class Insecta; order Coleoptera; family Chrysomelidae; genus Diabrotica; species Diabrotica virgifera. The sequence goes on along the minus strand of NC_065451.1, from coordinate 203,888,759 downwards.
CATTAATGCCGACTCTGTATATGTGGAAATAATTCCAGAACTTATATTATTCTTAAAATAAAAATGTATACCATTTTTATTCAGTTCAAATACGAAGGCAGAACAATCTTACTTTTCAATTAGAATACGGAGTGCAATCCAGTTCTCTGGATTGCAGAGAAAAATAATGGTGATCGACAGATTCGACACTATTTAACTGACTAACATGTTACAGGAATACCAAATAAATACCTTTGTAAAAATGTATACCATTTTTATTACTCAGTTGCAATGCGAAGCAAAAACAATCTTACTTTTCAATTAGAATACGGAGTGCAATCCAGCTCTCTGAATCGCGATTTTCGATTCTTATTGGAATCTCACCGGAGAGAGCGCAGGCTTGTTCTCCATATCCTAACTGACCAGCACCGAGAGCTGCTCCCACACATTGCAACTGAAACACATAGGGCAGGTGACTAGCGTCATCTGGCAATTGAAAGATGAAGTTTTCCTATCCTAAAAGCAACATTAATAATATTGAAAATATTAAAAATATTACTAAAAGATTTTTAAATTGAAAAACTTATTGGTACATTTTCCTGGTGGCACCTCCAAGGCTTCTACAATTTGCAAGCCAAATGGATGCTGCAGTGAAGACAAATGGAAAGGATTCTACACTATGCAATTCACATCCCCGTCTGCAGCTTGGTAAAGTTCCAACGGAAAATGAACCTAGTTACTCTACGGAGTAATACGAATATAAAATAAAAATGTATACCATTTTTATTCAGCTGCAATGCGAAGGCAAAGCAATCTTACTTTTCAATTAGAATACGGAGAAAAAGGGAAGGAATTCTACACTATGCAATTCACATCCCCGTCTGCAGCTTGGTAAAGTTGCACTCCGTATTCTAATTGAAAAGTAATATTGTTTTGACTTCGCATTGCAACTGAATAAAAATGGTATACATTTTTATTTTACATTCGTATTACTCCGTAGAGTAACTAGGTTCATTTTCCGTTGGAACTTAACCAAGCTGCAGACGGGGATGTGAATTGCATAGTGTAGAATTCCTTCCCTTTGTCTTCACTGCAGCATCCATTTGGCTTGCAAATTGTAGAAGCCTTGGAGGTGTCACCAGGAAAATGTACCAATAAGTTTTTCAATTTAAAAATCTTTTAGTAATATTTTTAATATTTTCAATATTATTAATGTTGCTTTTAGGATTGAAAAACTTCATCTTTCAATTGCCAGATGACGCTAGTCACCTACCCTATTTGTTTCAGTTGCAATGTGTAGGAAAAGCTCTCGGTGCTGGTCAGTTAGGATATGGAGAACAAGCCTGCGCTCTCTCCGATGAGATTCCAATAAGAATCGAAAATCGCGATTCAGAGAGCTGGATTGCACTCCGTATTCTAATTAAAAAGTAAGATTGTTTTGCCTTCGCATTGCAACTGAATAAAAATGGTATACATTTTTATTTTATATTCGTATTACTCCGTAGAGTAACTAGGTTCATTTTCCGTTGGAACTTAACCAAGCTGCAGACGGGGATGTGAATTGCATAGTGTAGAATTCCTTCCATTTGTCTTCACTGCAGCATCCATTTGGCTTGCAAATTGTAGAAGCCTTGGAGGTGTCACCAGGAAAATGTACCAATAAGTTTTTCAATTTAAAAATCTTTTAAATATTTTCAATATTATTAATGTTGCTTTTAGGATTGAAAAACTTCATCTTTTATATTATTCTTGTTGCAGGCGTAACGAAACATTGAGTGTGCTCACTCAAGATTCGATGACAGTCGATGACGTAGAAACACTACTTAAGGAGACTGAACATAACGGCTATCCAGTTGTCGTATCGAGAGAGTCTCAGTATCTTGTGGGATTCGTTGTGAGGAGAGATCTTAATTTGGCAATAGCCAATGCGAAGAGGATGGTGGACGGCATATGCGGCCAATCCTTGGTACTTTTCACACAAGGAAACGCCCCCCAAACTCTGGGGCCGCCGCCACTAAATCTCAAGAAAATACTCGATATGGCGCCTATCACCATAACTGACCAGACACCCATGGAGACTGTTGTAGATATGTTTAGAAAATTAGGTTTAAGGCAAACGCTCGTCACACACAACGGGTAAGTCAAATCTTTTAAATAATACTTTTAATTTGTTGATTATCCCAGATGTGCAAATAAAAACTATACGTTTGAGTAAAAAATATGCTATTGTAGTGCTTTTAACAGTTTTTTCAAATTGAAATGTTAACACTTAGTTTCTTTAGTTTTTATTTTAATTTATTTACATTTATTTTTAGTTTACTATTTACACTTAAAACATATTCTTTTTATATATGTTACAGTTCAAGTTGATTATCCAGTTGGAGTTGACTTTTCCTAGTTCGAGTCGACTCAAACGGCTGGTTTTAGTAAAAGTTGATTATTAATCCACGAGGAAAAATTTCCTGTAGTTCGCTGTATACCATTACAAAAACATAAAATCCTTTATAAAAGGTATATTTGTTAAAATCCCTATACAGAGCTACATCAAAGACAGAACTAGTTTTCGATCGGTTGACCGATCATCATCAGTGTAATCTTAGAATCTACATGCTAACCACCAAAGTAAAAATATTTGGGTATAAACCCTTTATAATTGATCCGTCATAGGAACATAAGAAGATGTGATTTATAACATGGATGTATAAAATATCCAATGTTATACGCCCCAGGTACCAATGAGCTCAATCTGACAAGTTCACATCATGGTTGTAGACTTGCTTCCATACAGCCATGATGTGAACTTGTCAGATTGAGCTAATTGCTACCTCGGGCGTATAACATTGGATATTTTATACATCCATGTTATAAATCACATCTTCTTCATATGTTCCTCTGACAGATCGATTATAAAGGGTTTATACCCAAATATTTTTACTTTGGTGGTTAGCATGTAGATTCTAAGATTACACTGATGATGATCGGTCAACCGATCGAAAACTAGTTATGTCTTTGATGTAGCCCTGTATAGGGATTTTAACAAATATACCTTTTATAAAGGATTTTATGTTGATTATAAATATAAAATGAAGATTTTTATTCAACATTTACTAGTAAAAGTAGACTCCAATTAGTTAAAGTATACTCTTCCCAATGCCATTTAGTAAAAGTTGATTCACACAAACAACCGATTCTAGAAATTAAATGTTACTGTATATTATGTTCAAATCGTGATATTTATAGTCCAGGCTGTATCGTCGTCCCCGTTAGGTAAATTATTCCAGTTCGATTTTTTTTGCACAAACTTACTCAAAAAGAGGTCCTTATAACGAATCCACAGGGTGTCAGGTGGTACCGTAATCGAAAAATTGTTTAAACAATTTTTTTAACAAATTCACAAAAAAAATCACTTCGGACATTTTTTTACATCATTAATTTGAGTCATTCGGAGCAAAAGAGGACTTTTGTGATTTTTCTGTAAAATTTATTGTTTTCGAGTTATACGCGATTTAAAATTTGAAAAATGCGAAAATGAGCATTTTCAAGGCTTAATAACTCAGTTAAAAATTATTATTATGAAAGTCAGAAAGTCACCAAATCAAATTTTAACGACCCCCCTAGAAGGTACTGAAGAAATATTTGTCATTATTGTATTACTAAGCTGTTATTTTTAATTATTAACAATGAGCGCTAGGAGCGTATTGAGGCGGCTGCCAATGTGAGTGCGACTGAGATGCACCATTGGACGGCCGGAATGGAGGATCTTACTCGCACTCACATTGACGGCCGCCTCAATACGCTTTTAGCGCTCATTGTTGATAATTAAAAATAACAGCTTAGTAATAAAATAATGACAAAAATTTCTTCAGGATCTTGTAGGGGGGCTTTAAACTTTGATTAGGTGACTTTCTGACTTTCATAATAATAGTTTTTAATCGAGTTATTAAGCCTTAAAAATGGTCATTTCGCATTTTTCAAATTTTAAATCGCGTATAACTCGAAAACTATCAATTTTAGAGAAAACTCACAAGAGACCTTTTTTGCTCCGAATGACCAAAATAATCTAAAAAAATTTGTCCGGAGTGAAATACTTAGTTATTTATAAAACAGTTCGTAAAGTATGCTTTTTGCGCACGCACGCGATGTTTAGAGCACGAGCGGCCCGAGAGCTATACATCGCCTAAGTGCGCAAAAAGTACTTCACGCACAGTTTTATACAATATTTTATCTACCAAAAAACAACTAAAAAAAACTGCAACTCTTCGTCACTGGAATACATTCCTATTTTACAATTTTTTAGAACTTTGACATTTAAAAATTCAAACTTCTGTCAAACCACAAAACTGTCAAAACTTTTTTTGTAATTTATTGCTCACATGTCATCACCATGACAAGGCGAAAGTTAAGGATATTTGATTATATGAAAGTGTGCTAAAAATCAGTGCGAAAAAGTAAATCCCATTTAAAATGCATTATTACTTCAGGCACAATTTAAACTCTTCATGTACTGCTATCTATATTTACAATTTTCACACAATAAAAATTTATACATAATATGAGGTAGAGTAGATAAGAATTATTTGTGTGAATTTGGTTAACAAAAATTGGTAAAACAATTTTTCGACCGCGGTACCGCCTGACACTGTGTATTTGTTATAAGGATGTATTTGTTTGAGTAAGTTTGTGCAAAAAAATCGAATCAGAATAATTTACCTAACGTGGGCGACGTTATAGCCTGGACTAATAAGTAGTTGAAACGGTCAAAACAAAGAGACGCACACTCATCAAGATTATACTCGTATAAATTGTATAATCTACTTTTACTAACAAGAGTTAGGAAGAGTTAACTTCAACTAGTAAAAGTTGATTTAAATTTTTCAAATCAACTTTTACTGCTCGTTTCAGTTGGAGTTGACTCGAACTAGGAAAAGTCAACTCTAACTGAGAATCAACTTGAACATATGTAACATATACACTCTGGATCTGTGTTCTCCAATTCTCTAGACCTCTTTGTAACGGGTAGCTCTTTCAAGACGACAGACTCGGTAAAACACAGGTTAAAAACAAAATAAATATATTTAAGGTAATTATGTACAGATTAAAATAAAAATAAAATATAATTCTGTATATTGCCCCGTTGCAGAGAAGTCCCCCTGGATAGATGTCTGCAAAAGAAAAACAAAATTAATAACAGAACGAAATATCCTTACACTTCACTCCAATGTAAGATACAAAACAGTCACGCGATAAAAATATTAATAATTTATCGGGAGCTCGTTCACTTCACTGCTACCGTTTAATTATGAGCCTGCGAATCACTTTAAAACGGTGCTCCTCGCTGCTCAAGTCGGCCTGTCTCAGTTTGCGAATCACGTCATTACGGTGCACTTCGCTACTCAGGTCGGCCTGCCTCGCTAACTTCGCTTGGCTGATATTGGAGCCCAGAGCTGTCGCTTCAAGACTGGAGAATGTCCGTTCGGTGGCCTCCTTAAGTATCTCTCTGCCTGGGCTGTTTCGGAGAAGTGAAAATGAGTGGGGTATCGTGCTGCGCGGCTGGTGGAACTCCCACGATTCTAGCTATCGGTGCGTGCTCGCGGCGTATCATGACATCGTCTGGAATAAATAGAACTGAATACACTTAGACAAGGTGGCATCAAAACCAGGTTCGCGTCTATTCTCGAAACATGTAGAATTTCGGGGCGATTGGAGGGGACACAACCGGTAAGCAGGTGCTTCGTTCGGGCATTTTGGAACCTCGGGATCATTGACAGGTAGCTAATAGGTGCAACACTATTCGTTATTTTATGAAAAAAGGCAATTTGTTATAAGCGGTATTTCTTGAAAATGTCATACCAAACTTCTGTATGTGATTGGGTGAATGACAGCTGATATGTACTGTTATGATCTGCTTTCTATTACTTTTATATTAATTAGTATTTATTTGATTAATTATTTAATGGTCGCAAATCATACATAAAAAATATTAAGAAAAAATCTCAGGGTGCCTTTTGTCATAAAAAATTTAATTAAATTCTCTTAGGTTATACTTATCCTCTCTCGTGGCTTCAGTATCTCTTAGTTGATCCTTATCGGGATAAAATAGGAAAAGGAAATAAATAGAAATACCATAAATAAACACATACAAATACCTTTATTATCAAAAGCAATGCTCTGTAAATTTATCAATTAAATCCTGTGGACATAACTGTCCAAAAGAAACGTTTACCATATAAATTAAATTAATTCAAACAAATATTTATCGCTTTGTTCTTGATACTATTAATAAAAAAAGCTAAACAAACAAAATTTGGTATTCGCAAAATTACTTATACTTCCTATTAAGTTTTTGAAATGTTGGAATCTTAAATTCATATGCTTTTACGTAAAAAAAATTAACTTCTGATTATAAAGAAAATCTATCACATAGGTTATTGACTGACCTTTTTGATTCACACACAATGATGTCTCCTCTTGACCCAAACAGCTCCTCCTTGTTGATTATGTTAGGCTACCAATCAAAGCCCTCTCCGTTCTCAACAAACAATCCAGCAGGATACCAGCAACTATTTCTCCAAAACACAAGCCAGGCCTCTTTTTGCCAGTACTCGTTCAATAAACTCCAAAACTCTCTCCTTTTTTTTTACAGAATCAAAGAGGTATTTCTTCTCGATTTGATTTGTCTCTCGTTCCACTTTTCAGCTACTCTCACTATCAATACAACCACTAGTACTTGCTTCTGAACTACTCACGAAAACTTTTGACTGCTCTTCTCGGATGCCGGTAACACAATAATCTTTCTTTTCCAAACTGTCTCAACATTCCAACCTCTCTTTCCCCCTTCCAAATTGCCAAGCCAATCAGAAACATTTCTCTTTTCCATTCGAAAAACCCAGCCATACTTTCAAACAATCCTTAAAATTAAAATTCCAAATCTCTATACCTTTAATTTTCTAAACACTAATAATTACAGTTACCTGTGGTTTTACCTTTCCCGTAATAACAAAACAATCTTTTTAAATTATAATCCTAAATAAATGTTCCTTTCACTTTACTTATTTACAAATGTCTTTAATTCTTCATGGAAAAACTCATTAAGGAGAAACCTACTACGTGAAAGCTAACTTCTAATGAATATTTACAAATCAATATACAGGGTGTATCAAATTTATGTGCCCCCGTTATATTAAAAAAAAAATTTTATTCTATCTTTGATTGCCAAATTGATACACAATAGTACATTAAAAACATTCTAATATATCATGTTTTTCTGTTTGCCAGCCGCATTGGATATGACAGATTCGTGCTAATGCACGATAACGTACGTCCTCATGGTGCTTCTTCTTCTGCTGTAGCGTCTACCCGTCCCGTATGTTAACGACCATCATGGCAATCTGTACTTTGCGCACTGCTGCTCTGAAAAATATAACATCGTAGTAACCTGATTTTTATGGATATTGATAAATCATAACTTTCTTATAGCTTAGCCATTTTCATGTCGGTAGCCTAGTCTAGTGAATACTTAACTTGATCAGATTCAATTTAAAAGATTATATTGGCCACCATATTATTAGTTCAGGTCGGATTATTATAAAATATTATATTTTTGAAATGTTGTTTGGTTTTTTTGTAAACAAAAATAAAAATAAAAATATTAGTTTAAAATACCGTAAAATATAACTTTTATATAATCTTTACACTACTTTATCAACATTAATTGAAAAAAAAAACACATTAAGATTTAAAATAACAAGCGCCCGTTCAAGTGATATTGAAGGGCGCGCCCGTTAGAAGGTCAAATTGTATGTTTGGATAATATGTATTTAAAATAAATGACATATTGGACATAATCTACTACGTGTATATTAATTAGAAAGAACGATAAGCAGTTTTTTGATTAGAGAATGGGAATTTGTGGTCAAATTAAATAGGTAATTCATAACGAAAAAGTTTTTATAAACTGATTAAAAGGTTATCATTATTTTTGCAATTTTATGAACTTCCTAGAACTATAAAATTAGTTTTAGCCGGTTTTATTTGGGGAAAATGCGATAAGCGTCTTCGGCAAGCGGACAAAGTCAGATTCGTACTGATCTATCTAAATTAAATGTAATTGCTAGAGATGTACAGACAGGCAGGTCTGAATGATAATACATAAGAATAACTATGATTTTTGTATAAACATACACTGTACCTATCTAAAGTACTTTACAGAATTGAAATTGGACTATTTAAGCGGCCTCAGGAATATTTTAAAATTATAAACAATTTTTTGGCTTATAAACAAATAGAATATCTCGGGAAATAATAAATTAAAGTAAATCACGAAAACGGTATTGGAAAAAAGCGGCAGGACGCTTCTTTTATAAGAAAAAACGTTTAATATGAGTGGTTCCCGAGATACAACCGGTCAAAGTTGACCGGCATTTACGGCAAAGATATAAACAATAGGATCATAATTTTTGAACCATCATCTTTTTATTTCGGTCCTCTTTCTCCACATCAATTTTCATATCTTTAAAATACTCATAACATATATTATTATAATAAAAACTATCGATATTACGAGTGAAAATTTCCAAAAATAGCAAAATTCCAATCAAAAATTAGGTTGGAGAAAATGTAATCTCCAAGTTCAAAATCGGTATACGTTAAAAAAATGCATTTTCTCGGCTTCCCATGGAGCAATTTTCTTCATTCTTTTTTTGTTCCCAAGTAACTCGAGTAGAGCCATCTAACTAACGCATTATTAAATGTCAAAGTTGCTTTTGTTTTGTTATAATAAATTAATTTATTTATTATAACAAAAATTTATAATTTGTTTAAATAAAGACTGTTTAAATAACTATACAGCTTTCAAATGAGAATATTTGTGCTTTTAACGTTAAAAGGTACACTTGTAGTAAGTTTATCTAAAAAAAGTGTACAACTGGAAAAAATATGTAGTTTTCTTTTGTTCTAAATAAATAAATATATTATAACAAAACAAAAGCAAGTTTGACATTTAATAATGCGTTGTTAGATGGCTCTACTCGAGTTACTTGGGAACAAAAAAAGAATGAAGAAAATTGCTCCATGGGAAGCCTAGAAAATGCATTTTTTTAACGTATACCGATTTTGAACTTTGAGATTACATTTTCTCCAACCTAATTTTTGATTGGAATTTTCCTATTTTTGGCATTTTTCACTCGTAATATCGATAGTTTTTATTATAATAATATATGCTATGAGTATTTTCAAGATATGAAAATTGGTGTGGAGAAAGAAGACAAAAATAAAAAGGTGATGGTTCGAAAATTATGATCCTATTGTTTATATCTTTGCCGTAAATGCCGGTCAACTTTGACCGGTTGTATCTCAGGAACCACTCATCACAATTAAACGTTTTTTCTTTTAAAAGAAGCGTCCTGCCGCTGTTTTTCCAATACCGTTTTCATGATTTAATTTAATTTAATGTTTCCCGAGATATTCTATTTGTTTATAAGCCAAGAAATTGTTTATAATTTTAAAATATTCCAGAGGCCGCTTAAATAGTCCAATTTCAATTCTGTAAAGTACATTAGATAGGTACAGTGTCTTTTTTATACAAAAATCATAGTTATTCTTATGTATCATAATTATTGTGGTTATTATAGCGACCGTAATTTTTTAATAAAGATGACAAAAAATGGACAAAGAGGACAAAAATAAAAAGGTGATGGTTTAAAAATTATGATCCTATTGTTTATATCTTTGCCGTAAATGCCGGTCAACTTTGACCGGTTGTATCTCAGGAATCACTCATCACAATTAAACGTTTTTTCTTTTAAAAGAAGCGTCCTGCCGCTGTTTTTCCAATACCTTTTTCATGATTTAATTTAATTAAATATTTCCCGAGATATTCTATTTGTTTATAAGCCAAGAAATTTTTTTATAATTTTAAAATATTCCAGAGGCCGCTTAAATAGTCCAATTTCAATTCTGTAAAGTACATTCGATAGGTACAGTGTCTTTTTATACAAAAATCATAGTTATTCTTATGTATCATAATTATTGTGGTTATTATAGCGACCGTAAATTTTTAATTGACAATTCAATTGTTGCTAAACTGTTCATTCAATTTCCATCTGCTTCTGGAATTATAATCTATACGAAAAGAGCTTTTACCAAGTTATTTAATTATTGATAAACAATTACTTATCTAAAATTTTACTTGAAAATTAAAGATTTTGTTGGAAAAACCCGCATTTTCCGGGGACAATTTTCGTCGAAGTAAATCGGAAAAAACACGTCTTTATGCAGAATTTAATTGCGGTGAATTTTTATTTGGGTGTTTTTGGTGTAAAGTGATAATCTTTGGGAGTTATAGAGCAAAAATTGAAAGAAACACGATTTTCGGGCGCCATTTTGTTTATAAAAAAAGTAGCACACTATCTGGGGACTTTGCATACCTATATTATTAATTTATAGAATCATAAGATTCGATTCCAGCAATAAACTTGCTGCTAAATAACTTTTCCTTGTATTTTGCTAATTAGCCCAGAGTAATTCAAATATTGCGTGAAGAAGGATCTTTACTACGTCATGCGCGAAAGCGACCGATTTTGCAACATTACGTGCCATACCTGGGAAATTTATTGTACCATGGGGTCGAAGAATATATTTAAATTTAATTGATCGGGCTTTACGCTGTCGCTATGTGAATGTCGCGTATTACAAATGTCAAATATAAATTGTAATAATTGTATTACAGATTATATTATGTTTTAGTTTGTGTTATAAATTGTTGTAAATAGTAAATAAAATAAATAATAAGTGTTTGTAAATAAGTTAAATATAACGCTTAATAAAGTAGGTGTTTTCAATTAAAATAGAGTTAATAAATAAATAAAAACGTAACAATACTTTACGCGCACACTGTCACGTAAACTCGTCGTGAACAATCTTGTATATTTATATTACTTATATTTTAGTTAAGAAATACCAGTATATCGCCTTTAATGTCACAACTATAGCCTTCTTTTAATAATAGGCGAGGAAATAAATCACTAAAATCGCCTAAGCCCCTAACTTTTTTAAACGCCTTTCTTTACTTCAATAGTTTACATCTAATCTTTAGAGGTTAATTTGACTGACTTTTCTTCAATGCAAATGAATGAAAATTTGCAGACATATGCATTCGCAGAAACAATACACGAATAGTCAATAATTTTTTTTTATGTTTATTAATTGTTTAAATAAAAAAAACTATTTTAATGGAAAATGCTTAAATTCTCTTGTTTTTTACAATGTAGAAACTTGAAACTTTTACGGATTGTAGCTAATGATATGAACTATACATAATTTCACTTTTTACGTTAATTGTTTACGTTATGCTTCATAAATAAACAATAAAGTTTCAAATTTTGAACGCTCATATATTTGTTTATACATAAATCGGCGTTTATTGGTGTCAAATTTCAATACGATACGAAACAAAACTTCAACCAAAACTCGAATTCAACAAATTCGTGTTTTTATCGTAGTCTTAGAAAAACCAGAGACGTTTTGTGCTACAATTAACATTAGAATTCGTTTTGTTGTATTAATTAATTAAACGCTTTTCTTTAGTTCAATCGTTTGGGTCAAATCTTTGGACGTTAATTTGACTGCCTTTTCTTCAATGCGAATGACTAAAATTTGCAGACATGCATTCGCGGGAACAATACACGAATAGTCAATAAAAATTTTTTTGTTTATTAATTGTTTAAATAAAAAAACGATTTTAACGGAAAATGCTTAAATTCCCTTGTTTTTTACAATGAAGAAACTTGAAACTTTGACAGTTTGTAGCTAATTATATAAACTATACATAATTTCACTTTTTACGTTAATTGTTTACGTTATGCTTTATAAATCAATAAAGTTTTTGCCGATTTATACTACTTTTCATGTTTGTACATCATATTATGTTTTATACATATTTTAATAAACATGACGATATATTTTAATGTTTGAAAAGTGTAAAACTAAAAAGTAAAAAATAAAAAAATATGAAAAAATTTTTTTAAAAAAACGCTTTTTTTTTAGTTATGAGTGACTAAAATTAAAAATATTATAAAAAAATCAACTAAAAAGCAAAAAATAGAAAAATTTTTTTTTTAAAAAATCACACTTTTGTTAAAGAAAAGCGTGGGGCGAAAACCGTGAGACGAAAACCGTTTATTCGATGAAGACGCGCCACGCTTTTCTTTGACGAATGTGTTAGATTTTTTTAATTTTTTTTTCTATTTTTTGCTTTTTAGTTGATTTTTTTTATAATATTTTTAATTTTAGTCACTCGTAACTAAAGAAAAGCGTTTTTAAAAATTTTTTTTTCATATTTTTTTATTAAAGTTAGGAAACCTTTTGCATTCGATTCGGGAGAGCTTCAGGAAAACTCTTGAACACTTGGCACGAGGGACAAATGAAAATTGCATTGTTGTAGGCGGAAAAGGCATTTTCCAAAGTGCATCTCAAAGTGTTCAAAAAATAAAAAATCACAACTCAGACAATAATAATGAAAATGAATTAAATTTTCATTCTTTGGGATTTTTTGGGCCGCTGAACACGAAGCAGCTCTGCTTTTGAGCAGCTCCAGGTAATATTAGAAGGCAAAATCGAAGGTAAAAGGGGTATAGGAAGAAAAAAAATCCTGGCTCTGAAACATCAGAGATTGGACCCACACAACAGGAAATGACTTAATCCATCAAACCCAGAACAGAGAGAAATTTACCATATTGATCGCCAACCTCAGTAGAGAAGGCACTTAGGAGGAGAATACGAATATTTTATAGACGATGTTGTATGAGATACCCCCGGGAATTTTAAGGAAATTCGTAATAAAAATTTTTGAAACTTGTTATTCTGGGGTTTTTAAGGTTACTGAAGACTGGAGGTGGGAACCAAAAAATCAAATTTTAGTTCCCATAAAAATGACGCCGCCACATGGTCCACCCAGCCTCATAAATATTTCTGCGGCTGCAAGAGAGACTACGGAAACTCTTGTGGATGCAGGAAGCAAGGCATGAATTGCAGCATTGCGTGCAAGAATTGTACGGGATACAATTGCACGAACAATCAACTACCGGGTGGTGAATTGGAAAACGGACCATAGGAAACTCAATATAAAATTCTAAACTGTTGAATTCCTGCTTCCCTAATTATTTTACATTAAAAGACATTAGAAACAATTTAAACTGTCAGTGTTTTATTTCTTTTATCATTCATTGTTTAAAATACAATAGAGTTGATAAGATACCCTCAGTTAAGGAGAAAGTATTAATAATACAGATATTTTCTTCAGTCAATAGTGTGCGCACTGTCAGTTAAATAGTAACTGTGGCCTAACATGCCCACACATACCTACTGCGGTAAATACATTATATTTTTCAAAATTTTGGAATGTGTTTAAATCGTAGAACAATTGTAACTTTTGTTTTTAATACATATTTCAATCCTATACAAATAAGTTCTCATGACTTTTGATGTAAAATAATTAGGGAAGCAGGAATTCAACAGTTTAGAATTTTACATTGAGTTTCCTATGGCCCGTTTTACGATTCACCACCCTGTATATGTACATCGAATGAAGATACATAAGAGACAAGGACGACGAGGTAGCAGAAAAGAGAGATGATTGAAAAAAATATATATGAGTTTTTGTTTTTATAAATGCATTTAATACATTTATTTGCACAATAAAAAAACTTGTTACTGTTACTCACCGTCGAATTTTCATAAAACCTCAGGAGACGACGTAGATAACGTCGTAAAGCATCTTCGATGCAATATTCGTGTTCAGGGACCTGAAAACCCCAGAGATAATAAATTTTCATTTATTTATTTTCATTTTTATAATAAATGTCAACTAATTTCATAACAAATTTTCATAAAACTCCAGGAGACGACGTAGATACCAGGCACCAGGTACCTCGTACAGAATCTTCTATGTAATATTCGTGTTCAGCAACCTCAAAAACCCCGAGATAATAAATTTCAACTAATTTCATAACGAATTTTCATAATACTCGACATTTTCCGCCTATAACAATGCAATTTTAATTTGTGCCTCATGCCAAGTGTTCAAGAATTTTCCTGAAGCTCTCCCCAGTCAAATCCAAAAGGTTTAATAACGCTCCTTCTTACTTTAACAAAGTTAGAGGTGTAATGCTTTTTTTCCTCGTCTATAAGTCCAATTTCTTATCACGATCTGAATACAAAATACGAATGCTATTATCATTTAAAATACCGTTAAATATGAAAATAAAAACAGTTTTTCTGGTGTGACCGTTTCTCGACAGTTCACCAGATAAACCTCGAACCAGACAATAAATATTTTGTCCTTTATGTGCCTATCTCTTAGTCTTATCAATATACATAAATTTTAAATAATATGCGAATTAAAAATTGACATTTGACATCTTCACCAAATGCCGGTTCCAAGGCTGACTCTTATTATATAATATATGTGGGTTATCTTTCTGTGATTGTGATAAGTTTGTTTTTTATTTTGCTGTTTGGAATAAGTCAATAAGATTCTTCAATGTTCAATGTGATAGTGATAATAGATGATAAATTTGTTTTTTTTTATAAGTATATAAATTCAAGAAGATTCTTAGAGTTTTACCGTTTTCTAGTAAACAATATACTCAGTAATTTATTTTATATTAAATCAAATGACCTTTAATACTTATACATAACAGGAGATACTGTTGTTTGAATTGGGAAAAAAATCGGGTCAGTTTGATTTTTGAACTGTTTTATACGTTTTCAGGCATGCTGGTTTCAATAATATAATTAGTTTTTCTCTCTCACGTTAATTTTTTTTTCTAACCCATCATCTAGCACGGATCATACGAAGCACTTGTTCCCCCATTCTTCTTCTTTAAGTAAAGTCTTCCAATCGGAGGTTGGATATCATCATCACTATCTTTACTCCATCTACTGCTGCTCTGAAGAGTTCTATAGAACTGCTCTCTTAAATTCTTCAACCATGACAGTCTCCTTCTTCCTATACTCCTTCTTCCTCTTATCTTTCCCTGTATTACCAGTCTTAGCATTTAACCTTTAACTAGACGCCCTGGCGTATTTTGTACGCCCAATATAAGAATTCTACTTCAAATATATTTAAAAATTTAATTTTTGACCTTGTTTATCTCTCTAACCCAGCGATACTCAACCTTTTTCTTTTCTGGGCCACAAAGTAGGCATTGCAACAGCTTGCGGGCCGCAATCAAGGTGAAGTAGTATACAGTGTGTTTCATTGGGAAACGGAAATACTTAAATGGTGAATAGAGGTCAATGAGGCGGTTCTAGACATACTGAATTTATTGCCCCACCGATTTTTATAACCGAGTTAAAGGTTGTTTTACGGATTTTGCCCATTTTTTCTGGACCTATAACTTTAGAACAGCTCAAATATTTTTTGAGATTTGGTACACATATGTCACATTTAGAACTCAAACCACCCAACTACTAATCACAAGAAAAAGCCAGGCGCGGATTAAACATAATTATAAATTCATTGTGACCTTGAAACAACATCCTATGTATTGGAATTTTCAAAACCCGTTTATACATTTGAAAAGAGCACAAAAAACTAATTTTAATGGTGCGCTTCTATTTTTTGTGCAGAAAATTTATTGACTTTAATTTTGAAATTATGTAAGAATTTTTAAGAACTCTAAGAACTTTAAGAAGTCGATACTCAAACTTTCAAAACAAAATTGTTGAAACCATTCATTTTCCCCTGTACGCCTCTGGTAATAGCCAGAAACGTTTATTTAATATAAATTAGTAAGGTGTGCAGTACCTACACTTTTTGGCAAGTATGATACGTCAATTTCAAATACTTTTAAAGTACTGGGTACAAATAATTTTTAAATTTTTAAATCAAACATCCCTATTACATAAATATTAACTATTTGTATCCAGTATTTTAAAAGTATTTGACATATCCTTATCATACTTGGCAGATAGTGTAGATACTGTACAACCTACTAAAATATGTTAAATAAAACTTTCTGGCTAGTACCAGAGGCGTACGACAGGGGAAAGTGAATGGTTGACCCTTCCCACATTCTACGCCACTGGCGGAATTACTATTTTATTTCAATTTTTCGATTCTCCAATACTTTCTATGCAAATAATATACTCTTCATCCAGATATTTAAAGTTAAAAATGAAGGAGCACAATACATTAATCAAAATAGCTATGCCGTTTCATTTTCAACTTCAAATATCTCGAAAACTAATGACTTTAACGTTACGAATGAAGAGTATATTACTTACATAGAAATTATTGGAAAATCGAAATATTGTGCTAAAATAGCAATTTCGACAGTGGCGTAGAATTAGGGAAGGATCAACCATTCACTTTCCCCTATCGTACGCCTCTGGTAGTAGCCAGAAAAGTTTATTTATCATAATTTACTAGGATGTACAGTACCTATATTTTCTGCCAAGTATGACAAGGATATGTCAAATAGTTTTAAAGCCCTGAGTAAAAATAGTTATTAAATTTTTAAATAAAACACCATGTAACACAGTAACGAGCCACATTTTATTTAAATGATTTGGGTTAAATCTTAATATTTTGAGGTCTAGAATATACATCTCAAAGATTGGATATTCTTAATTAATCACCCTGTATTCAGGGTGTTGTTTCAAACTCACAATTATTTTAAATTTTTGTTGTTAATCTGGACCTGAATTTTTCTTGTGATTACTAAATGAGTCGTTGCAATGTAGTAAATAAGTATTGATTATTTTTCAAATAGGTATTTGTTCACTAACTTTAATAATTTATTATTAAAAGCTAATAATGTCTGCTTTTTAATCAGAGTTCTTAAGAATTTCAATAAAATTTCAAAATTAAAGCCATTGAATTGTCTGCCTCACGCACAAATACGCCTCAAACACATCGGTACACTATCAAATAATTTGAAAAACACGTGAAATTTAACAAATAATTTGATCGTTTACAGGGCCCTTTAGTTAGCCTCGGGCCGCATAAAAACGCTAGAGGGCCGCATGCGGCCCGCGGGCCGCAGTTTGAGTATCACTGCTCTAACCTATCACTGGAATGTGCTTTACAATTTGGTTTTAGTTTCGTTATAATTGGCGTTCTGGGAAGATCGTAATTTACAGTTTATTATTTGTTGTTTCCGGTGGTGGACAATATAGGCCACGATTATATTAATATAAGTAGTAATATAAGTACATATTTCAATTGTTTTTTAGTCACTATGACACAAAATATATTTTTCTTTATAAACAATACTTTTTCTTCTGTAAAAAAGCACATTTCAAAAAAATGTTTATTAGTAATTTTATTTATCATGAAATCCACTTATTCCATGATTCCTGTTATAAATCCCAATTGGCTTACTGAGAAGGAACTCGGTAAGAAAGTAAGTATTCACTGATGCCGAATAAGGTTTATAACAAACAACTAAGTGAACTTTAAAAAAAAACAAATCCGCTGTTTTTAAGTGTATTTTCTTGTGGCGTATAAAGTACGCCACGCGTGTAGTTATGTTATAACTTGATGCGCGGGTAGTTAAAGGTTAATATTGCTGTTCCCTCATTACTTGTCCCAGATATTGCAAGTTTCTTATTTTGATCGTGTTTATTATTTCATATTTTTTGCCCATTTCTCGCAATACTTCCGTGTTCGTTTTCTTTTGGGTCCATGCTATTCTAAGCATCCTTCTGTAACACCACATTTCAAATGACTGTAGCTTATTTATGTGTTATTGTTTCAATGTTCAGCTTTCAAGGTATCAAAAACACGTAGCATCTCAAAGCTCTTACTCTCAGTTCTAATCTAAGATCATTGTTGCAGAGTTGCAGAGAACTGTTTTCATTTTTGCAAACGCATTTCTTGCTATTTCTATTCTGGTTCTTATTTCTGTTATTTGTATTTGTCAACGTTCTATCGGTACATTTCCCAAATGTATGCTTGTTTGTGTGTTTGTTTTCTTAGTTATCATGCATTTGGTTTTATTTGTATTCATTTTTAATCCATATTTTTCACAGAAACTGTGTTTGGTTTGTAGTGCAGTAACTGAAGGTTTTCACCTCCGATTTCGTTGAACCTTCATCGATTTTCATGAAAATTGGTTAGTAGTTAGAGGATACCTCAAGGAACAAAGGTGACATGATGTCAACTTGCGCTTTTACCCTGGGGGTGGCTGCCACCCCGTCCCGGGGTGAAAATTATTTTGTTAAAAATGATACCACTAATCGATAGAGGGACAAATTATAAGTAAAATTTCTTATATCAAGTTATTAATATAAATCAATACTTTTTGAGTTATAAAAGATCAAAGATTTTATTTTTTCGTAAAAAAATTCATGTTTTAAAGCTGATTTTCCCGTATAACTCAAAAACTATAAGCTTTTACAAAAAAGTTATTATTACCAAAATTTAAGATAATAAAAAAATTTAATACACTCCTCACTTGAAGAACTAAACCAATGTTAATTCAAAGTGAGTTATGGGTAATTTAATGTATATTTTTTTCGACGAGTACTCAAATCTAAGTATTCAATCTTATATAACGGGAAAACTATGCATTTTATAAAATATACTTGCTAAACACTTGTCAAAGTACTTCGGAATACCTATCAAATCAGCTCCAGAAGAAGTTAATAGCATTAAAATTACGCAAGTTATGATGAAAATAAGAGAACCATTTTGAATTTTTTTTGGAAAAAGTGACAAATAAAACATACGCCATTTCCACAAAAATTAAAATTTATAGTAATCCTTACTATAATTTCTTTATATCAGTATAGGTAATGATTTCAACAATTTTGACCGGTTTAGAAAAAAGGTATAATTTAAAAAAATCAGAATTTTTAAAATTATCGTAATTTTCATTTTCTTTTGATAATAACTCCAAAAATACTCAATATACGTAAAAATGGTATATAACCAAATTTTAGTTTTTTCTGTATTGAATGTTTTACCAGTTTTACTATTTCTGTAGGGTAAAAAATAACCGAGATAGAAACGTTTTAAAGTTTAAATTTTGCTGCGAGAATCATGTAACCCTGGCCATTTAATCTTTTATTTTAAAAAAAGTAAAGGGTTTTTAAGATTAAATTCAACATGGTTTAATAGCCCTTGGAATTAACTTTCAAATGGTTTTCAGGTGAACCTGACATCTTAAAAATTAACGGAGTTGTTTAAAAAAACACAATAACATTTTTTGGAAAAATTTTTAAAAGATAAATTTTGAAAAATAATTTTAATGCAATCAACTTGTTCGGGGACTCAGTTGATAGATATTTGTAAGTAATTTGACAATTATTTCATAAGTTTATGTTACAAAATGCACAATTTTCCCGTTATTTAAGCTTGAATGCTATGATTTGGGTACTCGCTGAAAAAAATATACATTCAATTACCTATATCTCACTTTTAGTTAACACTAAAAGGTTTTTCTAGTAAGGAGTTTAATTAATTTTTTATTAGCTTCAATTTTGGTAATAATAACTTTTTTGTTAAAACTTATAGTTTGTGAGTTATCAAAAATCGATTAAAAACATGCATTTTTCTCACGAAAAATAAAACCTTTGATCTTAAATAACTCAAAAAGTTTTGATTTATTTTAATAACTTTATATAACAAATTTTGCTTAGAATTTGTCCCCCTAGCGAAATGTGAAGTTATTTTAAAAAAAATTATTTTCACCCCCCGAGAAGGTGTGGCATCCACCCCCCAGGGTAAAAGCGCAAGTTGGAACCATGTCTTTGGAACAATGGAAAGAACCTTTGTTACTTGAGACATCCTCTAACCACTCACCAATTTTCATGCAAATCGATGGAGGTTCAACAAAATCGGAGGTAATAGCTCATATCCACCTTCAGTGACTGCACTATTAGTAGTAATTGGAGTTGTTCACCAGAGCTTGCCATAATCACGGTGTTATGCACCCCTATTGGCTGACACTAATCTTTCAACTTATCGAGGTTCGGCTTAGATTCTACTGTATATCAGCTGATACAGTAGACTCTCTATATAACGAACACGGGTATTACGAGGTTTTGCTTATAACGAGGTACACTAGATGTCCCATGAAATTCCTATTAAACTATAGTACCTCTATATCGAGGCATATTTGGTTATAACGAGGAAAAATGAAATCGAAGAATATATTTCTTTACCTATTTTTGGCGTGGTGATGGCTATAAATAAATACCCCAACTGCTGTATACAGGAATGCCCAACATCTGTGTGCTTAGCGAGGACAGTGCTTTAATAAATTCCACCGCCTGTAATAAACTTCTTCCTTCCTATTTATCTATCGACCGATATTGAATATTGTAGGAAATTTACAATTTGCGATGGTCAAGTTTCATTGTTGAACCATTGTCGACTATCGACACCTAATAAACTATGTAAGAGGCATAAAAACATTTCAGTAGTGGTGGTATGCACAATATTATTGTTGTCTGATATAACGAGGTCCGCTTATAACAAGGTAATTAGTACGCCATTTCAGTTCTCGTTATAGAGGGAGTCTACTGTAGTAACAAATTTTCAACGGATTGATGCCCTAATCTGGTAAAATGTGTTAAAGTTAATCTAAATGTCATTTAAAGTGATCTGTCAGATATCTAAATATATTCAGAGGGTTTCTTCAGAAATATTTGAAGTGTTTATATTTTCTTCCGAATTTGTCTCACTTATTTAGTAATCAGGTGATAGTTTTTTTATTTTCGAATCTGGTAATCTTCATTCATTAGCTTTATGCGTAGGTAGTTGTGTGTAATTCGAAATTAGTTTGGAATACTATAAATAACAAAACAAGCACCTTACTTTTATTGTTTATCTGTAGTATGTTTCCTTTATTTGTTTATCTATAAAATACATTAATTCACCTCACGTCATACTTTATTTGCATTCATAATGTGACGATTTGTATGCAGTCCAGTATCACATTTTTTTGGTTCCCAGTTGTTTACATTTTGTTTGTTTGGTTGTTCTAATACACATAAACAAATTCTTCCCGTGTTAGTTATGGGCCATATAAATCCTTTTCCTAGTCATTGTTGTTTTTTTGCTTTCTATTATGTTATTATTTAAAATAGTTAATTTTATAAGCTTTAAAATTAACTATAAAATCTTCCACAACGGAAGCCGGTTTCAAAATACAAACATTACAAATAAATTATCCTTTAACTGCCTCGGTAGCGCAGTGCGCATCAGAGCCTTATTTAAGGCAGTGGGGGCCCCTGGGCAAAATTGGTGTGGGGCCCTACCTCCTACCATTAAAAAAATGTTGATATACTTTTATAAATATAATTTTAAATAATAAAAAGTACAAGAGCTGTAACTTGTTACAGTTAAATATTAAAAGTGATAGTAAGATGTACTGTTTTAAAGTCCGGGAACTTTTTGAGATATTTTAATTGAAAATTTCTTGATTATGTGGGACATATCTAGTATCTAGTTGCATTAAGACATTGTGGCCAACGCTCATTGTAGAGAGATGATTCAAACACTCTTGGCTCATCATAGACGGAAGTCGATTTTTAATTAACTTAAATTTTGAGAATGATCTCTAACCACTGCAGTTAGTAAGCATCACAACTAAATATAAACAAAGTGTCACCTCAACATTTGGAAAAGTATCATTCATCTTTTCTTTTAGCAGTTGGTACATTTGAAGTTCTTTGCTTATATCTGATGAGCTGATTCCCTCTTTAAATGAATTGAAGAATTACAAACTGTACCAGATGGACACATAAGTTTTCATCTAAATCATTGCTATAAATGTTGGTAAGTTGATGATAATGTTGGTGAGTGAGCTTCAATTTCATTGAGAGTTAAGTTTTCCAATTTTCCCAAATGATGTAAAAATCCAAAATTGGAATGAATGGATTCATATGCAGAAAGTCTATGACTTAAAGAGGTAATTAAGTAACTGAAATTTTGGGTTCTAAACTTCTCTGATGTTCTCATATCTTTTCCCATTTGGGAAAAATAATTTTTTTGGAATTTCCCATTTTTCACCTTTTACTTCAAAATGTCTCCGAAAATACTGGAGATACAAAAAAAATGATAGAGAACTAAATTGTAGATTTTTTAATAACTAAAATTCCCTTGTGCATAGATTTTCATCACAGTGAACAGTTAGCGAGATATAGCTGTTTAAAACCTCTATTTACGAGCAAACACCCCCTTATTCGAGCCCTTTAAACCCGCCCTAATTAAAAACTAAGGGATCTTAGGGAATTTAGTTTACAAAGTCTTATAACTCTTCAAAAATCCTACAAAGTCATTCTTGAATAAACTTTTTATCGCCAAAAATGAAGGAGCTATGTTTATAAAACGAATTTTTTTTTCGAAAAATTCGGATAGTCCGCTTATGGATATTTTTCAATGTATGTATAATACCACAGAACCGGTTCGTATACTGGAAGATGACTAAAAATCTATTTGTATTTGTATTTGCACATATTTGTAAATTCGTATTTTTATGTAAATAAATGTTTTTGTAATTCTTTAATTCTACTTTTTTCAGGGTTGAAATATTATGATATTATATCCTAAAGTATAAAACAATCATTATTTAACCAATTTTACGCATATTAAAGTTTACAATGTTTTTATATAATTTTTGACAATAAGGGGTAGTTTACAACCCTAAAAATAATCAACGCCCTTAAGCATGATATAGAATATGAAGTACAGGGTGAGATGATCCTAATCCCAAATTTTTATGTAAATCGATGCAAGCCGAAATTATTATTTTACGATAATTAAATTTTTTATATATAGCTCCAACAAGGGTGGTTTTAAGGGTTGAAATATTATGATTGTATATCTTAAAGCATAAAACAATCATTATGTAGCTAATAAGAACCAAATGTTGACAATATTAAAGTTTAAAATGTTATTTTATATTTTTTTACAATTAGGGGTAGTTTTTACCCTTAAAAAACCAAAAGCGTACAACGGCTCTATATAGAAAATGAACTAGAGGGTGAAATGAGCCTAATCCCAAATTTTTGTACAAATCGATGCTGGACGAAAAAATTGCGAGGTTTTGCCATTTTTTCAGCTTCATTTCCTCCACTAATGTCCTCCCTGGCTTGTGTAAAAATGACTAGGTCATCTGGAAATTTAGTGAATGTGATATATTCTCTCATACCTACTGGTATGGCCACTGTTCCGCATTTTTCTCCATATACGTAATTTTTTTAAATACGCCAACTTTATGCCCCTGTCCAAAATAAACTAATGGTCGTATCGGGCTAAAATTTGAAATTAGTACGTTCTTTAAAGGTAAAATATTGCAAAACCTCTAAATTTTAAAGAACCGCTTGGATTGACATGAAATTTGGCATACACATAGCTAACAAGTCAAAGAAAAAAAGTGATATTGTGCCGATGTGTGCTTTTGCCCTAGGGGTGACTTTCACCCCCTTCTGGGGGTGAAAAATATATGTTCGAAATATGTCCGGAAATCGATAAAATTACTAATTCTAAGCAACTTTTGTTCTATAAAGTTTTTTCACCAAGTTAATTCTTTTCGAGTTATTTGCGAGTGAATATGTTAATTTTTTTTCAAAATAACCACGTTTTCAGACGGTTTTTCGCAAATAACTCAAAAAGTAAGTACCTATTTGGTAGAAAAAAATTCTAATCAAAAATATAGCACGTAAAAAAGTGAAAAACATGGTGTATATATTAGGTCACTATACCTAGTAGAAGCAGAGTTATAGCTAATGAAAAATAGGTTTATATTCGTCAAATTCCAAATCGAATATTTTAACGTGCCATAACCAAAAAACGAAGCACTTTTTTGGGTAAAACTCATTTTAACTTTTTTAAAGTGTTTAAAAAGTGCTTATTTTTGTTTTTTTAGAAAAACTTTTAGCATCAAAAGTAAACAAGTTACGCTCAAAATAAAGTTGGTCCCTTTTTTTGGTAAAAAATCGTGAAAATCACCCCCTAATTAGCATTTTAAATGAACTTAATTGTTACCACTTCAAGTTTTTTACTCGCGTTGTATTGGTCATATTATGATCTGTTTCATAAGTTTCATCGATTTAAAGTTCTTATTTTTGAAAGAGCTGTAGTTAAAAGGGCTTGAACGAGTCACTTATCACGAGTGTATGCAAATTTAGAAACACCGAACCTTAACCAATTTTTGTCTTACAGAAAAACAAAAAAATACAAAATATTCAGAAAAGTAAAGCCGACTTTTTTTATTGTTTAAGATTTTTGGTATCTCTAACAATTTTTAAGATATTTTTAAAAAAAGCATTTTTCAAAATTAGAATTTTTAAAAATTTTACTTTAAAACTAAATTTTTTCAAAAATAAGCACTTTGAATCGATGAAACTTACAGATCATATAAACACAACATAAATAACATAAGTAAAGTAACTTTTGAAGCGGTAACGATTAATTTCATTTAAGTTGCTAATTGGGGGGTGATCTTCCTGATTTTTTTGCCAAAACAAAAGGTACCAAATTTATTTTGAGCGTAACTTGGTTACATTTGATGCTAGAAATTTTTTTTATCAAAACAGAAATAAAGCTTTTTTTAAACACTTTAAAAAAGTTGTAATGTGTTTTCCCCAAGAATGCTTCATTATTTGGATGTTTCACATTGAATTATTCTATTTGGAATTTTTCGAATATGAACCTATTTTTCATGAGCTATAACTCTGCTTTTGCTAGGTGTAGAGACCTAATATATACACCTTTTTTTTTTCACTTTTTTAAAGGCTATAGTTTTGGTAAGAATATTTTTTTCGACAAAATGGCTACGTTTTGAGTTCATTTGCGAAAAACTGTCTAAAAACGTGGTTATTTTGTTGAAAAATGAACATATTCACTTGCAAATAACTCGAAAAGTATTGATTTGGTAAAAAACTCTATAGAACAAAAGTTGCTTAAAATTAGTCAGTTTATCCATTTCGGGACTTATCTTGGATATATATTTTTCACACCCGAGATGGGGTGAAACTCACCCCTAGGGCAAAAGCACACATCGGCACCATATCACTTTTTTTTTGACTTGTTAGCTATGCGTATGCCAAATTTCATGTCAATCCAAGCGGTTCTTTAAAATTTACAGCAAAAACCGTGAAAGGATGTACTAAATGTTAGTCAAAAAAAGGCTAAAAAAGTTCTAAACTTTCTAGAACTAACGTTTTTTGTGAGATCTGAATGCTCCAATCCGTAACGGAAGTTACTTATTAGACCACCAAATTTTTTTTCCAAAAGTGTTTTTTGTTTTAGTTACTTTACTAAATTTACAATCAAGATGCAGTAGAAATAAACAAACCAAGACACGTTAAATGCCGCAAGGAGCACTCCTGAATCATAATTTACAATGTATATACCATAGACTTAAATAATGATAGACGGAGTGTCATTCAGAGCGAAGTGACGACACTATCTTTTTTTATTTGGCTCAGTGCTGTTTCACTCTTACGCATAGTAAAGCCGCGACAGTAGTTCTCCTCTTCCGTGCCTATACTCACACTTAATGTCATCTTAGTTTCTCGATACAATGTGCTAGAAAGAGATACCGCAAACCAGTCGAAGAGATCTTGTTAGGAAGCGCTTAGGTTAGGCTCACTCTATGTTAATATATACCTCTATGCTTTACTTGCAAAACTGCCAATGATAGCACTCGAGACAGTAGCAAATATCTTAAAACGCGTATATTTATTAAGATGAATTAGCTGGGAGCTGGGATACACTGCGAAAACTTTATACTGCATTATTGGCAGAAAATCACAGCTAACTAAACAACATACTTTTGTAATCAAGTATATTCAAATGGGAAATAAGCCACAATTTTACCTAAAAATGATTTTATTAACGTTTCGACGCCCAAGTCGGGTGTCGTTGTCAAAATACAAAATAATATTAAATAAACAAAAATGTTGTTGCTTAGTAAAAAATTCTTCTAATAATTTATTTAATCTGACTCATTTATATCGGCAATTCAGACACGTATTATACATTTTAAAGTAGACGACTTTAAAAATGATATTGCCAATATTGATGAGTTGCGTTCCTGGGACGACTTTACTAAAAGATAGTTCATTCGATTACATGAAATCAATCCCAACTCAAGAATAGCCGCCACAAAAAATCATAGCATGTGATCTGTCTTTAAAAAGACAACCAAATGCAACGGTGGTACTGAAATTCTCGCGTTAGAGATTCCATAGTAAATCACGAGGGAAAACCAGGAAAAACCTCGTGATACTATCCCGACATCGCAAGTATTTGGGTTTACATTTAAAATAAAATAAACATTTTTGTTTATTTAATATTATTTTGTATTTTGACAACGACACCCGACTTGGGCGTCGAAACGTTAATAAAATCATTTTTAGGTAAAATTGTGGCTTATTTCCCATTTGAATATACTTGCTTATAAAAATGCCACAAGAAAATAGCTTCAGAACAACATTAACATACTTTTGTTAGAATTCATTTATATTTTTACACTTTTGGCAACAAAGTGTTCGATTAATTCAACTAGATTACGCATTGAAAATCGTTTAGCTTTTTTATTGAAGTATTTTTATCTTTTTTTCAGGCGCTTACTAGGAGTAATAACCAAAAAAGATGTCCTCAGGCACATCAAACAGATGGACAACGAGGATCCTAACTCAGTCCTTTTTAATTAATTTTTAAATTAATATCCCTTTGTATACAATCATTTTCATTCAGTATATACGTTTATTTAAGAGAGTAATCATTTATCTTTATCCCATTTTTATTGCAATAATTATGTATTATATTCATGTAATTATTTAACGTTGTTTATAACGTTAGTTGTCTTCCTTAGTCACGTTCATGTGTTTATTTTGACGCAATTAATTTTGTTTGTTCAGCGAATTCTCAAAGTATTTTCTTCTGCTCCGATTTTAGCTAATTTTTTCTTGTGGTTTGCCCGAGAAGTACAGGTAAGTGGGTTGGACAAAGTGGCCTTTCGTTAATTATATATTGGGAATGAAAAGAGAATGAAAATTTTCAAGATACAATATTTAAAACTAGATCATGGAAGAAAAAGGAAACTTCAATAAATGTATCTTTCTTCCAGTTTCTGAAACCGTCCGAGCTACACCGTGTAGTGTGCCGATAGACTAACGTAGAATAACCACAGGCTGTTCCTGTGGAAAATACTGGATGTTATAAAGATGTCCATATCTTTAAAGCACTAAAGAATTGAGCTCACAACATATCTGGGCACTATTGAAGCATTGATGAACGAAAGTATGGAGCTTGCGACAAGATTGAAGCTTTTTATAGCGTTTAGTAATTGCCCTAGTAATATGGTGCCCAACGTGGGGCTCATGTTTCTGTGGCTAGTACTGGATGCTATAAAAAGGTCCACATCTTGCGCCCTATAAGGTTTAGTAGAAGCTCAAATTAATGACGCAATGTAGCAATTGGAATTCTAGGAGCTCAGGTACGTTGCAGGAATTTCAAATTTAATAATATGTACTGTCCTTAGCAGGAATAGTATAAAATAGCTTTACAGACGGCTCTAAAAGTAAAAAAGAATGTGGTATAAACAAAAGCTAACTTAAAAAATCAGTATTCTATTATATTATTGTATTATATTAATGAACAATACAGAAAGTCTTCTTATATTTTTTTGGATATACCTTACATTGGCGTATTAATTAATATTAAATTCATTTGATTTTGGGCTAAAAATTGCTTTGAAAAATACTTTGAGAATTTATTGAAATTAAAAACTTGCAAATATGTATATTTATGTAAGTATGTGGTTTTTAAATAATGCTCAGAATAATATATTATATGTAATAAAGTACATTTTTATAAATATTTAAACGGTTGTTTTTGTTGAAATCCTCCAGTTCCTTTCCAGATATCGGAAGTCAGTCAATTAATGATGATAATGATAAAAGCATGGGAGAAAAGGCTACATAAAGAGATACATAATCTGATAAAAACATGAGAAAAAGAAAGAATGCCAAGATAGTGACTCATTGACTCATGACATACACAAAAAAGGTGGCAAAATGAGACGTGAAACCTATAGACGCATGACGTTAGAAGTGGTTTACAAAATCTTGACACAAATCAAAAGAAAAATGATAAATTAATATACGGAAAAGATATTAGACGAATATCAGGCTGGATTTAGAAACAATAGGTCGACGACCGACCAATTATTAGCGCTAAAAGAAATCCAGACTAACTATTACGAACATAAAACAGCAGTATATGTCCTTCGACTTTAAGCTGGCCTACGATAGAATAAAGAGACAACAGATCTAGGAACTATTGAAAGAGATGGATATCACGTAATATCATCAAGATGGTACAAATGACTATGGATAACACAAACGAAATATGCAGGAAATAATCTTTAATAATGTCCATCAATGTCATAGCCATCAATAGCATTCTCAGGTGATAGAACACTATCAACGACAAGTAAGTAAGAAATAAAAATATGAATGAACAATATAATAAAAAGAGGGAAAAATTTTACTTATAATAAATAAAGGAAATAGAAAATACATGATAATGGAAGAAACTTAAAGAAAACTAAGATAATTTTACATTGGTGATGCATGGTGCATGTTGAAAAGTTTCAATTTATTTACCCGGGTGCAACATTAGGCAAAAAGGAACATGAGGAAGGAAAGGTAAAGGCAAAAATTCAAAAGGAAACAAAAAGTATGGAGCGTTGGCATCATTAATGAAATCCAAATATGTATGTCTAAAAAAACAAAAATTAATGTTGATTTCCTTGTGGCATTTTTATAATTAACTATTTAGATGGGAAATAAGCCACAACTAAATTGAAAAAAAAATTATTAACGTTTCGACGCCCAAATCGGGTGTAGTTGTCAAAATACAAAATACTACTAAATTAAACAAAACTGCTGTTAAATAATTGATGGATTCGACCGTTACTTGATGGAAGTTCATTTTATCTCACAATAAAACACTGAAAACTTCCACAAAATTTATTATTTACAACTATGTGACTACAGCTGTTTCGGCAGAGTGCCTTTCTCAAGTGATATAATTTACAATGTGTTTGCCTTTTTAAGTCTCTAACTGAAGAGGTTGAGGAGTGGGGAGAGTATTATGAACCCACAACCTCCTAAATTATACTCTTTTATTAAACTACACAAACCTGACCACCCAATAAGGCCTGTAGTTTCTTTTTATACAGCTCCGTCATATAAACTTTCAAAAAAACTGTCAGATATTATTACAGAATACACTAAATTTTGAGCTAAATTCACCGTAAAAAATACACTAGAACTAGTTAATAAAATACAACATTTTCAATTGCCCAACAACTCCAGACTAATTTCATTTGACGTAAAAAATCTTTTTCCTAGTGTTCCTCCTACAGAAACTTTTGTTTTAGTTAAAAATCTTTTAGACCATAATAGTACAAATCCGATCATTGCATCTGAAATTTTACACCTCCTTGAAATTTGCATAAATCAAGACTATTTTGAATTCAATAATCAAATATACACAAACAACAGTGCAGGACTTATTATGGGTAATCCTCTAAGCCCATTACTATCAGATATATTTATGAACCAACTTGAAACAACAATTTCTAAACATCCCATATTTAAACAGTTCTTATATTGGTGGAGATACGTGGATGATATACTAGTATGCTTTACAGGAACTAACTTGACCAATTTCTATCATACATTAATTCACTTCATAGTAATATTGAGTTTACAATAGAAACAGAACAGAATAATTCCATAAACTTTCTAGATGTAACGATTACCAGACTACACAACAAACATGAGTTCTCCGTATATCATAAACCTACCCATACTGACACAAATATACACAATTCATCATCCCATCCTACACAACACAAATTAGCAGCCTATCATAGCATGATACATAGACTGACAGAAATTCCCATGACAAAAAATAACTTCGAGATAGAACTAAACATCATTAAACAAATAGCAGTTAACAACGGCTATAACGAACAAACAGTTAACAAAATTTTAAATCAAAAACTCCATAAGAAAGCCCTGAAATTAGTGTATCCACCACCACAGAAAGAACCCAGTACCTTCTGCTCTCTCACATATACTGGCAAGATAACAACCAAAATAGCCACATACATAAAAAAGAAAGGAATAATACCAGCTTTCAGAACTAACAACAACTTAAGCAAATATATTAAGAACAATAAAAGCCGAGAGGGAAAGCAACTACAGAGTGGTGTGTACAAACTAACTTGTGGTGACTGTCCGAAAACGTACATCGGTCAAATTGGCAGAACTTTTGACAAACGGATAGCAGAACACAAAAGGGCTTTCAACAATAGAAAAACAGACACTTCTACATACGCACTTCACCTTCTAGATCATAATCATTCTTTCAATGAAGAGTTTCAAATTCTGCATATCCAAAATAAAGGCCTTAAGCTATCTTTTTTAGAATCTATGGAAATTAATAAACTGAAAAATACAGATATAATTCTGAATGACTAACTCGAGACAAACAGCTCCCCACTCCTCAACCTCTTCAGTTAGAGACTTGAAAAGGCAAACACATTGTAAATTATATCACTTGAGAAAGGCACTCTGCCGAAACAGCTGTAGTCACATAGTTGTAAATAATAAATTTTGTGGAAGTATAGAAAACAAAAGTTTTCAGTGTTTTATTGTGAGAAAAACTGCTGTTGCTTAGTAAAACATTTTTCTAATAATTTATTTAATCTGACTCATTTATATCGGCAATTCAGACATATATTATACATTTTAAAGTAGAAGACTTTAAAATGATATTGCCAATATTTATGAGTTGCGTTCCTGGGACGACTTTACTGAAAGATAGTTCAATATATTACATGAAATCAACCCCCTCAAGAATTCCCGCCACAAAAAAATCATAGCATGGGATCTGTCTTTAAAAAGACAACCAAATGCAACGATGACAGTAAAATTCTCGCGCTAGAGATTCGTCCCAGGAACGCAACTCATAAATATTGGCAATATCATTTTAAAGTCTTCTACTTTAAAATGTATAATATATGCCTGAATTGCCGATATAAATGAGTCAGATTAAATAAATTATTAGAAAAATTTTTTACTAAGCAACAACATTTTTGTTTAATTTAGTAGTATTTTGTATTTTGACAACGACACCCGATTTGGGAGTCGAAACGTTAATAAAATTATTTTTTTTAATTTAATAGGGAACTTGCATAACATTTTAAATTCGAAAAAAATGTTATAAATCACATCAGAACATAATTTAAAACATGTATCAAAGATAAAAAAAATTTTTTTGTCTTTCGTTTGGCCGCTAAAGACGATTAAAAATTCAAATTACACCAGTCAGCCCAAAACGCGTCGTGACGTCATCCGGTTATATGTTTACATTTTGCACCAACAAAGTAAACAAAATTGTATATAATTTTAAATTAGACAATATAAACGTCCGTAGAAAATACAGTTATGTGACGTCACAAGTGTTTTTGATCGTTTGAACTATTCATAGACAACTTGTACTTTTACGAAATGGTTTAATTTTCCATAGTAAACCTTCTTTCATTTCCTTCAAAAACTGTATCAAACTCCAATCTCAACAAACTGGTATATACATATTATTACAATGACATGCGATAAATGTCATTAGAATATAAATATTTTTCTCTTATTCCGCGACGATGAGCTGGCCAAATACCTAAGTAGGTGGAGGCCAATAAACTAAAGAAGGAGAAGAAGAATATACCTAAATATAACCATAATCATAACTATATAATAAAACTATGTGACGTCACTGGTCGTTTGAACTATTTTATACCACAGAAGACTTTAAATTTGTATTTCTAAGTTATTACGAGTTTTTAAATCGTGAAATTTTGGAAATCTCATTTTTAAACAAAACTGAACATTATTATGTAATAAAAAAAGCAAGTTCCCTATTGTAGCTTATTTCCCATCTAAATAGTTAATTAAACAAAAATTAGAATCTACAAAACAGTTACACATACCTACAGCTACATAATATGCATTCGAAACAAGGGCACTTAAAAAATAATAGACCTTTTAGAAAGATGGGAGAGAAAATAAAAAGAGCAATATATGGAGGTGTGAAAATGGATGGTCACTGGTGAAGAAGGAATAAAAAAGAACTATTAGGTACTACTATTAGGTAAACTATTGGGTTACTTATTAGTATTATAGTCAGAACTATAACAAAATAAAAATAACGGCTGTAATCAAAACGATATTTTGGGCACATTAAAAGAATGGGCAAGGAAAGAATACCGAAAATGGTACTACCACGAAATCCAGTCAAAAAAAAAGAAGGAAAGGTAGACGAAGGAAGATATGGAAGGACGGGGCAGTATAAGAAAGACTTTTTTGACGTTTTGGCAAGGAAAGAATACCAAAAATGGTACTACTACGAAATCCAGTCAAAAAAAAGAAGGAAAGGTAGACGAAGAATGATATGGAAGGACGGGGCAGTATAAGAAAGACTTTTTTGACGTTTTAGTCATTCATTTGTCTGTTTTGCTTCCGTCAACGTTTAATTAGGGGCTACCAGATAATTAAAATATCTTGATTAATTGCCCAATAACGAGAATGATTGTTGGCGAATATGCAAGGTTATTTGACTTTCCGCCATATATATTTATTACTAATGGGAACTGTTTTTTCTTCTTTTGTGTGAAAAATTAATCCACATGTTGGTGTTATTTATATGGTTCGGAAACTAAAAAAGTACACTATCTATAATTTTTATTAAATGAGTAGATTAGCGTCATACAAATTCAAAAACATAATAGTTTCTCACACTAACTGCGCTAGTTTTTTAGTATACGTTTCTATAATTTTTATATCACGCAATATATTCTAATATACATACTTAATAATGTAGGCATTGTACTCCAAAAACATAAAAATTTAACAAACAACATAAAAATTATCTCTGTGCTTTTTTTGTTTTTTTTTCTTCAGTTTTTGGAGCTTACTAATTATATTAATTTACTATGTTTGAATTTGAATGTTTTTTGCTTCAAATTCGAAGAGGCTGAATCCAATGGTACCAATTTAAAGTTTTGGAATTCAATTTAAAAATTTTAGGCACATAAAATCTTCTCTGTTGTTAACTCTGATATGGTATAGTAGTTCCATTTTATCTTTACCCATGTGGCACGATTCATTTTCAAAAAAATTATAAATCAAAACAGAAAGTGAAACGTACGCCGACGTGTGTAGTATATAGTATACAGTACACAAAATGCATATACACATCGACGTTCGTTTCAATTTATGTTTTGACTTAATTTGATTGAAAATGAATCGTGACCAATGACATGTCAACACCGATGGAATGGGCAAGAAGTGAATTTAATGACGCCAGGATGAGATAGCGCTAGTCAGGGAAGGGGGGAAGATAATGGCCAGCTTTCGTAAACAAAAAATTTATAGTGGTAGTCAGCGTTGCCAGCTTGGGGTATTTTTCCATAATTTTGATATGACAATTATGAGATATTTTAAGGGGTCATGATAAATTAAATTTGCGTATATACGTAGAACTGTATAATTATACTCTCATATAATCGAAGACGATAGGACCTATGAATTATTTCCAGGGCCCTCTGTTGTAAGTAGTATAATTTTGGTTTACTGTTCTCTACATTTTTGACTACTAATTTATTAAAATGCGGCAAAAATTTAAATTTAAGGAGTTTGAGCTTCAATTTGAGGGAATTTCAGTTTCTAAGTGGGGGATTTATAAAATCACATCTGGCAACTCTGGTCATTATGATAATATCCAACCAATGAAGAAGTCAAATTTTCCCTGACAAGCTCTGTCTCTCTCTAGGACCTCTCACTTATATGTTGACCGCAATCTCGCTTCACTGTTTGAATAGGATGGGGCCATTCCATCCGTGTTGACAGTTCATTGATCGTGACGCATGGGAAAAGTTAGAGTGAAAGAACTATATCTATTATTCCAATACATCGTCGTGAACAGTCCTGAAAAATAAAATAAAATGTGAAGTTATATCTAAAAAACAAATACCATTTTAATCTAGCTTTAACTAGCCTTTCAAATGTTTTTATTTGTAATCAACGAAAACTTTTTGTTTATAAATTCGCAAAAGTGTGTGCGTTATTGCGTTGCCGCTCCTGAACTATCTAGAGGCCACCAAGCGATGTATTCCTATGTAGTTTTGTCTTCTGAATCCAAATCTGATGCATTTCGCTATCTCTAACCTTCTTCGAGATATCCGACCTCAAAGTCGTCATTGTGACGTCACAAGCCTCCTTTAAATTGTCATTTTCTTCGGACATAGAAACCATAGAGGTATATATTGACATAGAGAGAGTGTCATTCAAAGCGAAGTGACGACACCATCTTTTTTCTTTCGATTAGTTCTGTTTCACTCTTACGCATATTAAGCTGCAACAGTTGTCCTCCTCTTCCGTGCCTATGCTCACACCTTAATGTCATCTTAGTTTCTCGGTACAATGTGCTAGAAAGAGATAGCGCAAGCCAGTCGAAGAGATCTTGTCGTCAGGACGCGCGGAGTGAAGGCTCACTCTATGTTAATATATACCTCTATGATCGAAACGTCAACTCTACTTTGTTTTCGTTTGACGCAACTAAACGTCAACATAAAATTGAAATGACAGATAAACAAATTTTATTTATTTATGTTAATGTAATGTTAAATTACAGTTCACTATTTTCAAGGAAAACTGTTTATTTTGTAAAACTTCACTTCTAGGTAGATGGTATATAAATTTATTAAAATTTTTATCTAAAATGATCCAAATTGGATTGAAGTGGGTACATCTATAGTACAAAAAACACACAAACGTTTTCGGACCGATCAGTCCATCATCAGGTAGAAACTTTAGATCCAAATTAGTTGGAACTAGCTACATAATTAGGTCAAAAGACCTTCATATTACAATAATTAGGCCATTTCGGCTACAACAATGTCGACAATAAGTCGATGTTTAAAGAATTTAAAAATGTAGTGGTACTAGTGTGGTCTTCATCTTGGCTTCAAACTGAATTACTATTATTTGACTGAACTATTATATTTTATATGTTTATTTTGTATTTATTTATTTTTATTAGATATCAAATCTATATTATACGGGGTATGTCAAAAAATATGAAGTTCGATCAAGATTAAAGTATCTTTATTTTTCACAATATTGAAAAGTGTTATTATAAAAAGTTGTTTGGAGTTAAAAACTATGTTGTAATATGCAATTACTGGTACATCCTTCTAACGATAAAAAAAATATTTGAAAATTTTTCTCAAATTACGGATACCAATATCATTTTCATTCATAACTCTTTTATTATTAATTTTAGGAAGAAAAGTTATTCTTCATAAAAAGATCTGTATGGTCTAAAATCTAAGATGCAATCATCATATATCAAATTTTATCAATTTTATTCGAGGTATGTCAAAAAATATGAATTTAGCTCGAGAGTAGAGTACCTTTATAGTTCACAATATTTAAATTAGGATATAATTGCATATCATAACATAGCAATTAATACTAAACAACTTTTCATAATAGAAATTTTCCATATTATGAATTTAAATACGTAAATAAACAAAGTTTTCGTTATGATAATGCTCGCATTTTCAGCTTGTTGAAGTTATACTTCTTTAGGCGCGATTGGGAGTGACTTTTTATTATTCTGCACGCATGCGCGAACAGACAGTATGTTGTTAGTTGCTAAATCATTCAAGTTATGTATGCATTAGCGCAAATAAGGTTTGAAAAGAATGTTAGTGTTTTTAGCAAATATATTTATTATAATTTTTGTGTCTTTGGATTTGTCTTCCTCGGGAGTAAGATAATAAGTATTAAACATTTTTATAATTTTATACTTCTCTTGATCTGATGGGTTTGTAATTACGTCTGAGAAGTGGTGTACACAAAGCCCTGATGGGTTATTGATAGAGCATTCGACTACAGATCGCGGAGGTCCCGGGTTCAAATCCGGACACGGATGATTCTTTCTTTTTTTTAAGGGAAAATGAAAATGTAGTATGTCAAAGTGTGTAAATAATTTTATTTCCTTAGCTGAGCGCTTTCGACATAAACGTCATCATCGGAGCTAATGGTCAAATACTAAAAAAGTACCGCTACATAGAGGTGTAAACAAGTGCATCTTAGGAATGTACATTTGATTTTTAAATTTTGAATGCTAACTTAGTCCTCCGTACAACAGCAAACAGCAAAAAAACAGAAAGAAACGGCCACATACACGTTGCACAAAAACATATAAACTTTTTTCATGGTCCGGGTGTCGATATCACCCGTCCATCCTTGGCCTAGTAACAACAACTGACTGACAGCTGTTACTAGGCCAAGGATGGACGGGTGATATCGACACCCGGACCATGAAAAAAGTTTATATGTTTTTGTGCAACGTGTATGTGGCCGTTTCTTTCTGTTTTTTTGCTGTTGTACGGAGGACTAAGTTAGCATTCAAAATTTAAAAATCAAATGTACATTCCTAAGATGCACTTGTTTACACCTCTATGTAGCGGTACTTTTTTAGTATTTGACCATTAGCTCCGATGATGACGTTTATGTCGAAAGCGCTCAGCTAAGGAAATAAAATTATTTACACATTTTGACATACTACATTTTCATTTTCCCTTATTCATTCAAGTGTGTACAAACTTATCAGTCTTTCAACTATTTCTTTTTTTTTTCGTATTGTTTTAATTAATAATTAAATAAAATACAAATACACTGCTTTAAGTATATTTATTTCGTTGAAATCATATCGCCGGTCGGGAGTAGGAATGCCGTAACTGCAAATTTTGTCAATTCCTTTTATTCCGTAATTAACTTACTTAACTAAAATACTGTATACAGATGATACAAAAGCGACAGAACTGTAACTATTTGCTGAGCCACCACCGGGTAGTTGCGTCTTTATTGAAATACGCACCATTTTAGGCCTTGTTTCAGATGAAGAATGATGCAACTGTAAATAGGGTTGAAAATGTGGGGACTAAATTAAGATAATGCAATTCGGACCAATAGGGATGAAAATAAGAGCCATCGCTGTAAGAATAAACGGCATAATAGATATTTAAAAATAGTTTTTTTGCACAGAAAATTTTTTAGATCAAGAATGAAGTAACTGTAGATAGTGTTGAAAATGGGGGGATTAAATTGAGATAATGAAATTCGAACCAATGGAGATGAAACTAAAAGCCATCATTGTAACAATTAACGCCATACCGATGCTCCGGACGGTTACTGTTTATTTAATCACTATTTTAAATATTTAAAAATTTTTAGATGAAGTATGACACAACTGTAAAAAGGGTTGAAATGGGGGGATTGAATTACGATAAAGAAATTCGAACCATTAGGGATAAAAATAAAAGCCAGCATTGTAACAATAAACGTCATACCGATGCTCCTGGACGATTACTCCTCATTTAATCACTATTTTAAATATTTAAAAATCCTTCTGAGAAAGGCTATAGCGGGATAAGATGGTCAAAAATGCCCCCGCACCGATCAGTCCAGCTACTTATGTTTTCGATAAAGGATATAAAATTATGCCCTTATGCAAATTTTTAGCTACCCAGAGGTCCTAAAACCTCTTAAATCAAGAAAAGAAGAATTTTTAGGTTTTATTTTTTTGAGAGCGCAATTTTAACTTAAAAAATCTGAAAAAATTCAAGAGGATATATATTTTGCATACAAAACAGCCTGATTTTTTTCAGATTTTTGTAATAAAAAATGAGCCCAGGAAAATTTTTTGAAATTTTCAAAAACATTTTAGGTTATGTAAATATGATTTGGCCAACTTTTAAATAGTATTTGTTTGTGTATTTTTTGTCGTTATTTTGAATGGCAGAGGCAGAATTTTTAATATCTGAGCGGAAAGAACGAAAAATTGAAAAAACCGTTTTTGGCTGTCTCGAGATGCATCTCGGGACAGCCAATTTTAGGATTTAGGATCCTGACTACAACAACTGAAAAAACACTAAAAGTGTGAATTTTGTCATAAAATTTGGTATGTGGGTTTATAATAATATTTGGAAAAACTTTTTTTTTTTTCGATATCTCTAACGCGAAGCAAATTGAATCGCATATCGAAAACTCACCCAGTTTGTGGATTCGCAGTAGATTGCGTTTAAAATTTAAATTTCAGTTGACTATTTTAAAAATTGTGAACCATCAACCTGTATGACTGTGCCAAATTTGAAATCTGTATATATTTTGATAGCCGAAATATAGGGGTGTCTTCATCTTAAATGCGACACACTGTATATTATCAATTTGACAATTTATTGCAACTAATATAGTCGTATTTTTTATACCTTGATTCAAAATATACATTCGAAATACTGACTAATTCACTAATTTTATCATAAAAAGTTCAAATTGATTGCATTGAAGTATTGAACCAATTAATGCGTATTAATATATTATTATTATAGTATGTAATTATAATATACAGAGTGAGTTTTATGTATAAAAACCCCTTAATTATCTCGGAAACGTCTTGCACGATTTTTATAGGTTTTGGTGGGTAGGGGTTTTTTAATGGAGCCGATATTATAGTGATAATTACATTGTTGTCAGATCTTCCGGTTTTTCTGGAAATCTAATGAATTTTGTTATTTCAAATGGAACACCCTGTATGTCTTTTGCGTTTTGAAGTCCTTAAGAAATACCGATTATTTTTCATGGTATATTTTCATATTATAGACCCAAAAAAGGTCTTTTGTAATTTTTCTCTAATGTTAATGGTTTTCGAGCTCTAAACAATTTAAAACTGAAAAAAATCGAATACTGACGATTTTATAAAAATCGAAAAATAAAATGTTATTTTTGAAACTGCTGAGTACCCAAATTCAAGCTAAGCCCTTCTTGTAGGCGCTCGATATAAACTTTTTTTGGCCCGTTTTATTCTAAAACATTGCTTTTTAATAATTCTTAGTGAAGCGCATATGAGAGGACGGGCGATCGGGCTGCATTAACAACTAAAAAACAATATTTTAGAATGAAACAAGCTTAAATTACTTATTGGTAACTGATAAAATAAGGCTTGAACTTGAATTTGTATACTGGGTAGTAACAAACATAATATTTTTGATTTGTATTTTTGAACCTTGAAAATCGTCATTATTCGATTTTTTTTTTCAGTTTTAAATTGGTTATAACTCGAAAACGATTAACTTTAGGGAAAAATTACAAAAAAACTTTTTTGTTCCCAATGGTCCAAAGAACGTAAAATAATGTCTACCCGGGCCGAAAAAATTGATTTTTATAATTTGTTTAAATCTTTTTTAAATAAATGTAGCAATAACTCCGAAAGTATGACCTTTAGGTATGGGGAATATAACATGAAAAATAATTAGTATTTTTTAAGGACTTCAAAACGCAAAAAATATAGAAGGTATTCCAATTGAAGTAAAAATTTTTATTAGATTTTTAGAAAAACGGAAGATCTGACAACAATGTAATTATCACTATTATATCGGCCGCATTAGAAAACCCCTACCCACCAAAATTTATAAACATCGTGCAAACCGTTTTCGAGATAATTGAGGGTTTCCATACATAAACCTCACTCTGTATAAATTATTATTACACATTAATTGGTTCAGTACTTCAATGCAATCAATTTGAACTTTTTATGATAAAATTAGTGAATTAGTCAGTATTTTAAATGTATATTTTGAATCAAGGTATAAAAAATACGACTATATCAGTTGCAATAAATTATCAAATTGATAATATTATATCCACAAACAGGGTGAATTTTCGATATGCGTTTCGATTTGCTTCGCGTTAGAGATATCGAAAAAAGTTATTTGGAAGAGCTGTTCCAAATATTATTATAAGCCCACATACCAAATTTTATGACAAAATTCACACTTTTAGCGTTTTTTCTGTTGTTGTAGTTAGGATCCTAAATCCTAAAATTGGCTGCCCCGAGATGCATCTCGAGACAGCCAAAAACGGTTTTTTCAATTTTTTCGTTCTTTCCGCTCAGATATTAAAAATTTTGCCTCTGCCATTCAAAAGAACGATAAAAACACACAAAAAAATACTATTTACAAGTTGGCCAAATCATATTTACATAACCTAAAATTTTTTAAAAAATTTCAAACATTTTTCCTGGGCTCATTTTTTATTACAAAAATCTGAAAAAAATCAGGCTGTTTTGTATTCAAAATATACATCCTCTTGAATTTTTTCAGATTTTTTAAATTAAAATTATTGCGCTTACAAAAAAATAAAACCTAAAAATTCTTCTTTTTTCGATTTAAGAGGTTTTGGGACCTCTGGGAAGATAAAAGTTTGCATGAGGGCATAATTTTATATCCTTTATCGAAAACATAAGTAGCGGCGCTAATCGGCGCGGGGGCATTTTTGACCATCTTATCCCGCTATAGCCTTTGGCTTTTTGCAGTTAAGTCATTCTTATTCCGAATCAGCGATATAATAGAAGTATAACTTCTTACGTGTGTACAAAGTACACACACATTATTTTTTTAATAGTTAGATATTAGGTGAGATTTTACCCTTCTAGTAGGGGAGCCAAAGTGGGGATTTTTGCAGTTACTCGAGCGCGTCAGAAAATCACATGGCAGAAACCTTATACCCTGTAAATGTACCCCTACCATATAGGGACTCTTCATACAGGGGAGTTCGTTAAGGGGGGTCCGAAAAAAAATCGGTCCTTAAAAAAACTCGAACTCGTCAGATTAAGACAAGGTAAGTTAAGTACATGAAGAATGAAGAAGTGTATATTTAAAAAATCTGACGATTTGAGCGGGGCGTAAGGAAATGGGCGAGTCACAAAAAAAGTGAATATTTCGCGAAATGAACATGAGATCGAAAAACTGAAAAATACGTGTTCAGTATTTTTCAATATCTATTAAATGATACCAAACACGACCCCACAAAGAGGTGGGGTGGGGGATGACTTTAAAATCTTAAAAAGGAGCCCCCATTTTTATTGCAGATTTGGATTCCTTACGTAAAAATAAGTAGGTACCTAACTTTTACTCGAGACATTTTTTGGAATTATGGATAGATGGCGCTATAATAGGAATAAACGATTTTTGAAATTGGGAAATTTAAATAAAAAATAGAAAGTCCCCACTAAAATGGAAAACTTAACTTAATTTTTTTAGTTTTAGGACCTATCTTCACAACCCAATAGGTACCTACCCATAACGCCCGAGTACCTAACTGCAAATTTAGCATCTATGCCTCCCCTACTATTAGGCGAAAAAGAAAAACCGACGCCTTTGAAAGATTCACGTGACAGATGCAGGATCCACTGCACTAAATTATATTTTGTATTTGGGTTCGGTGTTTTTTGGGTTAGATAATTATAGTTTATAGTTTCACTGACATTTTGTATCTGTGCCAAAAATATTTTTTGATAAATACAACGAACCAAACATTCTGTTGACAAATAAACTGTATCATAAAAATATATTTACAAGTTTTGCTGCTATGTTAGTAAACATAAAGTATCATGAATAGAAACGCACATCTTATAGTTGCTTAATTTTTTTTATATAAACGCTTTTTTACTTTAATAGTTTGCATCAAATCTTTAGACGTTAATTTGACTGACTTTTATTCAATGCAAATGAATGAAAATTTTGCAGACATATGCATTCGCTGGAACAATACACGAATAGTCAATAAAAAATTTTTTATGTTTATTAATTGTTTAAATAAAAAAAACGATTTTAATGGAAAATGCTTAAATTCTCTTGTTTTTTACAATGTAGAAACTTGAAACTTTTACGGATTGTAGCTAATGATATGAACTATACATAATTTCACTTTTTACGTTACCTAATTGTTTACGTTATGCTTCATAAATAAACAATAAAGTTTCAAATTTTGAACGCTCATCTATTTGTTTATATAAAAATCGGCGTTTATTCGTGTCAAATTTCAATACGATACGAAACAAAACTTCAACCAAAACTCGAATTCAAAAAATTCGTGTTTTTATCGTAGTCTTAGAAAAACCACCAGTAGAGACGTTTTGTCTTTATTACATTAGAATTCGTTTTGTCGTATTAATTAATTAAACGCTTTTCTTTAGTTCAATCTTTGGGTCAAACCTTTGGACGTTAATTTGACTGCCTTTTCTTCAATGCAAATGACTAAAAATTTGCAAACATATGCATTCGCGGGAACAATACACGAATAGTCAATAAAAAATTTTTTGCTTCGTCTTTAAAAAATTTTTTGTTTAATAATTGTTTAAATAAAAAAACGATTTTAACGGAAATTGCTTAAATTCTCTTGTTTTTTACAATGAAGAAACTTGAAACTTTTACAGATTGTAGCTAATTATATGATCTATGCATAATTTCACTTTTTACGTTAATTGTTTACGTATAGCCTTACACCTAAAGGTAGAAAGGCTTAGGACTAAGTAAGTGTTTACGTTTCTGACTACTTTTCATGGTTGTACATCATATGTTTTATACATATTTTAATAAACATGAGGATATATTTTATTGTTTGAAAAGTGTAAGACTAAAAAGTAAAAAATAAAAAAATATAAAAAAAAACATTTTTAAGAAACGCTTTTCTTTAGTTACGAGTGACTAAAATTAAACATATTAAAAAAAATCAACTAAAAATCAAAAAATAAAAAAAAATTGAAAAAATCTAGCACATTCGTTAAAGAAAATCGTGGTGCGAAAACCGTTTATTCGATGAAGACTCGCCACGCTTTTCTTTGACGAATGTGTTAAATTTTTTTAATTTTTTAAATTTTTTGATTTTTGGTTGATTTTTTTTAATATGTTTAATTTTAGTCACTCGTAACTAAAGAAAAACGTTTCTTAATTTTTTTTTTTATATTTTTTATTTTGTTTTCAGCATGCTATATCAAACAGATAGCTCGAAATAATATAATTTCATACTTTACTCTAAACCTAAGCAGTAACCGAAAACTTTTAGAAAGGGTAGAAACTAGCATATAAATGGATGACAGTATGACAGACGACATCTTGAACTTGATGAAAGAACGCCGACTGATAAAATCTAATCAAACAGAATATAGACACCTGCAGAGAAGAATAAAAAAGGAGATCAAATTAGCCAAAGAAAAATGGATGAGAGAAAGGTGCGACGAAATGGAGGATGTGATATCTAGACACGACTTATTTAATGTGCACAAAAAACTAAAAGAAATAAGTAACATATTTAAAATA
Source organism: Diabrotica virgifera virgifera (assembly GCF_917563875.1). Taxonomy (NCBI): domain Eukaryota; kingdom Metazoa; phylum Arthropoda; class Insecta; order Coleoptera; family Chrysomelidae; genus Diabrotica; species Diabrotica virgifera. The sequence continues at coordinate 203,845,521 of NC_065451.1, read as the reverse complement.
CGAGTTCCCTCTGTACTCTTTGACAATAATAACAAAATTATTGCAAATGAGCACGAAATAAGAAAATAAGAGTTGTTTGAAAATGACAGGAATAACATTGCCGAATTCTACCAAAACTGTACTGACGGCCCAGAAATTATGAAATGCGAGGTAGAACACGGTATAAATACAGTCGAACCCGCTTATTAGAGTATCGCTTATAGGAATATCCCGGTTTAAGGAATATAATTTTGAGGTCCCGAAACGTTTCCATTTACTCCTTAATAAATTTAACCGCTTCTGGAATACCTTTTAGTAAAATAGTATCGCTTAAGAGAATAAATTTCAAGTAACCAAAAGTTTTTATGTACAATTTCCCACAAATTTAAAGGATATTAGTCTCAGATTATCGATTATTTTTCCAGAAAAAAAGTAAGTCTTTTGTATGTATGTTAATTAGAAAATATGTATACTATATCTACATATTGCATACATTTCATACTTATTAATGTATGCCTGTACAGATAATGTAGTATGGTATTTTAATAAAATAAGTAATAGTTCAGGTACTGTATTATTGACATAAAAAGAAATAAAACCATATACATATGTACATAACGTATGTACGTACATGTACATACATACTATGTATTACATGTACATATTTACATAGTATATGTACAATATGTACATGTACAAAGTGTGTTGTGCTATTATAACGTATATTCGGTACATTTATTTCTACTAGCCACCACTGATCGGTTATTAGAATATCCCGGTTATAGGAATATTTTTGCTTGGCACGAAGGCTATTCCAATAAGCGGGTTCTACTGTAATGCTAAAATTAGAAAAGCTTGTGGTCCAGATGATACGCCAACTGAGTTGCTGAAACTAATAGAGGATGATAACATAAAAGTAGTTGTAAGACTTTTTAATTCAATATAAATATAACACCGGAGTGATTCCCACAGATTGGCTCAAATCCATCTTTGTTGCAATACCTAAAAAACACAATGCGAGAAAATGCTCAGAATATCGATTAATTAGCCTAATGAGCTACACTCTTAAGATTTTCCTAAGAATACTTCACAACAGAATTAGACACTAATGCGAAGAAGATCTCGAGGATACCCAATTTGGTTTTAGAAATGCTATGGGAACCAGGGAGGCACTTTTTGCGCTTAACATCCTATTGCAAAAATGCCGTGACCAAAGAAAAGATGTATTTGCATGTTTCGTGGATTTCGAAAAGGCATTCGATAAAGTACAGCATGTAAAATTAATGCAAATACTGAAAAATATCAGAATAGATGACAAGAATATTCGTGTCATTAACAATTTGTACTGGAATCAAACTGCTATCGTAAAAATTGGAGATAACTACACCGATGAAATCTCTATACAACGAGGAGTCAGACAAGGTTGCATTTTGTCGCCAACATTGTTCAATGTTTACTCGGACTAGTTATTTAAAAAAGCACTTGAGAGACAGCCATATGGAATAAAAATCAACGGGGAACTACTTAATGTGATTAGATACGCAGACGATACAGTAATTCTGTCAGATAATATTGAAGGTCTTCAAATTTTGCTTGATCGTATTCACGAGGGAGGAGAGGAAATGGGCATTACAATAAACTCAAACAAAACCAAATTTTTAGTGTTTAGTTGTGACCCACATCCCGATGCAAAACTTCAATTATACGGAGTAGACCAGGGCGGATCTGTGAAAAAAGGTCTATTTGTGGATGTGCGAGGTAGCATTCGAATTTTTGCAGATAAAGTTAGGTGACAGCTTCAATAATAATAATTGACTTATGCTCCTTCTCAAATATGCCCGGAACATTAATAAAAAATTAAAATATTTAAAAATTTCGAAAAACATCAATTTTTTTCAACTTTCTTTGCTTATAACTTTAAAACGATTCATTTTGGAACAAAGTCGTAGAGAAACAAAATAAAGATAATTAAATTTTGTATGATATACGACTGGTTTAAAATGTCTTAATTATTACCCTTTCTGCAAAATAGCAATAAATACAAAATAAGGGGTCAAAATAAGCCTGTTTTTATTCAATGTTTTTCAACCACTTTGGTTGCACTTACAACCTTCGTAATTCGCTTAAAAAATTCTTACAACATACTTAATCTGTCCACCAAATTTCATTAAAATCGACTTAATAGATTTGGCATAATAATTTTGCAATCTAAATTCTTTTAAAAAAGTTAACAATTTTTAAAAACGTTTGCTAATTTTTTTACATATAAAGAGACGCTCTACCTATCTAATACACTTTACGAAATTAAAATCGGATTATTTAAGCGGCCTCAGCACTGTTTTAAAGTTATAAACAATTTTTTGACTTATAAACAAATATAGTTTGTTTGTAACGCTGGGGTTTGTTTTGGTTGGATCAGAGAGAGTAGCATATGTGCCTCCTGATGAGAGACTAATAAGTTTCGAAACCGGTAGAGGTGCTTGATGCACTCTCTGATTGGACTAGAATATGGTTCGGCTGTATTTTCGTTTTGCAACGAAATTGAAAATGGTTATTCATTTTTAGAAAAAATATTCTTGTTGGGAGATTTCAACTCAAGAATAGGAAATACACCCATCCAAGGAATAATGCACAAGTTCAACCAAGCACCAACAAATGATAACGGAGATTCACTAATAGAGATATGTGCACACAACGAGTTGCGTATCAACAATACATACTTTGACCACAAAGAACAACATAAATTTACATTCACTATCACAAGGGGCCACAGATCGATGATTGACTATGTGATAACCAACAGAAAAGTTCACCCACGGGAAGTACTTGACGTACGCACAATGACGTCTGCGAATGTGGGAACGCAACACGGAATGGTCATATGTAAGTACCGTCACGCGTACATAATAGAGAGAAAGAAACCACCTAACTACATCACCAAGTTCAACATAAAATCCCTACAAGACGAAAGTACTAAGGATCTCTACCAAAAAAGACTTGAGGAAAAGATCAATCTTAGCCCTATTGAAATCACAGACAATATAAACGAAGCATGGGAAAAATAAAAAATCATATAACTAGTAGTGCAAAAGCCATTGGAGAAAGAACAATTGACTTAAATAGCGGCAGAAACCAAAAACCAGGTTCACACAGGAAGTCAAAGATTTAGCAAAAGAGAAGAAAGGTGCATACGTAAGATATATTAACAATAGGACCCCAGAAGAGTATCAAAGATATAAATCAGAAAGAAATAGAACAACTAACAGAATCAAAGATCTAAAACAAATATATTGGGAAAAATTCTCAAATGACATGGAACATGATTTACGAGGAGGTCAAAGGAAGGTATGGAACATGTTGAGGAACAGGAAGAAGCCGGTTACCGAAGAATTACAAATTAACGCAATAAAACAAACCAGAAGAATGGGTAACTCATTTCGAGAATCTATACAAAGACGATAACGACGATAATAATGAAGTACAAAGAAATGACCTACAAAACATTCACCAAGAAGAAACAGAGAATGACAACATTATCTCCCAAGAAGAAGTAAACGAAGCAATCACAAGATCAAAAAATAGAAAATCACCAGGTCCGGATAATATATCAAATGAATTAATTAAATACGGAGGTACAAAAATAATAGAAGAGATAACAACGTTATTCCAAAAAATTGTAAACAACATGACAGTACCAGAGGAATGGAGAGAGAGTATAACAATACCCATCTACAAGAAAGGCGTAAAGACAGATCCTACGAACTACCGAGGAATTACACTACTCAATTCTACATCAAAACTATTGACAAAAATTCTATCCCAAAAAATATATAAGAAAGCCGGTGTATCGGAAGAACAACAGGGTTTTCGCCCAAACAGATCTACAATAGACGCTATTTTCATAATGCGACAATTAGTTGAGAAATCAATAGAATTCGACAAGCCCATGTTCACATGCTTTGTGGATCTGAAACAAGCATTCGACAGAGTACGATTAAAGGACGTGCTCACTATCCTTAAAAAGAAAAACATAGGTCAGAGGTATAGAAACATAATCAAAGAGCTCAATAAATCCAACAAAACACGAATTAAAACCACACACGGGCTCACGGAAGAATTCAAAATCAATGCAGGCATTAGACAAGGGGACAGCCTCAGTCCATGCCTATTTAATTTAATAATGGATGAAGTTATAGGTCTTCTTTCTTCTTTTGCCCTTTAATTCGTCCAATTCTGAACATAGGCTTCCCCCAGTTTCCTCCATTCGCTTCTGTTTAGTGCTTTCTGTTTCCAGTGCATTCCTCCTATCTTTTTAATGTCGTCTCCCCATCTCATCTGGGGTCGTCCTCTTGCTCTCTTTCCTGTCCATGGTCTCCATTGTTGTATCGTGCTATTCCACCTATTGTCCGTTTGTCTAGCGTTATGACCTGCGAAGCTCCATTTTAGCCTGGTTATATGTTGACCTGCGTCTTTGACTTTTGTTCTATTTCTGACCCAGTTGTTTTGCTTTTTGTCTGTCAATTTTACTCCTAACATTGCTCTCTCCATGGCTCTTTGTGTCTTTATTATTTTATCCATGTTTGCCTTGGTCAAGGTCCATGTTTGGCATGCGTATGTGAGAATTGGGAGTATGCACTGGTCAAACACTCTTGTTTTTAAGTATTGTTGTATTTTTTTATTCTTTAGGACCCATTTTAATTTTCCAAATCCTGCCCAGGCTAATCTGACCCTTCTTTTTACCTCCGCTGTTTGGTTTTCCTTATTTATTTTTATAATCTGTCCCAAATATATATAATCATTAACCGCTTCTATTGTGGTGTCGTTTAGTATTACGTTTCTATTGTCTTGTGTGTTTGTCATTGTTTTTGTTTTGGCAAAATTCATTTTTAGACCTATTTGTTCGGATTCATTTGCTAGTTCGGTTAGCATGGTTTGTAGTTCTTCAAAACTTGATGCTATGACTACTACATCGTCTGCATATCTTAGGTGGTTTAGTTTCTTTCCATTTATGTTTATTCCCATGTTTGTCCATTCCATTGTTTTGAAAACATCTTCCAGTGCTAATGTAAATAGTTTAGGAGAAATAACATCTCCCTGTCGCACACCTCTGTTAATTGGTATGGGTTTTGTGGTTTCTTCCAATTGTACTGTCATTGTTGCTTTCTTATATATATTATGTATTAGCATTCTGTATCTGGAATCTATTCGACAGTTGTTTATAGCTTTTTCTATTGCCCACATTTCCACGCTGTCAAATGCTTTTTCGTAGTCAACGAACGCTAAGTGCAGATCTATATGGTATTCGTTAGCTTTTTCTATTAGTGTCCTAATTGTTAGAAGATGGTCAGTGGTGCTATATCCCTTTCGGAATCCTGCCTGCTCTACGGGTTGATACGAGTCCAATTTGTGTGTTAGTCTGTTGTTGATAATCCTCATGAATAGTTTATACGTTTGCGACAGCAGTGAGATGGGTCTGTAATTTTTTATGTCCTTTCTGTCGCCTTTCTTAAATAGCAGGATTGTAAGACTTTCGTTCCATTCGTCGGGTATTTCTCCTTTATGTAGACACTGATTAAACAGATTTCTTAATGTTTGTAAGATTTCTTCTTTCCCTTCTTTCAACATTTCAGCAAGGATTACATCTGGTCCTGGTGCTTTGTTGTTCTTTAATTGTGATAGTGCTGCTTCTATTTTATAATTTTCTATTTTTGGTAGTGTTTCTGAGTTTACATTCGTGATTGTTTTCTTGATATATTTCTGAGTGTTGAAGTTTGCGTCGTTCTTTGAGGTGTATAGTTCTTTATAAAATCTTTCTACTTCTTCTGATATCTTATCTTTTCTCCTCTCTTCCCGTCCTGTTTCATCCTTTATTGAAATGAGTAGTGGTTTCCCTAAATTTGGTCGTAAGCATTTTAGGCCCTTATTTCTCTCAATTACTTTCCCGATTTCATTTTCAGTGTGTTTTCTTAGATGCTCTTTGGTTTTTCTTCTAATAAGTTTGTTTAGTTCTACGTATTCTACTGTGTTTCTTTTGTTTTCGCTTATTAGTTTTCGTCTACTTTCCATTAATTTAACTGTCCCGCTACTTAATCTATTTTCTTTTGTTGTTAGTTTTTTGGCAGTTTTCATTCCCGCTTCCAAGAGTTTTTCTTTCATTTCTTCATTGATCTTATTAATTTTTGACTCTTCCTTTGCTACTTGTTGATTATAGTTTTCCCTTAAAGTCTGTCTATATTCTTCTGCGTTTTGTCTTATTCTGCTATGGTCAATAGCCGTTGGTTTTCTTCTAGATGTCTGCGTCGCTAGTTTGCTTATTTCTATTTTGGCTCGTAGTATGCGGTGGTCGCTGCCAGTTGAGAATTTATTAAGTGCAGTTACGTCTTCGAAGATTTGTTTATTTCGAAGATTTTTTATAACTTCGAAGATTTTTATATTATTTATTTTTTTATAACTTCGATTTTTTATAACCTATAACTTCGAAGATTTTTTTTTACTTTAAACAAATCTTCGAAGTTATAGGTAGTGTTAACATAATGAATCAGGGATACAAAATGGGTAACCGAACCATGAGAATACCAGCTACGCAGATGATGCAATCTTAATAGCCGAAAACTAAGATGACTTACAACGCCTACTACAAAAATTCAAAATAACCGCCGAAAAGTATAACCTGACACTATCCAAAGAGAAAACCCAATCGATGGTAATATCCAGGAACCCAATTAGACGTAAATTAATAGTGGACGACCATATAATCGAACAGGTAATGGATTGTAGATACTTAGGTGCGGAAATATCTAGCGACAGGCATCTGTGGCAAGAATCAAAACAGCAGGCAACGAAAGCAGCGAGAATATCTGGTTTCCTGAGGGATATAATCTGGCGGAATAAATATATGAGCACCGAAAGCAAAGTCCACATTTATAAGACATGTGTTAGACCCGTACTGACACGCAGCTGAGACAAGGGCCGAGACAACAAAGACCAAACAAATAATGAGAACAACAGAGATGAAAACCCTAAGATCCATAAGAGGTATCACACTCAGAGATAGAATACGAAACGAAGACACATTGAGAGAGCTAGGCGTTCAAGACGTAGTGAGATGGACAAGAGCGCGACGACGCATGTGGAGAGACCACGTAGATCGGATGGACCCTGAACGTATGGCGCATTGGGCGAAAACACAGAAGCCCAACACCAAGCGACCCATAGGAAGACTCAAAAAACGATGGTACGAGAGTTGGAGCTCCGGATCACAGCAAAGACTGTAACAGAAGAAACAGGACATAGTCCTATTACAAGAAGAAGAAGAAGAACTGCAGTAGGAACTTCTTCTTCTTTCAGTACCCTGTCCAATTATATCGAACGTTAGCGATCATATTGGCAATAATAATTTTGTTTACGGCAGTTTTAAACATATTAGCGGTGGTCTCTTGATACCACTCCCGGAGATTTCAGAGCCAGGATGTTCTTCTTCGGCCTGGGCCGCTTCTTCCGGCGATCTTGTCCTGTATTATGAGGTGTAGAAGGTTATACCTCTCTGGATGACTCATTAAAGTCATTATATGGCCGAAATATTGTAACTTTCGAATTTTTATTGTTTTGTTATTTCTGTGCTCTTATTCATTCGATGTAAAACTGTTTCATTTCTTATTCGATCGACTCAACTGATCCGTAATATTCGTCGATAGATCCACATCTCAAAGGCTTCCAATTTTTTCATTAGTGTTTGAATAAGGGTCTAGGTCTTTATGCCATACAGCAATGTGGAGAATATGTAGCAGCGTATTAATCTGATTTTAAAGTTTAACGTGATATCTCTATTAATAAGAATTTTCTTTAGCTTAGAAGGCGGCAGTAGGAACTTGTTTCATTCTATCTCTGTCTGTGCCATTAATTGCCGTGAGCTAAGATGAACAATATTAAGAAAACTCAATTAATATTAAGAAAACTAAATTCATGGCTGTCAGCCGTGTAAATTTAGATCCCGGGGCACTAATGGCAGATAGCGAAGAAATCCAGAGAGTCGACAGATTCACTTACCTCGGAACTACCCTCAACTCACAATTGGACCACGCTCAAGAGATTAGATCCAGAATTGAAATGGCACGGTCTACATTTATCAAGCTGAGATCCTTGCTGTGCTGCGGTGATCTCAGTTTGTTTGGGAAGATGCGGATAGTGAGGTGCTACGTTCTTCCAGTGCTACTGTATGGAGTTGAAGCCTGGACACTGACGCAAGCCACTGAAAAGCGGATTGAAGCCTTTGAGATGTGGATCTACAGGAGGATACTAAAAATATTTTATGTGGACCATGTCACCAACATTGAGGTCCTACAGCGCATGACAAAAGAAAAAGAAGTGCTTAATTTAGTAAAACAACGTAAGCTTGAGTACCTTGGCCACGTGCTGTGGAACGAAGAAAAATATCGAGTTCTTCAACTCGTCATGCAGGGCAAAATATTTGGCAGGAGAGGACCGGCACGCCGTCGTATCTCGTGGTTGAAAAACCTCCGACAATGGTTTGGGATAACATCCGCGGAGCTGTTTCGAGAGCAGTCAACAAAACAATGATAGCCTTGATGATCGCCAACATCCGGACCGGATAAGGCACTGAAGAAGAAGAAGATGAACAACTCATATGCATAGCCCAGGACATGATGGCTGTTGTTGCTGAGTCTAGCTATCACCCAATCCATGACCAGATTCTAAAAGAAAGGAGATAATGCTGCCTCTGCGGATAGCTTCTGGTTAATTGTGCTAGCTAGCACTGTATCCCCCAGAAACGTTGCGTACCTATATCAGACTCCTCATCATGCAATCTATCCATCTGCAGCTTAATTCGGTTATTAATTTTAGACGAAAGGTCTTTGTTATTGATTAGTAGAAGGAACTTTAAATAGTTGCTAAGGCGGTGGTCTCTAATAGACGCTGTAGGCTGCGTACAGCGTCACGTCGTAGGAAAATTGTTCGTTTTCGTTACTTTTAATAAACTTTGAAGGACAAAAACTATCTTACAGCCGAAAATAGTTAAAAAAGAGTAATTCAAAAACAAATTCAAATTACGGGGTGAATTGAAGTGACCACCGACTTAACCGGTTGCCTCCTATAGACGCCGTAGGCTGCGTACAACGTGTATTGGAGACCATCGACTTCGACTGACCATCAACTGGCGAAGCTTAACATCTTTGTTATGGATGAGAGAGGATATAGCAACTGCTGTTAACAAGATTGCTGTTAGTGTTATCGCGCATAAAACCTTTATTATGAATTATTAAATCATTTATATTTTTTGAAAAACATATTTAAATATAAAATATTTTATGATGTCAAGTAACACTCGAGATAAAAAAACAGCAAGAAATATCTGGAACTTAACCTTTATCAGGTGATAAATATATCATTTATGTCTAGATAATGTCTAGGTACAATGTATTGCTATTAAGATAAAATTGTAATCCTCTCTTTTAGTAAAATACCATTTTATATTTTTATCTTTTATAATCTAAACAAGGAAATAAATATATATGAAAATTTACAGATCTATTAGCTTGACTCCAATAGTACAATCTATTGATTAAGATAATAAATACCAAAAATGAGATGAAAAAAATTAGGTACACATTTTGTTTTACTGTAAAAGCTAAAGCTACTGTAGTGTGTCCAACGGTGCCAAAAGCTAAAGTGAGCTTGCCATTCGTAATGACATTATGCTTCCCATATTGCAAGAGATCTCGCGTCACACGTTTTAAAATTCTGACGTTCAGAAAATTTTGCGTGTCCACTGTCATTTCGTTCTCCCATTTTTACGTGGTCTTCTGTTCTGCATTTCTAGAGCTCTTCTCAGCAATCTGTCATCTATCCTTACTACATTACCAGCTCATCGAATTCTTTGGAAGCTAGCGAATTTTGAGATAGGTATTTTTTATATATAGGCATAGATAGGTATGGATAGGTATAGATACACATACATAGAGTTATATTTGAAGTGGCTTATATAGGGTGTCCAGAAACTCGACCGACAGACGAAGACAGGAGATTCCTCAGATAATTTTAAGACAATTTAACCCAATTTACCTAGTCCGAAAATGCTTCCTAAGGGAGCTAGAGCTCTTTGAAGATGGCGTCTTGTAATTAGCTTTTCTTAAATACCTCCAGAACGCTTCTAGTAAGAAAAACGAAAATTGGTACACGCATTTATCTTCCAGAGATAAATCGATTCCATCTAGTGTGAATTTATAGTACCAGTCATAGGCGTCCGTTTTGGGTGGGGCAACGGTTATTTTATCGCATAATTTTTTTGTCTTTAACTTTTAAGCATTTTTGATACTGGTTTATTAAATTGTGAGGTATTCTAGAACTAAAAGGTACTCTTGCTTTAAGTCGGTAGGACACACCGTTTTCTAGAAAAATCGATTTGAAAATTATTCGTCCCTGAAATTACATAAAAATTTAAAAAATTTTTCAAAAAAAACGGTGGATTTTACCAACTTAAAGCAAGAGTAGCTTTTAATACTAGAATGCCTCATAATTTAATAACCTAGTGTAAAAAATTCTTAAAAATTAAAGACAAAAAAGTTATGTGATAAAATAACCGTTGACCTACCCAAAACGGACGCATATGGCCGGTAGTAGAAATTCGCAATTAATGAAATCGATTCATCTCTGGAATATAAATAAACGTACCAGTTTTCGTTTTTCTAAATAGTTTTTTTTTGAAATTTTTTTTGATATTCAAAAAACGAAAAATTTTCAAATCGATTTATCTAGATCTAGAAAACGGTGTATCCTATCAACTTAAAGTAAGAGTACCTTTTAGCACTATAATACCTTACGTGTTAAAAATACAGGCTCAAAAATGCTTAAAAATTAAAAACAAAAAAGTTATGCGATAATATAACTGTTGCCCTACCCAAAACGGACGCCTATGACCGGTACTAGAAATTTGCAATGGATGGAACCGATTTATCTCTGGAAAATAAATATGTGTACTAATTTTCGTTTTTCTAAATAGAAGAGTTCTGGAGATATTTAAGAAAAACTAATTACCAGACGCCATCTTCAAATAGCTCTAGCTCCATTTTCGGACTAGGCGAATTGGGTTAAATTGTCTTAAAATTATCTGAGGAATCTCCTGTCTTCGTTTGTCGGTAGAGTTTCTGGACACCCTGTATAAGTAGATCGTCATTTTCAGTAGTTCTTTAGTTTCTTCATTTTTACCTTCTTCTGGATCATAATTGCCAGATCGAAATCGAATATAAATAAAAATTGTGTCGCATAGTCCTCGATATTTATTTCTCTTTTACATCAGTTCAATTATCTATATCTGTAGAGTAGGGAGGGCAAGTCAAGTCCCACTGCACTTAGGCCACGATTGAACCATTGTGTATCCTCCCAGGCTGTCGTCCTTAGCTCATTGTCCATCCTACCATTTCCAGAAAAGTGGACAAATTACCAAGGGACATCTCTCTTATGTCGGCAAGTGTAGGCCAGGGCTCACCGAATACATACTCTCATTTCTTCCCAGCTCTTCACGGTTTGCGTGTGGGAGCGACAGTTAGTAATTTCCGCGATTATTATAGTTTACCAGCCAAAAAGATCACCCGGCCCTAAGGCCTAATAATACGATATTTTTATCGATCACTGTTTTAAGTAACATGAATAATTTTTCACCTTATTTTTCTAATAATGTGTTATTGTAGAGGCATAACTTTGATTATTAATTTCGTATCGCCGCTTATTTAGTCTACCAAAAGTTATCAGAATTTAATGACAAAGACAACGCAGTTTTCACTCGGGGTGTTGACTATGCTAATATTTTTATTTATCATAATAAATTGTACTTAGGTACCATCCGTATTCATTTCAGATAAGTCCATCTCGCAAACAAAAACAATTAAAAATAAACATCTGGCGATGAGTCACGCGTCCCACGGCCCAAGAGAACTGTACGCCGATGACAAACGTTCCCAAGCTAGACCTGCGAACGAATGAACTGATAGTAGGATGTAGGATGCTCAGAACTCTCTACGCAGTTCCCCGCTGCAGGTTGTGTCTCGCTTAGGTTCAATTTACGCCGGGCCTAAAGAGTTGTAGGATTTCTGCCTTCCTAGCTAGCTGGTCAGCAATGCGGTTGTCCATTGTGTTCTTTAATCCACCTCAGGATAATGTTGTTACCGCTAAGGTTATCTGAAGCTTAAGCTAGTGACTCATGACCATGACACTCCATTACTAACCCTGATGTGACACGTGGTCTGTTCAGGGTTAGTACCAGTTTAATGATATAAAGGCATTTATTTTAGCGCTGTTGATACGGTGAATTTATGTGTGGTCCCGCTTTACAGCGAAAACATTGGTTTTTAAATGGAGTTTAAAGAGCAAAGAGCATATTTGCCGTTGATTTTTTTGTATAGCGTATGTTGCTACAGAGAATATCTCGTTACTAAAGATATCCAGCTAAAGTACAAACTATTGTTTGAGTTAACATACGAGTACATACACTTTACATAAAGTTGTCAATGCACGTCTAAAAGGTGTTTTTGTCCTATTTGCTGTTTGTTGTCCTTTTTGACTGAGAAAATATGCGTTCGCACATTTACACACGTATCCTTCAGATATATTATTTAAAAGATTCTCGAAACTAGGACAATATTTTTTTTTACCAACAAATGGTCCAAATTCCGTTTTGATAAAAATATTGTTGTTGAAAGCGTGGGATTAATTAGAAGCAAAATGTTTATAAGTTATCTAAAGTTCAAAAAAATAAATATAAAAGTTTTTGCTTAGATATATAAAATTTTAGTATTTATTTTTTTTTAATTAATCTAGAGAAATGTTTTGTTACAAACAATTTTTTTAATGGCTTTGAATTGCTTGATCCATTCAGACACGAGTGATAATAAATATTTTTTGCTACTTATGCTATTAATGTTTAAATATGGTAGGAAAACAGTTATTTATATATAGTCCGTCCGCTATAACTTTTCCCATGCTGTACGATTCATTTTCAATCAAATTAAGTAAAAACATAAATTGAAACGAACGTCGATGTGTATATACATATTGTATACTGTATACTATATACTACACACATTGGTGTACGTTTCACTTTCTGTTTTGACTTAATTTGATTGAAAATGAATCGTACCGCATGGGAAAAGTTATAGCGGACGGACTATATGTAGTTATATTTTCTTCCTATGTTTTATTTCTGTTGAGCTTAGCGATCATGTTGGCCATTCGTCTGTGTTTAAGGTTAAAAAACAAATTATTAATCCAATTCATCTTCTTTGAGATCTTCATCTTTATTAATTAATGAAATTAACAAGAACAACAAGACCAGAGTTATAATGTCAACAGGAAAAACAGAACGTGTTAAAAATCGTTCCTAAAAAATGTTGACTTTACTAACAGCGAAAATAGTGCGTAATTATTAAACTGCGTAGAACGTCAAGATCATAGTTATTGTATTCATTCTGTTTTAGAACGTCGCGAAGAACAGTCAATTATAAAACAGGTAGCTGGGACATTTCTGCTGGTTTTATGTTGTAAAGTTAGTTTTATTACAACAATAAAAATTGAAAAGTATATTGGCTTTGATTACATTCATTGTGCAATCAATAGCGGGACCAAGTCCCCAACAGAACGCATAGAACTAAAAGGAGGAATCTGCCAAGAAGACTCGCTCAGCCCATTGTTATTCAATATGGTGATGAATCAAATAATTCACGAAGTAAGAAAACGACATGGATACCACATGGGAGCGCATAACATCACGATACTATGCTATGCCGATGATGCAGTACTAATTGCTGATAACGAGGATGACCTACAAAGGCAGCTCCACACTTTCAATATCACAGCAAATAAACTTAATATGAGAATATCAGTAGAAAAAACTAAATGTATAGTGATAAAAAATGAATAACCATTTTCAATTTCGTTGCAAAACGAAACCACAGCCGAACCATATTCCAGTCCAATCAGAGAGTGCTCCAAGCACCTCTACCGGTTTCGAAACTTATTCCCACTTATTCCCAGCGTGCAGTCCCGGATTGCAACGAACGAAATGGCATAGATCCCCTAGCGGCAACTGCTAGCACAAAGACTAAGTTTTCACTCTAATGGCATATAAAACAACATAATGCAATTCTACATCCCACCAGAATGAAAACAATGGGAACCTTCTCTGGTTACACCTCCGAGGCTTCTACAATTTGCAAGCCATACGGATGCTGAGACTAAGGAAGATGAGGGATATGAGTATAGTGATAAGTAAAAAGCCGCGTAGATGCAAGTTAGAAATAGACGGCAAAATTGTAGAACAAGTAATGAAATTCAATTACCTAGGAGTAGAGATCACTAGTGACAGGAATATAACTTATATTCTTATAACTCTGTTCTTATATTATATAAGAACAGAGACCACAACACAAGCAACAAAAGCGGCAAGAGTAAGTGGTTGCCTCCGAGAAACCATATGGAGAAACAAATATCTGACCACGGAAAGCAAAATAAAGGTATACAAGACGACAGTAAGACCTATCCTAACATATGCAGCGGAGACAAGGACCGATACAAGAAAGACGAAACAACAAATCAACAATATCGAAATGAAAGTATTAAGATCAATAGCGGGCATATCATTAATATACAGACAAAACAACAGAAGTATACGAGAACGATGCAAAATTCAAAATATTAACAGGTGGATAAAAACAAGAAAGAAAAACTGGAACGAACATGTAAACCGAATAGAACCAGATAGATTAGCGAACATCTGTAAAAACAACAATTCGAATAGCAGAAGACCCGTTGGAAGGCCACCGAAAAGGTGGAAAGACAATGTACAGTCAACAACAACTGAAACAGAATAAGAGGCAGACAGACAGGAGTAATCCTAGTCGCGTGAAGAAGAAGAAGAAGCAGAAGATCTTCTTTAAGTTCCATCTTCTATCGAAGGTTGGAACTCATCATGGCTATACGGACTACTGCATTCAAAACATTCTCTTAAGTTCTTAAGCCAGGATATTATACGTCTTTCCTATTCCTGCCTTCCTCGAATTTTGCCTTGCATAATAAGTTTTTTTTTTCTTTGGGTTGTATGACTACGGGCCCTTCAAGGCTCATTCGCCGATTCACCAATTTTGTTCATTTATTTTACAATATATTTTCCTATACTTATCTTCTTAACATTTTCTATCCTACTTATTCTACATACTTTATAAGGAATGACCACTGGTCAGTGGGAATACCACATCAGGCAAAAACACAGGTTTACTTATATATTTTAATAGATTTTAATTTCGGTCTTTACGTTAGTTAGTTTATAATTTGATTTTTATATTTTTAATATGTTCTATAAATAATTGCATTAATTCTGTATTATTAATTTGTGATAATATATATGTAAAATTTATTGGGTGTGTTATATTTTTATAACTGTATAATTTACTTATAAACATATTTATATTTATTTGTATTAGAGGGCAATTTAAAATCATATGTTCAGCATCACCTATTTCTCCACATTGACAATATGGATTGTCTCTTAAATGAATTTTATGTAGATATGTTGGAATCAATGCATGGTTAAATCTTAACCGGCATATTTGTCTCACTGCATATTTTGGAAGAGTTGTCATTGCAAACCATGGTCTCGATGGTATTGTACATTGTATTGTATTGTATATTGTACTTTATAGTACATACCTTTTTTAATTTCCTCAAATTCTTTGCTCCAGATTATTTTATATATATTAGTGCTAATATTTTTAATTTCTTCAGGTGTACATTTGCAGTAATATATGTCCCTTCTTTTAGAGCCTGCTTAGCTAAGGAATCCACGAGTTCATTACCCATAATTCCGCTGTGTCCTTTGACCCACAATAACCGTATTTTTTTTTAAATCTGTATTTAATAAGTTGTAATATAATAAGTTGCATAATAAGTTGTAATAATGAGTATTTTTGCCCTCTCATCAAATAAGTACTCAGCTTTCGTCCCTTAATAGGTATTATTATTGCCGCTTAGTTTCCTATCCTTTTTGTTACTTCCACGTTTGATACTCTTTGAATCCACGATATTCGCAGAATTCTTCAATATAACACCAAAATTGAAAGGCGACCAACTTATTTATTTATATGCACTTGTTTTAGTGTCCACGCTTCCAAGTCATAAAGAAGAATAGAGACGAACACAAACACCGAAGAATTCTTAGGCGTAGCTTTATCCGACAACAAAGAAATTTTTTCAGTTTAATTAATGATGCACGTGCTATTTCAATACGTATCTTAATTTCTTTGGTTTGATTTACATTTGTGTCATTTATGTTTCTAAGAATTTGTAGATATCCACACTCTCAATTACAGTATCTTTAATCAATTGGATGTTTGCATCTGCATCATTACATCAAAGGTTTCTTCTACGTATTTCCTCCAGGTGTGCATTTTTCCTCTTCTACAGTTATTATTGGTTTCTCTTGATTATCTACTGTATTAGAGCAATATTGTAAATATTGCTCTAATATAGTAGTAGGATTTCATATAGTACTTCAAGTTCTTCTTCTATGGCGCCCAACTTTCTCGTGCCCAGTTAGAGTCTCTAGTCTATGTTTTTGGATTTGGTCTTTCAGATTTTCGTTTTTTTAAAAGCCTTATGCATTATTTATTAATATTGGTCTTCTGACTTTATTTCAGTCATATCGTGCCAACAAATACATGTGGTTTGACCGAGAGTAGCGTAGAATCTCGGAATCCTTTGGTAATCAGGATGAAATCTGTTTAATTCGTAACAATGTATTCCCAGTTATCTTGTGGCGACTTCCACGAATATTATCTTTTAGGAGAAGGGTAAGAATAACAAAAAGAAACGAAAAAAAAGAATGTGTGTACTTTGTACCTACGTAAGAAGTTAAACTTTACTTACTACGTAAGTAATTTAACTATTAAACTAATTTTAATACTACTTTCCAAAATTTTTTATTAAAACAATACCAAAAATTAAAAAAATAAAATAATAAAACACACACAAACACATTGAAAAATGACACAAAGAAATGATTTCTGCACAATAATTGTTGCCAAAAATTTTAACTAAATACGTATTTTCTGAAAAAATTATATAATAATATACTTACAATTATAAAATATATAAAAAAAATAAAAACATAGTAACTTGCATTGGGGATTGAACCCGCTTCCCGTCGATCCCGCCGATCGAAAATCAAAGTTCTTTCCCATTGCGCCAACTTCGCGTGTCTGTCATGTGAGATGTTTTTTTTTTTTTTTTTTTTTGTAAGCATTTATTAACAATAAATTTTATCAACAATGTGGGATGTGGGAATATACACCAACTGAACGTTTACCAAATCCTTACATCTTAAAGATGTCTTTTTTGTCTATTATTAAGGTGTTTAGGATAGCTTTCTTTTTAATTTTTTATGAAGTATTTTAAATGAACTTTTAATAAAAATAATTAAGTTCTAAAAATGCGTTTATTGCTATTAAAATTTTACATGTACATGTAGAATAAGCTTTACCAATTATCAGATTTGCAATTCTGGTACCTATCACAAAACTTTTGTTTGCCTTTTTGTCCCAGCTAACTGTACTTAAAGCTTCATCATCCAGCCTCAAAGGTCCACTGCTGAACATAGGCCTCCTTCCCTCGTTTCCAACCCCATCTATCCTGCGCCGCTCTCATCCAGTTTTTATGTACCTTTCTTAAGTCCTCAGTCCATCTTGTAGGCGGTCGACCAACGCTTCTCTTGTCTTCTCTTGGCCTCCATTCCAATAACCTCTTCGTCCATCGCCCATCTGTTATTCTGGCTATGTGTCCTGCCCATCTCCACTTCAACCTGGCTATCCTCTCGATGACGTCAGTCACCTTTGTCCTTCTCCTGATTTCTTCGTTTCTGATTTTGTCTCGCAGAGTTATTCCTAACATTGATCGCTCCATTCTTCTCTGCGTGACTCTTAGTTTGGTAGCCGAGGCTTTTGTTAAGGTGAGTGTTTCTGATGCGCACGTCAAGTGCCTTTCAATTGATCAAATACCTTTCTCTTTAGGCATGTGGGCAACTCACTTTTAAAAGTTTCTCTCAGTTTTCCAAATGCTGCCCACCCAAGACCTATTCTTCTCTTCAGTTCATGAGTCTGATTATCCCTGCCAATCGTAATTTCATGTCCCAGGTATCTATATCTATCTACGAGTTCTATTTCCTTCCCAACAATACTGATGTTCTGGTTGGGTACCAAATTTGTCATTATTTTTGTTTTCGAGATGTAGCCACAACGAGTTCTTGTACCATCTCTCTTGCCATACCTACCTAGATCCTCAGCTACTATGACTATATCATCGGCGAAGCGTAAGTTGTTTAGGTATTCTCCATCTATTTTTATTCCCTTTGTCATCCAATCCAAACTCTTAAAAGCATGTTCTAAGACCGTATGAACAAGTTTAGGTGACATTGGGTCTCCTTGTCTAACCCCCCGTTCTATTTTTATGCGATTACTGTTAGTATGTAATTTGACAGTGGTTGTTGCCTGTAAGTATATTTTGTGTAATAATTTTGTATACCTATAATCTTACTTACTTACTTAAAGCTTGCTCATTGCTAATAATTAATTTTCCAACTCTTGATACAAAATCATAGTTTTTTGATCCTCCTACTTTAACAAGCTCCGATACCTACCTAAAAAATATATCTTTAAGAGCATATTGTTAAGGTAAGCTGTTGAATTAGGAGACATGCATTTACTCTTGATAACAAAGTTAATTATTTACTAATATAACAATCTAAATCTAAACTTACTGCATTATTAAAATCTGTAGAGTCTTCTAAATATCCCTCAAATAAAACCATATCTTCATCACCACTTCGTCTTTTAGCTACCAGCTCCAGCTCTGGCTTGTCTTAAATGTTTTACTAACCCAACCTAACTTTTAAATTCATAATTATAACCTATTTTTAAGAAAAAATGTCTTAAATATGATGTTTAAAAGATATCTTAAATTTGGCGTTTTAAACATATCTTAAATTTGGAGTTTTAAAGATATCTTTTAAAAGTCTCAAGACATTAAGACCATATTTGGTTGTAAATAAGATATCTTAAAGAAGATCTGTGCTGTATGGGTACTTATATGAATTTAATCAAATCAGTTTGATTTTTGTGGAATTAAAGGAATATTTTGTGGAATATATTAGGTGAATATTGGTAGAAATTTTGATGGTACCTAATCAAATTATGTATATCAAAGCATTACATACTATTTTGGTAGATTCATTTTAAATTTTCCAAATAGGTAGGTACCTATGTAATTTTTTATTAGGATACTGAAACATTTACAATTATTACGTACCTGTCGCTTTTAAAAAACTATTTAAAAAGTCACTACAAATATAAACTTGCTTTTTTCTCCTGCATCACAACAATAAAAACTAATATACACAACATTTTTTTATCCATAATCTCCATATTGAACAATTATTGACAGATGATTTTAACACCCAATCAGATCCCGTATAACGTTTGAGCGACTAATACCACACTGTCGGTGTGCGCATGCGCCAGGGAATGTAAAAATTCACCCTCGTGCCTAAAGAAGTATAACTTCAAAAAGCTTTATCCAATCCGACGCCTTAAAATACATAAATGCTTAAAACGAAACAGAAAAAGATTAACTTAAAAAAAACTAAAAAAATATTGTCTTATTGCTTGTTTTTTAAAATTATATAAAACTCGTAAAAGTATTAATATATTTAATAAACTAACATGTTATTGCAAGAGCCTTGACCTATTATGTATAATAGATAACTACTATTGATGCAGTTCGAAATGACGTGACGTTGAGGTTGCTGGGGAGCAAATTTAGCAGGAAAATGCACAACAGGATTTTTCTTACATATTTAACATACGAAGTTATCATCCAACAAAATATAAAACTCATTGTTAAATATGTATAGAAAACTTTTGTTAGAGGTTACCTTTAAAATAGGAAAACTAAACAGGCATTTATTCTTCTATTTTTAAGTGCCAAGTTATTTTTCTATTCGTTTATTAATTTGGTTTAATATCATTATTCCTGTTTATTCATTTTTTTAACAGTCCATACAATTTTTGACATTCGAATACCGAAAACAAATTGACTTAATGAAGACCAAAAGGCAATGTGATAGAGGGATCTACGACCAGAGGACTGTGCCGATAGACGTGAATGAAGACTGGGTAGAACCGAAAGACATATAACGCTATGAACTGAACGATATATATCAAAAATTCTTTAAAGTATTCAATTGTTCCTTCCTTGTATGTGACTTTACATCATCTTGTTGAAAACACTCATTTTTAATTTCATATGCTCCAGTTGTAGACCAGGACGGATCTGTTTTGATGTGGATGTGAGAGGTGGCATTCGGATTTTTGCAGATAAAGTTAGGTGACAACTTCAATAATTATGCTCCTTCTCAAATATGCCCGGAAAATTAATAAAAAAATTTAAATATTTAAAAATTTCGGAAAATATCGATTTTTTTCTACTTTCATTGCATATAACTTTAAAACGATTCATTTTGGAACAAAGTCGTATGGAAAGAAAATAAAGATAATTAAATTTTGTATAATATAAGACTGGTTTAAAATGTCTTAAATTATTACCCTTTCTGCAAAATAGCAATAAATAGAAAATAAGGGGACAAAAAAGACTGTTTTTATTCAATGTTTTTCAACCACTTTGGTTTCACTTAGAACGTTCATAATTGACTTAAAAAATTCTTACAGCATACTTAAACCGTCCACCAAATTTCATTAAAATCGACCTAATAGATTTTGCATAATAATTTTGCAATCTAATTTTTTTTAAAAAGTTCAAATTTTTTAAAAACTTTCTGAACAAAAAGTAGACCATTTAGAAGTTTGCTAATTTTTTTACATATAAAGAGGTTCTCTACCTATCTAATACACTTTCCAGAATTAAAGTCGGATTATTTAAGCGGCCTCAGCACTGTTTTAAAGTTATAAACAATATTTTGGCTTATAAACAAATACAGTGAGGACGTTTGAGTTGGAATAAATTCATTTTCTTGAGAATGGGAGACTCTGGAGATAAATCCTGAAACAGATCGATTTTTAAAATAAAAATGTGTACCATTTTTTATTCGGTTGCGATGCGAAGGCAAACCAATCTTACTCTTTAATTAGAATACGGAGTGCAGTCCAGTTCCTTTAACCGCGATTTTCTGCTCTTATTGGAGCTTCATCAGAAGAAACGTAGGCACTGTTCTCCATAATCCAACTAAATTGCATCGAGAGGTTTTCCCACACATCGCAACCAAATGGATGATAATAGGTGGCTAGCGCCATCTGGCAATTGAAAGACGAAGCAAGTTTTCAATCCTAATAATAAATTAATAATATTGAAAAATATTAAAAATCACTAAAAGATTTTTAAATTGAAAACTTATTGGTACATTTTCATGGTAACACCTCCAAGACTTCTATAATTTGCAAGTCATATGGATGCTGCAGTGAAGACGAGAGGGAAGGAATTCTACACTTTGCAATTCACATCCCCCGTCTGCAGCCGGCAAAATTCCAACTGAAAGATGCACCTGGTTACTCTACGGAGTAATACGAAAATAAATCGATAAATAATACGAAAATAGATCGATTTTTATTTTTAAATTATAATTTTTTGGCAAAAATATCATACTAGTGACGTCATCCATCTGAGTGTGATGACGTAATCTAAATATTGGAACTAATTTAATTCAAAAATTTTTTTTATTTCAAACCCTGTATAAATTGTTATGTTAATGTTTATATTAGTGAATACAAAATTAAGTGGGCCTTGTTATGCAAAAAGCAACCAACCCACATTTTTGAGGAAAACAAGATAATGTCACATATCGATTTAAAAATGTGTATTCTACATTGTGTAAAAAGCAACCAAGCCATTCTAAATATTAAACCATGAAAAATACTACTCCAAATTATTTCTGTTTAATAATAGTTCATTTAAGATTTCGCATAAGACAACCAACCCACTTGGATTGTTTGTGTGACTGAACATATTACATTGCACTGTCGAAAAGTACCAGCCAAGTGGGTTGATATTGTTATGCCGATTACGATTCCTGGAATGTTGCATCTTTTTGTTTTTACGTTGAGGTACTGACCAATACTGGTTAGTGCTTAAATATTAAAATATTTGTTGTGTTTTATCTATTATATTATGAAGAAATCTTTGAATCTTTAATGCGAAAAATATGTTTAAATCAAGAACTGTTAAATAATTAAAGCGGCTCGCGAAATTGCAGAAAATGGTAAGTTTTAGGATTAAGGCTATGTTTATCTTACTTTTTAAATATTATGGTTTGTTGTTTTGACTGATTATCGCATATTTTTTATTTGTATTGATATTATGTTTAATAGAAATTCTACTGTATGGTATTACTGAGTTGACTGAAATTATTCGGTTTTATTCATGGATTTTGTGGGTTGGTTGGATTTTGCAGATTGCATTTTATTAGATATATTTCCAACAGCAAAAAGAAACCAACTCTCAATATGGCTATTTTTTTTGTAAAAAATTATTAGGATAATTTTGATACTACTATGATAAAATTGCTCTAAAATTAAACTATTGATTAGTGAAGTTATCATTTAAAAAAATACGACGGAAAATTAAATATTTAGAAAAACATAAAAAGTTAAGTTTCTCTTAATTATTTGCAAATTGAGGGTTGGTTGCTTTTTGTTTAACATGGCCCAAATAGTCTTTCGATTGAGGTATCACACGGCACCTATTCTCATTTAA
This sequence comes from Diabrotica virgifera virgifera, assembly GCF_917563875.1. Classification (NCBI taxonomy): domain Eukaryota; kingdom Metazoa; phylum Arthropoda; class Insecta; order Coleoptera; family Chrysomelidae; genus Diabrotica; species Diabrotica virgifera. The sequence goes on along the minus strand of NC_065451.1, from coordinate 203,822,724 downwards.
AAAAATCGTCGATTACGTAATCACGCCCAGATGGATGACGTCACTAGTATGATATATATACCAAAAAATTAGAATTTAAAAATAAAAATCGACCTGTTTCGGAATTTATCTCCAGAGACGCCTATTCTCGAGAAAATGAATTTATGTGTATTAGATAGGTAGAGAACTTCTTTATATGTAAAAAAATTAGCAAACTTCTAAATGGTCTACTTTTTCTTCAGAAAGTTTTTAAAAAATTTGAACTTTTTTAAAAAATATTAGATTGCAAAATTATTCTGCAAAATCTATCAGGTCGATTTTAATGAAATTTGGTGAACGATTTAAGTATCTTGTAAGAATTTTCTGAGCGAATTACGAAAGTTGTAAGTGCAACCAAAGTGGTTGAAAAACATTGAATAAAAACAGGCTTATTTTGAACCATTATTTTGTATTTATTGCTATTTTTCAGAAAGGGTAATAATTTAAGACATTTTTAACCAGTCGTTTATCATACAAAATTCAATTATCTTTATTTTATTTCCCTACGACTTTGTTCCAAAATGAATCGTTTTAAAGTTATAAGCAAAGAAAGTAAAAAAATAGATGTTTTTCGAAATTTTTAAATATTTTAATTTTTTTATTAATGTTCCGGGCATATTTGAGAAGGAGCATAAGTCAATTATTATTGTTGAAGTTGTTACCTAACTTTATCTGCAAAAATCAGAATGCCACCTCGCACATCCAAAAATAGACCTTTTTCCACAGATCCGCCCTGGTCTATTGAAAAATAATTATTTTCATTTTCAACAGTCGAGACATATAATTAAAAACAAAATACCGTCTGTTGAAATGCTACATATTCACAGTTCCGCTCTACGGAATGGAAGCATGGACACTAACTGTTGGATCTATGAATCGGCTCGAAGCTTTCGAAATGTTTTGTTATAGGCCAGGGACGCGCCAAGTAACTTCAGCGCCGTCGTGCAAAATATTGATAAGCGCCTTTATCAAAATTACCAGGGTAGAAATATCAATCATTCCTTCACATTTCAACGTGGAAAACTATGAAATTTTTTCTACGTCTACCCAGATTTTTTTTTGAAGGAAATAATAAGTACACAGTACTGTTATAAAAAATAATATATTCTTCTTCCTTCTTGTATGGAGACTTTAAAGCATGTTTATTCTTCAATATTTGCCTCCTAAATTGTTTAGATTATCGCACCATCTATTTCTTGGTCTGCCAATAATTCTTCGTCAATTTGGTGGCTTATCTCGTGCTATTCGTACTATCCTATCCTCTGCCATTCTACTAATGTGTTCGTTCCACTCCTGTTTCCGTTTTGTCATCCATCCATTTTATGTCTTCTATATTGCATGATCTTATTATGTTTTCGCTTCTCTCACTATCCTACAGACTTTTGCCTGATATTCGTCGAAGTATTTTCATCTCTGTTGTTTCTAGTAGTGTAGTGGTTGTTAAAAATAATTTTTTAAAACTATATTGCATAATGAAACAGAACAGAATAAAAACTATGTTAAAGTTATACAGCATTACTTAAAATTATTAAAAAAGATTGAAGATCAAAAAATGAAACATATTTATATTGCGATTTTTTAAACAAATGTACTTATTATGATGAAAACCAACGGATATTTCTTATAGAAATTGAACTTTTCTTGCTTTACCTTTGACAAATTCATTAATTAGATTTTCATTATTCAGGTCCTTTAAAAACTCAGATTCGGTAGAAATAATAGTAAGATTTTCTAGCCGTTCCTGACCCATTCTAGATCTTAAGTAATTGAAGCGTTTATTTGAAACACAACACTTGTCCAAAAATAAAAATTTTGGAAAATCAAGTAAAACTGCCCAGCTTTAATTTATTTCAAATCTTACTTTTATTAAGACATTCATTGGAAGGAATGTGGATATCAAAATAATTGTACAAACTTACCAAAATATATTCGAAAATAGAGAGGTATTGTGTTGTACATATAGTTTCTGTTATGATTAACTATTTCTAATACAAAAGAAACAAACATCACATTATTACTATCAAAGAATGCACACAACTGATAAATTTAAGGATAAGATCATTCACACTTACAACTACCGTTGACTAGGATGGGACAAGTGTTGTTTTTACAAAAAACCGCATGGGCATCTGTTGTTTTTCTAAAACTATCAAAATTTTCTATGCAATGTGAACCAAATGTGTGAACTGGAGAAATAAACTACTATTCTATAAGAACAATACATAAAGTCGAATTTTCGAAAAATGGACATGTGTTGTTTTTCAAATAAACGCTTAGCTAGAACGGCTGAAACTACAGAAATCGGTAACTATAGTTAATAATATACGTAACGAAATAGTAATACTTGGGAATGAGTGGACTAAGTTATTTATTGCAATGTTTTTTTTTGCTTCAAAAAATATTTAGTTTTGAATTGGATATTTATTTAACATTGCCGAGTCAAAGGGCGCCTTTACCGCCTTGGCGCCGTCGTGCGCCGCACGACCTTGCCCATATGGACGGCGCGTCCCTGTTATAGGCGCATCTTACGTATATCCTGGGTTGACCGAATTACTTATGGGAAGTCCTGCGTAGAATGGGGAAAGAGTGTGAAATTCTCATAACCATCAAAACAAAAAAATTAGAATATCTACGACATGTAATGAGAAATCAAGAAGGTTACGGCCTTCTACAACTGATTCTCCAAGGGAAGGTAAATGGTAAAAGAGGACCGGGAAGAAGACGCATTTCCTGGCTTCAAAATTTACGAAAGTGGTATAATACGACTACCACTGAACTGTTCTGCGCTGCGGTAAACAAAGTCAAGATAGCCATGATGATCGCCAACATCCGTAACGGATAGGCACTTTAAGAAGAAGAAGAGAGTTGAATAATAATTATAAATGGACAAAGTATCTAATTGCGGATATCTTGCAGCAGTAAGAGTGTCTTGAAATAGCTATTTGTATAACAAGGGAGGAAAGTGCTACTTTTCCTCTCGAGAATGTAATCATTCGAGGGAGGAAAAGACACTTTACTCCCATGTTATACATATGGTTTTTCCACCTTCCTCAAATAATAAGTCATTTTTTCATTTTTACTTAATTTATTTATGTATCTAACCAACAAAATTTATTAGAACTAAAACTAACAAGTAGGTAAAATATAACTGTCAACTGTCAAATATAAGTCAAATTATTAATGTAAACATTGTTAAATCAAAACAACAATTTACTGTTTTTTACCATTCTGCAAAATGCAGGGTGTTTTATAAATAAACGTTAAAATGTATAAATACTTACGTAATAGAAAACAGATATTGTACAGGGCGTCAATAAGTTATATTTCATGAATGAAATACCATTACGTCACTTTTACTTTCCTCCCGCGTCACTTTTACTTTCCTTTAAATGCTATCCCGACTGGGCTAGATACATAATATCAAAGAATGGAACCCCTGGCCACTGAGAGATAACCAGCAGAGTTCATGAAAAGTAGATAAATAGTAACAAGACTGGATCGTATTAAAAAAGAAGAAGCAAAAAAGTAAAGAAGAATGGCAGTACAACAAGGCATACTAAGCTTCATTGAAAAAAAAAAACGTTTACCCTAACAACACAAAACATTCCAGGAATGTACTATCAAAGTTCTATTAATGTTTGAATGTCCTGGACATTCAAGGAACATTCGGTGAACATCTGATTAAATTATTGGTGGAATGTTACCACAAGACATTCTATGAACATACTACCAATGTCCTATATTTTAAAAGGGGCCATTTACTATTCTATTTGCGTTCATTTTCAAATTTGCCGCGAGTGTATCTATGCAATCCAAACCAAGTGACTTCTAGTTGGCATTGGCATACAAAAAGTTACAGAGTTTATGTTTGTAATATCTATTTTTCATTGTTTAACGTCGTATTTTGTCTATTTTGAATTAATTTGGATTTCGTTTGCTGTATTTTGTGAACTTCATAAACTTTACCACAATGCAAAGTGATTATTTAAGGAAATTATTATTGGAAACTCCAGATGTTGGAGAAAGGTAGGGGAAACAATTTTTATTTACTGTTCATTTTTCCCTGATATTTATCAATATTGATGAATTTTGCAACCAATAACATTATTTATTTTATTGTTTTAGATATTTATTGAAGCTGAAAATAATTGGGGATTTAGATCCATATACAATTCAGTCAGAATTGGATTTTACAGTAACATGCATTCCACCAAATTATTATTATAGATATTTATACATATCTGGTGGAGTCTCACAGTTACTACTCTAAGCAGCAAATGAAAGCATACAAAAGCCTTCAGGCATATAAATATTTTACAGCTGGATTTGTTTTTAAAGTTGGAGTAAAGTTGAAAGTCACGAGCAACACCTAAATAAGTACCTACAAGAATATTAAGGAAATCCAGCTCCTCGATACTACCGGGCAAACTAGAAGATTGAAGAGGACAAAGCCTTTTGAGTTTGATTGATAGGTGATAGTGAAAAGCAGAGCATAGTGCTTGTGTGCCTGTGCCTGTGTATGTTAGATTAGATAAGAGACGCTATGGGGTAAGCTCTTCATTTTAAGGAACAGTAGTAATTTAGGTTAAATTAAAATTGCTCATTGGTTAGTTATTACCAGATTGTAATTGTAATGTACAATTCAATACAATGAATCATCATCGTAGTGATGATTATGGAAAAAAATATATGACAAGATTTTGTGCAATAAAAATGTTTATATTTATCAAGGATGTATTATTTGGTATGGCCACATATACTTCTGGTATATTGTCGGTGATGTGACAATACCTCCTATCTGCTTTTTCATGAATTTTGTAGAAGATGGTCTCCTGTTTTCACATGTAAATTTTGACATGTTTTGTAGTAAATAGATAGTTGAATTTACTACAAAACATGTCAAAAAATATCATATGAAAATAGGAGATGACTGTAAAAAAAGTTTTTAGTCTCTCTTACAAAACTCATGAAAAAACAAATCGTGGTATTATGTCACATCAGCCACTATATCCAGGGAATGTATAAAAAATATACTGTGAATGTCCAAAGAACATTCGTAGACATTCATGGAATGTTCCAACAAGACATTTAAGGAATGTTTAAAATGCTGACAGAGGACTTTCCTGGGACATTTAGGGGACATTCTTGTGCTTTTGAGGATATTCCAGGAATGTTTTCAATATCCTGTGTGTGCATTCTAGGAACATACATCGAATGTTTGGTGTTATTAGGGTAATTTGTCAAAGTACCAAGTACTTATGTAATTAGAAGATGTACAGTAAGCCTATATTGGCTTCAGTACACCAGTATATAACAAACCAAAACTTCCAGAGCAAAATAAGCAAACCTATTTTTTTCGGAGTAAGGTTTGGAGATCGCCAATATTTTCAACAATTTTCTTTAGCACTCATTCTGAAATATTACGACAGACACTTTCGTAGTAGTTGTATAATTGATGAAGCAACTCATTAAATATTACTCACTTTTGTCTGAATTTGACCTCTGCTCCCTTTGTTTTCATTTTTACAATTGAAGCCTTATCGGGCATTCTCTGCCAGCCATGCATTTATCGATAATCAATTAATTACATATTGTCAGCGAATGAACTACGAGCAAATAACTTTTTGAATGTACATTTATCAGTTAATTAGTTAATTTATTTATTAGAATGTGACTTTTGTGTAAAGATGCAAAATGTAAACAATATCTGCCTTCTTTAAAGATAAATCTGACCTCACTATAGTAGGATATAGTAGAAGATTCTGATAAGGAGCTGGTTATTAAAAAATCATGACTACCATAGCATATGATCATTAACTAGTGAGTTATCTCCAGGACAAGATCCCTTTTCAGAATTTTTTTCGCAGTTTGTGCGGTTTCTGCTACAGTTGTTTTTAAGTGATGTGTTTGTTTTTACTGTGTAGGAAGTAAAAACGTTTTCGTGACTGGATTGATTTTTGTGTAATGTTGGTAAGTACTGAAGAGTGTTAAAAAAGCGAATAAAATTGGTCATACCCTTCACAGAAATAATATCACCTACTCAATTTTTAGATCAAATTGAAAAATCTGATCTGTTTGTTAGTGGTGAAAAAATCAAATTGATTTGATCTAATCTTAACTTAAATTATGATAGGTCCTAGTTCTCTTGTTTTTTATATGTGAAATATAAATTAAATATAAGGGACTATCTTTTCTATTTTTTTTTTCAATAGTACGTCAGTACTGCTTTTGGCTATACTTACATCTATAATTATTACTTTTTTCTGTTTTATCTTGTGTTAACCACTAATGAGTATAAAATAAGGACGAATGATTGAACCTTGAGGCAATCCTACTTTCACATGAAATTTATTAATCTGCCCTACATTACTTGTTAATACATTATAGAAAGCTCTTGCAGTCTTCACGTACTCATCAGGAACTCAGCGCTTGTGTCCTGCTCAGTGCTCACCATAGAATCGTTTTAGGCATTCAATCATATCTTCTTCCTTCTTTTTTCTTGTCTCTCTGAGTCTTGTGCGACAATCTCACATTGTTGCACCCCTTTCTTACTTAGATCACTCATTACTGCGTCCTTCCATCTTTTTTTTGGGCGACCAACTGACTTTATGCCATCGGGTCTCTCCAAGAAGGTTTTATTTAGTAGTTCTTCTACTTATAACTCATATCATATGTTTTGATAAATTCTGCATGCCAATAATGAATCCTCTTCTCTACACCACGAATGTTTTACTTGGTAATATAGTGGATATGATTCTCCCTTGACATGCAGGAGACCTAGGTTTGAATCCTACTGGAGTTGACACTTTGGAATTTAATTACTTACTATACTATGTCATGTCCGGACATGTCATTCAGATATTTTTAGTCCAGTATCGGGTTACTTCGGTTCCGTCTTTGTTGGCGAGCTACAAATCTTTGATTGGAACAGTTTCTGCAAGTAGGACGATATTCTATATTCCTTATTTTTCCTCAGTCACAGTTTACATCATTTTGGTCTATTTTCTCCAAATTTACCATGTATGATGTTACTGGATCGACTCCCGTTCTTATCCTATTCATAGTTTTAAAGTATCAAAGTCTGGTCTAGAGATTGGCCGGTGCATTGAATCTGGGGAAGAGGAAAATATTCCGGCGGTTCATCCTGAAATGTTTCAAGGAAGCTTTTCCTGGATTTCAGTCGATTTCGTGTTGTTCGAAGAAAAATACACTGTCTGTACCGTTGCTCTTAAAACGCCAGGACATACACCCGATTTACTTCCCGTTAGCTTTCTGAATGTGCTGTTCCTAGTTGTTACTTTCTCTCTCTTTTATGCAGTGGTTTGTCTGTAAGTGAGAGACCGGTTCAGAGTCACTCCAAGATATTTTGGTTGGTCTGTGTGTTCTAGTGTATTACCTTTCCACGCAATTTGACGTTTTCGCATAACTTCCTAACCTACGCGCTGTTCGGGCACTTGGGTATAAGGTGCCCGCCTGCAAAAGTAGCATATGTGCCCTTAGGTGTTTCAAATTAGTATTTTTGATAACACCAGCAGAAAAAAGAGCTCATTTTGGCGCCCCCAAACAGCGGCATCCACCTGCAGTGCATCCCTTGCAGGCCGGTTATTGTCGGCCCTGCCTATGCGCGAACGTGGAAGGCACAGCCTTGGTTTTAGAAAGATTGGGTCTCGGGGAATTCTGAAGGTAGTATGCAGTCATTGTGTTTAAGACAGTTCCGAGTTCCTCTTCTACTTCTTCAAAGCTATTTCCTTGAGCACATAGTACAAAATCGCCAGCATAGAAGAAGTGCTTGGTTTGAGTCGGCGTAGGTTGGTCGTTTGTATATATGTTGAAAAGCAATAATTCTAAAAGACTTATCTGTGGGAAGCCGTTCTTTTCAACTGTCCTCCTACTAACATTGTCCTCCAGCAAGACGAAAAAACCTTTGTTTTGCAATAAAGAATATACGACCGTAAGTAGACGGTGGTCATTGAGAGTATCGTACAATTTGTGGAGCAATGTCTGGTGCCTTACTATGTCATACGCTATTATCAGATCTACGAAAGCAGCCTCTGATATTCTTCAAAGTTTTTCTTCAAAGTCCTCTTCAATATGTTCTGTTAGTGTGGGGACTTGGCAAGTGCGAGATTTGTTGGGTCTAAGTCCTCCTTGTCGTGGAATGAGGTGCTCGTCAACATTTTTTTTCATTCAGACCATGAAGAGTATTTTGTGCCGTTTGAAAAAGTGACAAAACAGAGAAATAGGTCTATAGCTACTAAGACTTTCTGGGGCCTTTCCTGTTTTTAACAAGGCTAATATTTTAGATTTTCTTTATGATTTTGGAATTTCGCAGGCTTTACAGAACTTGTTATAGAACTGGAAGATCCATTTTTTCTACATTTACTATTTTCAATAAATGAAACTAATTTCGGAGGTAACTATTTTGTGATACAATCGCTAATGATGCAGAACTGCAGTATGTTAAATTACTAAATCAGTAGACCCGTTGATACCTTTCGGTGTTGGGCCATTTATAGTACCATTCATAACAATTACAATAATTTACAATATTCTGAGGTGTCGAGAATTATGTCTAGCTCTTAATGAACTCTCTCCATTCCTTCCTATGTTTTCCCATCTGTGTGCTTCCTGCCAAGTCTTACCCTTACTCTGTAGTATTTGCGAGATGTCACTATTCCATTCTTTATTGGGTCGTCCTCTTCTGTTCTTCCTTATTAGTTTTGCTTCCCACACTCTTTTCACTTGTCTGTTATTGTCCATCCGGGTTAGATGTCCGAACAATGCCAAGTTTTTCTCCTTAATTGAGTCGAGTATTGGTTTTGAGTCTTTCTCTTATTTCCTTATTTCTTATTCTATCTGTTCTTACTCCAATCGTTCTTCTGAGGTATTTCATCTCTGCTACCTGAATTCTGCTCTGCTGTCTTTTGTTTAAGATCGAGTTTTCTGCTCCGTATTTCACCGTAGGTCTATATACATATATGTTATTGCCGTCTTTGTTGATATTTATTTATTATTAAGGAATCCTCTATTTAAGTAGTGCTTGGAGTAGTTTTCCTGTGTTTTCCATTCTGTTGTTAAGATCGTCCTCGATGTCTCCTTTGTTGTTGGTTACTGTTCCCAAGTATTTGTATGAATTTGGCTGTATTATTTTCTGTTGATCTTTAATTACTTCTATTTGATCTTCCGTCCCTTGTTTCCTTGGTATTTTCATTATTTGAGTCTTCTCTTTGTTTACATTTAAGTGTATTTGCTTGCTTCTATGTTCCATTTCTCTAAGTTGCATTTAAGTTTTTCTGCTGTTTCCGCAATTAATACTATGTCGTCTGCAAATATAGATACACCTCTCAGCTTTTATCATTTGCATTCTGTTCCAACCGATGCATTATTTTTTGAAAGTTTTCTTACATTCTTTCACTATCTCAGCTATGACATTTATGAATAGCACTGGGCTGAGACTTCCTTCCCCCTTGTCCTGTCTTGCAGTATGAAGTATGATAAATAAAAACATACATGATATCTGGCTAACAGCTTTTCAGTTAATTAAAAAATTTGTTAATTAGAAAATAGTTCTGTTTTGAACATTAAATTTTCATAGAAATTAACATAGAAATGAATTATGACCAAGTTAATTCGCTTTTAACAACCTATTTTGTTTAAATGCTGATGATCGTTAATTAGTTTTAATACCCTTATTATTAATTGTTTAATGACGTAGGTATTTTTTATTTCCATGAAAATAACAGTTTTTAGTTATACATCTATGCGATATAGCTCGTATGCGTAAATGTGTAAAATATGTTTTTTGCAAAAATGTGATTATAGTACAGAGTGTCTCTTACTGTATTATATGTTGGGATCTTGTAATCAGACCCAACGTGTTTGAGATTATTAAATAATCTCAAGTTTTATAGGATGATGGTTAACTGATATAAAAGTAATTAACTGTGTAAATAATATACCAGTGATACTACTTAATAAAAGGCTTACATTTTCTGGTGTCCATCACTTTACGATTTGACAGACAAAAAGAAAGTGAAAATAAAAGTTGTCAAAACTTTAAACGCGTTTTTCTCAAAACTGCTGTTTTCAAAGGCGGTGTACATTGTAACTTATCCGTCTCAACTTGAACTGTCGAGATATTTTTTGTTTTACGCTTATTTTCTATAATAAATATGTTGATTTTTATCCATTTTCACAAAAAATTTTGATTTATGGTTGATGCCAAAAACTCAAAAATCGTTAAAACTAAAAAAACACGACAGCATTACCTCGAGAAACTGATAAGCTAAAAAGAATGTGTGTGTACTTTGTACGCACGTAAGAAGTTATACTTTTATTATATGATTTCAACGAAGTCAATATACTTTAAACAGTTTATTTATAAAAATAAAATAGAGAAACAAGCCTACGTTCTTTCCGATGAAGCTCCAATAAGAGCCGAAAATTGCAATTCAAGGGACTGGACTGCGCTCAGTATTCTAATTGAAAAGTAAGATTGTTTTGCCTTCGCATTGCAACTGAATTAAAAATAAAATTTTTATTTTATTTTTATATTGGTCTTTACTCCTTCGAGTAACTAGGTCCATTTTCTGTTGGAATTTACCAGCTGAACAGACGGGGTCGTGAATTGTAAGTTTTTTGAATTCCCCCTTGTCTTCTCCGCTTCAGCATCCATTTGGCTTGCAAATTTTAGAAGCTTTGGAGGTGTTACCAAGGAAATGGACCAATAAGTTTTCGATTTAAAAATCTTTTAGTAATATTTTAATATTTTCTAAATATTATTAATAATGCTATTAGGATCGAAAACTTCATCTTTCATCTTTTTTATCTTTTAGTTTATTTATATTTTATTTAAATATTAAACTAATTTTAATACTTACTACGTTCCAAAAATTTTTATTAAAACAATACCTAACAAAAATTTAAAAAAATAAAAGAATAACACACACGCAAACACATTGAAAAATGAAACAAAGAAATGATTTCTGAACAATTTTGTTGAGAAAATTTTAACTAAACACGTATTTTCTGAAAAAAAATACCTAATAAATATACTTACAATCATAAAATGTATAAAAAAATAAAAATTTGCATTGGGAATTGAACCTGCGTCTATCAGGTTGTTAGATTATTTTGAACTCACCCCACTTAGAATTAAACTACCGAGACATGTGAATGAAGTGTGAAGATATAGCAACTAATCGTTTTAAAATTTTTTTGACAGTTGTTTATTCTCTTAAGTGGAATTAAAATACGACAAAATATAGACTAAAAAAGCAATATATTAGATGGAGATTTTTGTTGGAAAATCAAGGCATTACCTACTAGCCAGGTAGGTACATTTTCCAAATAGGTATTTAATTTGTAATTTCTTATTACAATACTGAAACATTTACAATAAGGTACGTACCTGTTGCTTTTAAAAACTATTTAAAAAGTCACTACAATTTTATAAACTTGCTTTTTATCTCTGTCCTCACAACAATAAAACTAATATACACAACATTTGTTTATGCATAATATGCATTTGAACAAATATTGACAGATGATTTTAACACCCAATCAGATCACGTATAACGTTTGAGCGGCTAATAGCATACTGTCGGTGTGCGCATGCGCCCGGCAAAATTAAAATTCACCCTCGTGCCTAAAGAAATATAACTTCAATAAAATCTTTTAGAATTTTTGGTTTCACATGTTCCAACGACGAGTTCTAATGTCCATCGCAAAATCCATTTTTTTGAGGTTACTGTAACAATTTGCAACCGTTGAATTATAAAAATATTCTTTGAATTGTAATGAATATTTTTATTTAATTTAAAAATAAAATAAAGCTGCCATAGTTTAAAAAAATGTGCTTGAAATTTTGATTTCAAACCATGCCCCCTACCTTAAATCTAACCCAATAAATATAAATAAAGAACTGATTCTAACACAGTTATTCTTAATAAAAATTTATCAAATAAATTATATATGTAAATGTACGGAGTAAGGCAATCCAATAAAAGAGCAACAGTTAGACATTCTAACAATTATGTTTGAAAATAAAAATTACAATGAAATGTACAAACAAAGATTAGAAGTTTAAATCATATGAAAAACCATTTGTAAACACAATAAATGCGCTAATGTCACTGAAAATGATAAACTTCAAAATTCTTAGTAGTAAAAATAATGTATGAAAGACATGTATTAGGTATGTTATTCCTTGTTTAAATTATTGTAGTTTCTATGGACAATCGGCTTAATTTTGCGATACTTGTTTCTGTGAGTAAAGGAGAGACCTAATATAGAAAACAATTCGTGAATAATTTCATGCTTGTGCAAAGATCTGCCGGAATAACTGTTCTTGACTTGTATATTCAATTGATAGTGGGCTAATGACGCCCCTGTCCACTTTTATTTCTAATATCATCTAATTTACGTATCCTTTTGTTTCTAATAATTATTAGTTGTTATACACCGGCAGCACGGCAGTAGGATGTAAACAATGTTTTATTAGTCATATCATAAGGAAGTGAATTACGAATTACTAGTAGATGACCTCCCCAAGTTCATGTTTATAATAATCGTTGTGGTTAACTAGCTCGTGTTCAAGAAGAAATTAAAGCTATCGAACAGCTGGCCGGAATAGTTACAAAATTCCAACAAATAGTCCTTTCTCTCTGGGAAGGAATTCCGCGTTCGATCTACACCCAAACAAAAATAAGCTCATATATACAGACTTTGATACTCTGATCATATTATTAGATTCACTTTGCAAATTCTGGTTTTCTTTGTTTAGTAATCAATTATAATTATAACTATGTTGGCTATTAGGAGAGGCAATGAAGCAATAAGCAATAAACCTATTATTGCAGTTGGGTACATCTCAATGACATTTGTTGCATTCCATAAAAAGTTTGCACTGATTTTGTCTCGAGTTTCCAAAAACTCCAGGAGATGAGGCCCATCCTGAGCACCAGGTGCCTCGGAGACTTTTGCCGACATGATATTAGTGTTCAGCGACTCCAAAAACCACCTAGGAACGAGTTTGTATACAGGATGTCCCGGAAAATAGTGCGTTCCTTAAAGGTGTGGGTAGAATGCACCATTTAAAAGAAAACTTTCTTATAAATTTTTTTTCCTAAAGTATTCTGTTGCCTCAAAAAAATAAAATAATGTCTTTTACTAAAATTTACATTTGAAAACCCGGCAGTTTTATTTATTTTGACATAGCGAAGATATTTAAAATTGTAAACAAAAACAGTCATATATCATAATTACCTGTAACCCGTGAATACATCGTATTGTTGTGGTATTGTCATGATTTCGATCGCAAGTATCATGTTAATTACGTAATACCTATAGTGTATAATTAGTGCAAGATTTAGGTACACCAAGGCGATTTACCTCGAAGTTAATTAAGGATTTGTAGATGGTTTCAAAACAAAATGTGTAAAGTGTTGTGTGCAGATAAAGCTTGTTTTACGAGAAATGGTGTTTGTGTGTTTTACTTTAATAATGCCAAAATTATTAAGAGGAAAGGAACATTTTGATGCCTGTCAAAGTTTTCAATGTATTTTAAATGTAAACATTCTTTTCGAATCCTCAGAAAACTAATAAGTATTTTTGAAAAATTTAAACGCAGAATGAAAGAATACTTTGTCATCGAGAGCCGAAAGTCCCTTAGAATGAATAAAAAATTTCTTTTGAATGAGATATTTGAAATTAAAAATCACACATTTTTTCTTAGCTTTTCACCCCTGTAATTTATTAAAATAAACACTATAGAAGTTTTCAGGGACTTTCGGCCCTCGGTAAGAACGTAATCTTTCATTCTGCGTTTAAATTTTTTAAAAATACTTATTGGTTTTGTCAGGATTCGAAAAAAATAAATCCCCATTTGAATAGCATTGCAGCCGAAAATACGTACCCATCCTCTTAATGTATGGGCTGGGATTATTAGTAATCATCTGATTGAACTACTCGAACCTCCCAAAAGATTGAATGGAGAATACTCAAATTTTTTGTAACATGTTCTACCGATATATACTTCTTGAAGACGTAGCATGATTGAGTTGATTGTAATAAAAATTTTTCATGTAAGTTAAAACACTATACAAACCATATTTATTAGATATTTAATAAACACAAATATTATGCTGCTTTTCTATCACTGTTATCAGTATTTTATCAATACATAATATTATGCCTAATGGTCGATGATTCATGGAAGTTGAGTTTCAGTAAAATTATTTTTACACAGAAGAAGAAACGCAGCGTTGCCGGCTGTATTTGCATTTCTGTGGACATTAATCAAATGCATTAAAATTAATAAATTATTTCTTTGAAAACTGTTGACTTTACAAACAAATTGTATCAGACTTTTTTGCTCTAAATGGTGCACTTAGCCCGAACCTTGAAGGAACGCACTATTTTCCGGGACACCCTGTATATTTTGTACACAATTTCCACAAAACTGCAAGATACGAGGTCCGTCCTGAGCACCAGATGCCTCGCAGACCATCGCCGTCATGATATTCGTGATTAGCGACCCCAAACACTCCCGATTATTGAGTTCGTATTGATTTTTTATCGAATTTACATAAAACTCTAGGAGACGAGACTCGTCTTCGCCACCAGATGCCTTAGAGACTATCGCCGTCATAATATTCGTGTTAAGCGATCCTAAGAATCTCCGAGTAACGAGTTTGCACTGATTTTGTATTGAATTTACATACAACTCCAGCAAACGAGGCTCATCCTGAGCACCAGGTGCCTCGGAGACCATTGCCGACATTTATTGTCCAGCGACTGAAAGTGAAGTGTCCAGCAACTGAAATTTATTATTTTTCATCACTTCGAAATATTTTTGCAAAATGCATTTTTCTTGTTCAATAATGTAATTTTTCCGCAAATCGCCAGGAAATTTTGACATTCCTGTCAAAATTTCTTGAAGAAAAAGTCAGGACTTCCTTACTGTAAGGAAATGTCATTTCCTTACTGTAAGGAAATGATATTTCCGTACAGTTGTTAGTGTTAAATTTATAAGCGTCAAGTTTGACAATTCAACCTCAATACGTTTCCATAGTAACCCAAGTAATTTTATTAGGAATTTCAAAGCACCATTTATTTGGGAATAAAATTATCGCGTTTTTTTTAAATCAATCAATATCTGTCGAATTTTAAACGATTTGCGGAAAAATAGTATGTTTACCTCGTAGGAAAAGCCACATTCCTGGACTCTGTGTTGCTAAGTCTCGGCTTGCGCCTCGACTTAGCAATCTTCACAGTCGTCCAGGAATGTTAAGCTTTTCCTACCCGGTAAACAATGTACTATTACCTTAACTTAGAGAAAGATTACCTTATTACCGAGGGCCGAACGTCCCTTGGAATAACCAAAAAGTTTTTTTTGAATGAGATATTTGAAATTAAAAATCATATTAAATTTTCTCTCTTTTTTTTTCACCCTAAAATTTATTAAAATAAACATTATAGAAGTTTTCAGGGACTTTCGGTTCTCGGTAATAATGCAATCTTTCATTTTGCGTTTAAACTTTTCAAAAATACTTATCAGTTTTTTCAGCATTCGAAAAAAAAATGAATGCATTTAAAACACATTGGTGCGAATTTTTTCGCCCATGCCCTGCTATGTACTTTTTACCACAATAAATAATATTTTATCTGTACAAAATAACTAGAAACTATTGTTTTTATTTTGTGACGGGAATTTTTTTTTAAATTATTCACCAAAAACTGATATTTTTTAATATTTAAACTGGATACAATCATAATTTGAATTAACTATATTCATTTTATTATTTTCCCATTTTCAAGACAAGTAGTGACTATATAGGCCAGGGTAATAAGACAAAAATATATCCTGTTCGTGACACTTCAGCAGCCAGGGTATTGAAGCGTTTTTTCGACAGGTAATACCTATAGGAACAAATTATAACTATTTCCTGCGTAGGATCTGGCGGCCATTTTTATTTATAAACAATTAACTGTCAAAAAATGGCATTCCCCCCTTTTTTTTCAAATTGACGGAAACCAGTGAAACTTATGGTTTTTTTAGTACAAATATCTTCGAGATTATGGAAAAAGCTTTAAAATGACGTATTACAAAGTTTGATATACTCATTTATTGTTAATATAATTGCGAAAAAAGGTCGGAATTGCAAAAAAAAATATTTTCTCAATAACTGTTGTAAAACTTAGTGTACAGCTTTGAAATTTTTGTCAAATGAGGGTTCTTTGGTGCTTAATATGTGATAAAAATTTCAAAGCGATTCATTCAATTGTTTAAATTTTATTCAAATTGTTTATCCCAGAGAGCATTTTTTTGCAATAAAATAAGTCGGAAAAAAATGACCTTAGAACCATTCCACAGGTGTCAAATGGAAGAGCATGAGCTACATTTTCAACATGGTTTAAAAAAGTGAATAAAAAATGCATTTATTAGTAATAAATAATTATGCAAAAGTATCGTCAATTTTTCTTTATAAACTTTTTGAATAACTTTTTCCAAAAAAATTAACTTTTTTACCCTGTTTTAAGCGCACAACTACCAAATAATGTTATCTATATCATAATTGATAAAAAAATGTTATAAATATGAATAATTCCTTATATAACAAAATAAAAAGTTTATAAGGAAAGATTTACGATACTTTTGCATAATTATTTATTACTAATAAATGCATTTTTTATTCACTTTTCTTAAACCAAGTTGAAAATATAGCTCATGTTCTTTCATTTGACACCTGTGGAATGGTTCTAACGTCATTTTCTTCCGACTTATGTTATTGCAAAAAAATGCTCTCTGGGATAAACAATTTGAATAAAATTTAAACAATTGAATGAATCGCTTTGCAATTTTATCACATATTAAGCACCAAAGAATCCTTATTTGACAAAAATTTCAAAGCTGTACACTAATTTTTAAAACAGTTATTGCGAAAATATTTTTTTTGCAATTCTGACCTTTTTTCGCAATTATATTAACAATAGATGAGTACCTATATCAAACTTTATTGTAATACGTCATTTTAAAGCTTTTTCCATAATCTCGAAGATATTTGTACTAAAAAAACCATAAGTTTCCCCGTTTTCCATTAATTTGAAAAAAAAGTGAAATGTGCCATTTTTTGACACTTAATTGTTTATAAATAAAAATGGCCGCCAGATCCTACGCAGGAAATAGAAGCGAAAAAACGCTTCAGTACCCTGGCTATTCAAGTGTCATGGAAAAAACCTTATTACCCTAGACTAATAAGGCCGATGCCACATTATGCGTTCTGACCGGATGCATAGTGTGACAGATCGATCCGGTTGCGTTGGAAACGGATGCGTTTTGAGTCATCGGTACGCGCTTACAAACTGCACCAGACTAAACGCATAGTGTGACAGGTCGGTCCCGTTGCGTTGGAAACGGATGCGTTTTCACCGCATCCGGTCAAAACGCATAATGTGGCATCGGCCTAAAGAATATCACTCAATACCTATCTATTATATTACATAACAATACTTAGTTTTATTGTTTTTCTTCGTACGTCTTATCAACTTTCTCCAACGCAATATTTATCATTCTCGCTAATTATTTCATTGAGTTCAAATCCGTAAACCAATCCTTTTGTAATTAATTCTTAGACATTATTGCAACGACCATCAAAAATATTTTCCAATGATATACGTCATAGCAAATCCAGTAAAATGTTTTTTGGTAATTCTATAGGAATATCCCGCATTTGTTAACTAATAATGAAGGGATCCTGTTCGCTTTTTTGTAAATTTTTAATTAAATTACAAAGTAGTGACCATAAATTTATGTAATTATGTTGGAGAAACAAGAAACAAGCTAGATGTATATACAGAGCCGGATTTAAGGCAGCGGGTGCCCCTGGGCAGAATTAGTGTGGGACCCTACCTCCTACCATTGTTGTTATTTATAACTATGGTATACAACCAACTACAGGGTTCTCCATTTTAGAAATTAAAAAAATGTTGATCTACTTTTATAAAAGATTTTTAAATAATAAAAAGTAGAAGAACTGTATCTCGTGATAGTAAAATAATAAAAATAAACATAGTAAAAATTATATGTCAACGAGCTGGATAAGAGGAAAACAGATAAGAGGTAGACCATTGGAATAGAGATCGAGAGGTCGCGGGTTCCAGTCCCGGACGATTCACGTTTTTTTTTTAATTTTTGGTAGTTTTAATAAGAAATTTTTGAAAGTGGTAGGTATGAAAGTTAGTTTAATATTTAAATAAAATGCAAATATAAACAGTTACGTATATTTATTTCGTTGAAATTATATAATAGAAGTAAAACTTCTTACGTGCGTACAAAGTACACACACACACATTCTTTTTACAATATATTGTTACTATGGAACGCTTACAATTTTGAACATCTTTAACAAAAAATACTCGGATCACAGAATATATCCTGATGTAATCTCTGCTTGGATCTTCCATAAATAATAAACAATAAATACCTTTTTATTTATTAAGTTCACGTCTTAAATCAATTATTTATCAAATACACTATCAATATGATTTATGCCCGGTTGCACCAACAGATCTTAAGCTTAAGTCGAGAATATCATAAGAATTAATATAATATAATTATAATATATTACAATAAGAATACCATAATATAATAATAGATATAATTGAATATAATGTAAGAATCTAAAATTATGGTGCAACGTAAGTGATACTCAAGGAGGCCCTATCTATAAGTAGAGCGTAGCTAAGCTGGAGCTTAAGATCTGTTGGTGCAACCAGGCATTAATCATCAACTCAAAATATTCCTGATGCCATGCCAAATAGTTAAAACTGTCACTGTCTTGTCATCATATTCGATTTGACTCAGTGCGTTGTATGACAAAGATAGCGAATGTTTGATTTAAAAATTATCACCACGAACATGGTGTGCATTTTTTTCGAATCCTGAAAAAACTAATAAATATTTTTAAAAAATTTAAACGCAGAATGAAACACTAATTTACTATCGAGGGCCGAAAATCCCTTAGAATAAATAAAAACTTTCTTTTGAATGAGATATTTGAAATTAAAATCACACTACATTTTCTCTTAGTTTTTCACGCCTGTAATTTATTAAAATAAACATTATAGAAGTTTTCAGGGACTTTCGGCCCTCGGTAAGAACGCAATATTTCATTCTGCGTTTAAATTTTTCAAAAATACTTATTAGTTTTTTCAGGATTCGAAAAAAATAAATCCCCATTTGAATAGCATTGCAGCCTAAAATACGTACCCACCCCCTTAATGATTTTTCCATGTTTATCTATGATTTGTTTACTACTTTTTAGTGTTCTCCCTGTCAAATTCTGTATGACGAGGTATTGTGCTCAGAGGTCGTTTTCTTGCGCAGCTCTTTCTGACATTTTTAACATACCATTTAGGTAATTCCTTTACATCTTTTCTGGATTGCTTCTTAACTGATATATTTTTGTATTTATATTTGTATCTTTATATTTTCTTCTACTTCTTTTTCTTAAAGTTCCCTCTCCTATCGGAGGTTGGATATCATAATGGCTATGGTCACTTTGTTGGCTGCTGCTCTGAATAGTTGTAATGAACTACAGTTAAACCATTCTCTAAGGTTTCTCAGCTAGGAGATCCGTCTTCTTCCTATGCTTCTTCGTTGGATCCTTCCTTCCTTGCATAATAACTCTCAGCAACTCATATTTTTCTCCTCTGGTAATGTGACTCAAATATTCCAGTTTTCTAGTTTTTATACTTTTCATAATTTCTAACTCCTTATTTAAACGTCTTCGCACTTCAACATTGGTAATCCTTTGAACCCACTGAATTTTCAATATTTTTCTGTAACACCACATTTCGAACGCTTCTATTCTTCTTATGCGTTGTCTCTGCAATGTCCCAGCTTCCATTCCGTATAGCAATATAGAAAATATGTAGCATCTTAGAGCCCTCAATCTGAGAGGCAACTGAAGGTCTTTGTTTGTAAGCAGTGTCTTCATTTTTATAAATTCTTGCCTTGCAGTTTCAATTTGGACTTTAATTTCTTTGCTTTGGTCATTTTTGTCATCAACCCAGGTTCCCAGATATTTGTATGTCTTAACTTTTTCTATTTTGATTTGCTCTATCATTAACCTTTCATTTCCATGTTCTGTTTTTGAGGCAATCATAAATTTAGTTTTTTTCTTGGTTATTTTTAGTCCGTATCGAATGCAAAACGGAGAACGATTGAACAATATAAGATACGCTGATGATACTGTCATTTTTGCAGACAGTCTTGAAGGTCTGCAGACACTTGTCTCCAGGGTGGTAGAAGTAAGTAGCAGGTTTGGGCTTGATTTTAACATCAAAAAAACCAAATACATGGTTATAAGCAAAAATAGGATATCACCTGGTCAATTACTAGTTAACCAACAACCTATAACACAAATCACCAACTTTTGTTATTTGGGTGCAAACTTAAATGAACAGTGGGACCAATCGACGGAAATTAAGATAAGGATCGAGAAGGCAAGATCAGCCTTCGTCAAAATGAAAAAAATCTTTAACAGCCACGATATAAAATTGGAAATAAAAATTCGTTTACTAAAGGGCTACGTATTCTCCGTTCTTTTATATGGCGTGGAGTCATGGACCTTAACTGAAGAGACTCGAAGCATTTGAGATGTGGTGCTATAGACGCATTTTGAGGATTTCCTGGATAGACAGAGTTACCAACGAAGAAGTTCTACATAGAATGGGTAAAGAGCGCGAACTAGTCGTAACCATAAAACGTCGCAAACTGGAATACCTGGGCCATGTAATGCGCAATGAACAACGATATGATCTACTTCGGACCATACTTCAAGGTAAAGTGCATGGGAAAAGAGGTCCAGGACGAAGAAGAATATCCTGGCTGCATAACCTGCGAAAATGGTTTAACTTAACCACTACCGGACTTTTTAGGGCAGCAGTCAACAAAGTCGGAAGAGCCATGTTAGTGTCCAACATCCGGATAGGCACCATAAGAAGAAGAAGAAGATCGAATGCAATAATCGTTAATTCTATTTAGCAATTCTTGTAGCGATTCCAGGGTGTCTGCCATTATAACGGTGTCAGCAGCGAATCATATGTTATTTACTATTCTTCCGTTTATAGAGATTCCATCACTTAGCCTCGCTATCGCTTCCTGAAATATGGCTTCACTGTACAGGTTAAACAGTAGCGGCGACAGAACACAACCCTGTCTTACTCTTCTCTTTATATCAATATTCTCGGACTCTTGTTCTTCTATCTTTATATTGGGCTTTTGATTCCAATACAGATTGATGATAATTCATAAATCTCGTCTGTCTATATCTCTGTTTTTTAATAATTTTATTAGTTTTTCATGTCGGACCCTGTCGTCTTCTTCTACGGGAAAACAAAATGGAACAGGATAAGAAACGAAGATACGAGACAAATGACAAAGCAGAAACCTATTACTGAGTACATTAAACAGAAGCAAATGTTCTGGTATATTAATATAATCAAAATAAAGATATATTAATATAATCAAAACAAGAAATTAAAAGACAAATATGAGAATTGCGAAATAGAAGGAAAAGAAGAAGGGAAGACCCAGAAGGAAACGGATAGATCAGAAGGATCAAGAATTAAAGACGATGCATGGCCAAAAATAGAAAATGCATGGAAAAATGGATAAAGGAATCCCAATCCGACGTCTGAGGTCTGAGAGGACAAAAGGATATGAGAAGAAAAAGTATTTCCTTCTAACTAATCTTCTAGCAATCTTTCTTAGTATTTTGTATTTTGACAACGAAACCCGATTTGGGCTTCGAAACGTTAATAAAATCATTTTTTGGTAAAATTGTGGCTTATTTCCCATTAAAAATAGTTTATCTTTCTTAGATTGTTTCCTTTTGTAACATTTCTTGTTTTATTTTCTTCCTTTCTTGTAATAGTTGGAGTAATAAAACGTTTTTATTGAATTTTTAAAACGTTGTTCTAAAGCTATTTTCTTGTGGCATTTTTATGATTAACTATTTAGATGGGAAATAAGCCACAATTAAATTGAAAAAATAATTCTATTAATGTTTCGAAGCCCAAATCGGGTTTCGTTGTCAAAATACAAAATACTACTAAAATAAACAAAAATGTTGCTAAGTAAAAAAACCTTCTAATAATTTATTTAATCTGACTCATTTATATTGGCAATTCAGACGTATATTATACATTTTAAAGTAGAAGGACTTTAAAATGATATCGCCACTATTTATGAGTTGCGTTCCTGAGACGACTTTACTAAAAGATAGTTCATTCGATTACATGAAATCAATCCCAACTCAAGAATATCCATCACAAAAAAATCATAGCATGTGATCTGTCTTTAAAAAGACAACCAAATGCAACGATGGCAGTAAAATTCTCGCGTTAGAGATTCCATAGTAAATCACGAGGAAAAACCAGGAAAAAACCTCGTGATACTATCCCGACATCGTAAGTATTTGGTCTTACATTTAATTTACTTTCAAAAAACTAATACCAAATTCTGACTTTAATATGTTTAACTTATAAATAATATTAATAATACATAGATATACAATAAGTAATACTAAAATATAAAATTTGTACTAACTCGATATGTTATTGACTTACTAATCGTGGTATTTTCTTTCTATTGACTTAATCTTTAACTATGGGTAACCTTATCCTACTGCATTCTACCGAGGAATTTGCGACACAATTGGTTTCATTTAGCATAATTAGAGCCGCTTCTTTGATTTTTCTCTTTTGACTATCTGATTTTTTCAGGATTATACTTGAATCTCTCCACTGAACTCTATGTTTATTATCCCACGCGTGTTGACATATTTGAGATCTATCAAATTCTCTATTTTTAATATAAGACTGATGTTCACTTATTCTAACGTTTAATGGTCTTGATGTTTCACCTAAATAAAATTGTTCGCATTCACAAGGTATTTTATAAATGCAATTATTTGTTCTTTCTTGTTCATTGTTAGGTTTAGTTTTAGATAGAATAGATCTCAGTGTGTTTGTTGTTTTGAATGTTGTTGAAATGTTGAATTTATTTCCTATTGTTTTAAGTTTCTGTCTATAACAGAAATTAAACTCTCATGCAAAAATCATACTGCTATTTATCACCTGTCATAATCCCTGTCATTTGACATATTCTACATGTTCCACTCATTAAAAGGCCCATTTGGTGATAAATAATAGCAGTCTGATTTTTGCATGAGAGTTTAATCTCAGTTCGGAGAGTTTAAGTCTGTTCTGTCGGCCAAAATACATGTGCCGTTTTCGTGGTCTGGCCGTTCCAAATTTTTAACCTGTTCCACAATTAAAACTTGCCCTGTTCCAGTGTTCCCATATATCAAAGTTTGTGCGACTAGACACCCTTAAGCTATTAACAAATTCTCAGCTTGCTATTAATTAACTTTTTTTCATACGCGGGATCCAGACCTATACGTCTGAATTGACAATATAAATGAGTCAGATTAAATAAATTATTAGAAGAATTTTTTTTACTTAGCAACAACTTTTTTGTTTATTTTAGTAGTATTTTGTATTTTGTCAACGAAACCCGATTTGGGCTTCGAAACGTTAATAAAATTATTTTTTCAATTTAATTGTGGTTTATTTCCCATCTAAATAGTTAATTTTAAAACGTTTTTATAAATATTGAATATAAATTCTTTTAACGAGATAGTTGTAACGCCTGCCCTGTAATTCAATCCTCGCACCTCGTCGGGGTTGCATTGGATTTATCGTAAGTGCTCGAGATAAAAAGCTTTTGATGGACTTTACCGACACCAGTCCGTCTTGCAAACTTTTCCACACCACCGGCTGAAACTATCTACATCTACTGTAATTTGCACATGGTTTAATATATTCATACTCATACAAATATTATTCAAAACACATCGCGGTGTCAGGTCAAAAAACGTCGTTAGAATAGATCACGATCGGTTCGGCATCGGCGGAATATAAAAGAAACCCATCAAAATCGGCGTAAAAGAAGAACATTGTATGTGCGTGTTGTTACAAGTGCTCTTAATAAACTAGTAAAATAGTAAATATATTTTTCTAATACAAGTTTTAAACTTATAGTTGAAGACCTTCTTGCAACATGATGGTAAGCCACAAAATAGGAAAGCTGAAATATTAAGGTTTAAAATTTTATATAAGTGTATACTAAGGATTTCCACAGTTTTCACTGTATTCCTTTACTCAACCGTTCTCTCCAACTCTTTCTGTGTTGCCAGTCCCCTTCCCTCAGATTTTTTCATTCCGTTGCTTAGTCCACTTCATCTCTGAAAGATCTTCGGGGTCTGCCTCTTTTCCTTATTCATATTGGGCTCCACTCTGTTATTCTGTTTATCCAACACTTTTGGTCTGCTCTTCTGACATGTCCTCTTCAGTTCTATTAGTGTAGGAAACAGAGGTTGAACCTTGCAAAATGGACACAAGTCAGGATTTATTTTTTTACTGGTATATCAAGGGGTGCTCATTATAAGACTAACTTTTTCTTAAAAAATTTCGCCCCGAAACCCCCCTTTTCACCCCTTTAAAGTGGGTAATTTGTGGTTTTTGCGAAACGTAGCCCTTCCTGTACGTTTTTCAAAAAATCTACTTTATAGTAAAATGAACAGGACTATATTTTCTACTATGTATTTCCCGACAGCATATTATGTCTATCACCCACCGTTTAGCGGGGGTGGCGCCCCATAGTTGACAAATTAAAAAAAAAGATGTTTTAAAAAATATTTTTCCCCAACTGTAATGAAAATTAAGAAGAAACTCTACGGAAATTAATCACAAATAAGTGACTGATTTTTTGGTATAGGTTTCATTTAAGGGCAATTGCAAATTTTTAATTACATGGTGTTACATTTTAAAAAACGCCTTTTTATACCACCTGAACCGCCTATAATTGAGTAAAAAACTTTCAGCGATTATCCACGTACTGGTGTTATTTACAAATTTCTATAATGCACCCCCATTTTTTCCGGAACCACCCCAAAAAAGGAGAATTAATATAGAAAGTAATTTTCTTGGAATCTTTCACACACCATGCCCTTTATTAAAATGCTTCATATATCATTTTGTGCACGTTATTATTACCCATGCATGGATACCAAAAGCGATTTCTTGATGTAACCCCTGTAACAAAAAAAATAAAGGGGGGGTTGAAAAAAAATTTTTTTTTGCTTTTTGACCCATACGTACATACGCTCCATCAATAGGGTTTTTCATAAATATATATGATTATTGCAACATCCCTCAGGAAACTACCCTTATCCATGGAAATAAACTGCAAAAACTACCCCTATCCCTTGGAGAGCATGTTTTTACGATTTTCTCATTACCTATGCATTTTTTTAAAACAAAGCTTATACAGAATTAAAGACCACTATTTTCTCTACAAATAAGGTCCTATGAATTTTTTTGGTATGGCTCCATGGTGGGCTCCAGTTTTTGTTTTTTTTTTCGTCACCTATTCATTTTATTGATAACGTACTTATGAAAAATAAAAGAACACACTGTGTGATACACATTATTAACTATGCATATTTTATTTTCTTTGCATTCTAAAGCCACAGTGGTGGCCCAAAATCAATTTTTGATTATTTTCTTTATTAATTCTCCTTTTTTTTTGGTGGTTCCGGGGAAAATGTAGGGGTGCATTATACAAATTTGTACATAACACCAGTACATGGATAATCGCTGAAAGTTTTTTTACTCTAGCATAGGCGGTTCAGATGGTATAAAAAGGGGTTTTTTAAAATGTAACACCCTGTAATTAAAAAATTTGCAATTGTCCTTAACCCGGCACCTGCCACGTGGCTTTGCAAGGCGCCAACTGCCACGTGGGGTGCTCACAGCACCCCTTAAAATTTTCTGTGATCTACTTGTTTAAAAAACAAAATAAGGTGTTGAGTAACACAAGAATATAAAGAAACATGTTTTACTAACTTATTAGCCACTAATATGTTATAAAAGTTAAAAAATAAAATGAAAAAGGTGTTATAAGCAAATTAGCAAGTACCAAACCAGAATCAATGAAGTCAAGTAAAATATCTAAAAAAATTAAGATTTAGTGAGTATAGAGGCTATATTAATAATTTAAATCAGTTATTTCAATAAAAAATGTAAATTTGACTTGTTTATCAAAAATACAAAAAAAACTTAAAAATTAAAGCGCCAGATGATGACACTTCAATTCGACTTTAAATAACCACTTCAAACACTAACACATATATGCTATATAATATTATAGAAAGCTACTATGACGCACAGCTCGGTTACCAAACTTGAAGTACTAAATATTTGATAAAAATGTGTTATGGGGTGCTGGTAGCACCCCACGTGGCAGGTGCCGGGTTAAATGAAACCTATACCAAAAAATCAGCCACTTATTTGTGATTAATTGCCGCAGGGATTCTTCTTAATTTTCATTACAGTTAGGGAAAAATATTTTTTTTTAAACCTATCTTTTTTAAAAATTTGTCACATTTGAGGCGCCACCCCCGCTAAACGGTGGGTGACAAACATGTGCTGTCGGGAAATAAATAGTAGGAAATATAGTCCTCTTCATTTTACTATTAAGTAAATTTTTTGGAAAACGTACAGGAAGGGCTACGTTTCGCAAAAACCACAAATTACCTCCTTTAAAGGGATGAAAAGTGGGGTTCCGGGGCGAAATTTTTTAAGAAAAAGTTAGTCTCATAATAAGCACCCCTTGATATACCAGAAAAAAAAATAAAACCAGACTTGTGTCCATTTTGCAATGTTCAACCTCTGTTTCCTACACTATTATATTATGTAGTCTATTATATCTGAGTTCATTCCCATTCTTTTCTTAACCTATGTTATCTATTATTTCTCTTCTTGTTAGTCTGCAGCTTCTCTTTAGGTATTTCATTTCTGTTGCTCTTATTTTGTTTTTGGATTTCTTATTTATTCTCCAATTTTTACATCCTTAAGTCAGGATACTTTTTGTCATGGTGCTATAATATATTCTTCTTTTTGTTTTATACTGATGTTCTTTCGTCACCCTAATTAGCAAAACTCGTTACTCCATTTTTACTTAATTTGTGAATATATGCGCTATCTGTTTGTAAATTAATTTATCTGTCTTTTGACCAAATCCTGTAACTCCATCTAAATGTAGAAATTAAATATAAGCGAAAAAGTAAACCTTGTAACTCTGTATCAGCTTTTGACAGAAAACCACGTAACTCCAATTATGTTTATAATGCTTGTGTGCTTTTAACCTCGTAACTCCAAATTAATATTGGTTTAATTGGGACAAACTCCACAAAATTTTAGAAAATTTTAAAAATTATTCTCCACAATCAGGTAGATATATCTACCTATTATTTTATTTTAAAATGTTCGATTAATTTTGACAGAATCGCAAAATGTATTCCAAATTAAAATTTTTGCATCTCCTGAACAATTTGTCGTTTTGGAGTTAAGAGTTTTGCTAATTTGGGTGACCTTATCCCACAGTGCCGGGTTCAATTATCGTATGCAGTCTCTTGTTTGTCCTAGTTTATTTTTATATCTTCTTCAGTTGTTCCTTTGTTTGATATTATGAAACCTAAACGCTTGTACGTGTCTATTACTTTGATTTGTTTACCTTCGTCTATTTCCAGTTGTTTTATTTCCATCTCCTTCTTTGTATATTGCTGTTCTTGTGCGATCACTATTTGGTAGTCACCAAAACTTAGGATATATAGGTAGTCTATTCGTTCTTACTGGTGTATCCTACCCATTCCATACAGTTTTAAAAAAATCTAGAAAATATTCATTTAACTCTAGAAAACCATATCTCCCGTTATTTCTTCATCTCCTTCCTCTTTATAAGCAATTCTGTTTGTTCAGTGGCAGATTGATACCTCTGTGGAAGGTTTTCACTTTGGTGAAATTACTATATTTTCACTTTGGTTTGGTGATTTACTTCTTGTTATTTTGACCACGAGGGTCTCACTCATTCTGCTTATGTAGTTATTCCATTCTTTTTTATATTTAGCGTCCATTCGTCAAATTCGTCTATAGACTGTACGATACATTTTCTTCTGTCTTTACTCGTCTTTCGATCTCTCAGCGTATTTCCCAGTCCCGGATTAAGAATCTTGAAGCCCCTAGGCAACCCAAGCTATGAGGCCCCTTAAGAAATCTACGCTTTCTCTGTTTTTAATAATTTTAATTTTTGAAAATGTCCGTTCGTGTGTTGCGAAATAACCCAAAATCACTGTGAAGCAGGAATAAATTGTTTTCCCTGCAAGTCTTGAAGGTGGGCTATAAAATATTTGAACTTCTCTAATCTCTCATCTTCAAGTTCAGATTCAATATCATCAGGACAGTTTTAATGTAGTTTTGAGGCACACTCCTTTATTTGAGTATCACTTAATTTTGTAAAAACACACAAAAGACCAAACACTGAGTTTACTGGCCCGTACACTGTAAACCGACGACTCAGCTAACATAAGTAATTAACTTATCGAACATTAGTAGATAACTTTCAACCTTTAACTTTTGTCCACCCTGTAGAAAAACTTCATTGGAATTAGCATCATCAAAAAGTAGTTTTCTTGCTCGCTTTGGTTTACTCGCGTCGGAATATTCAGAGTATTGTAATCACAGGCCTTCTGCTCGTAGTAAGCAAAATTATCTCTTTGGGATTTTCAGAACTCCAAAAGTGAATTTAGAAGCTGAACTGCAGTTTGCCGTTCAATCTCTTCTCTCTGTAATGATTTACTAACAGCGCAGCGTTGATGCGTTCTAAAATTGTTGTCCAAAACTCATTAATTGTGAATGTTTCTTTTTTTTGACATTTCGTTCAACAAAGAGTTAGCCTCATGAACTGATTCATCTTTCTGATTATTGTCTTCAGAAAGAGTATGAAGAGCAGATTTGAAAGCGATGTAACCTTTAGACAAAGGTCTTGTTGCATGTATCCTTGCAGTCCATCTTGTGCTGCTTGTTCTTTTAACGACTACGAGTAGATCGTGCCAAATGAAATCGCTTAGTGGGGTTCCATTTAAGCATTTGATCAAAGCTTTCCAACGGTGGGTAGAGGCCGAAAAAAAAGTTGTACACGGACTGAACAAACCTAAAATACGATATTCGATTTGAGAGAGAATACGTTAGCCAATTTTTTTAAAATTTTTGTTCCACTGATACGTTTTCGAAAAAACAAGGATTATGTAAAAATCTTGTTTCTTCTTCTCTAGGTGCCGTCTCCGCTTCGAAAGTTGGCAATCATCAGAACGATTTTTAATTTTCAGACCGAAAAATCTTATAAAACCTCCAAAATTTCTTTTTGATGCTGAAAAACTTCTTGTTACATTTTAATGACCTTTTCCAATCCAAAATTTCCGTACTTCTTCAGTAATTTTATTCCGTAATCCTATGTCGTTTTCCGAATTTAGGATGCAATTTATCTTTAAGTTTAATTTATCACTTAGTTTCGGTTCCTGGTGCTTTTTTCATCCTCTTCACTTACGGAAGCTATGCCCCTCAGTTATTTCTATTTCATCACATGCATTTTCATTGGTTGCAGCTTCACTAGCTATGGATTTCCGTGTGAAACTGAGTTTAAATAAGTTTTGGTTCAGTTTTATATCTTGCTTAAGGATCTTTTCTTTCTCCTACTTTTTCTTGTGTTTTTCTGCTACACTCTCGAATCTTTTTTTTCATATTTTCATCTGTAGTACTGTTCGTTCTACCAAAGGGCATTCATTAGCGATTTATTCTCACAATATAAACTTTCTATGTGAACAAAAGTATGCATTGTAATGTAGTTTTATACTTCCACCATCACTTTCATGGTATTGTGCGATATTTGACTTTTTCAACATAATTATGATTTAAAGTTTTTATTTAATTACCATTATTTTTTCGTTTTGTGCTCTGCGAGGCCCCCTTTGAGGCCGAGGCCTCTAGGCAACTGCCTACTTTGCCTATGGTTAATCCGGCACTGGTATTTCCTGTAATCTTCACAGTACTCTAATCTCTAATTAATGCTGTTTCCAGTAGTCTTTGGGCTGTGGCTGTGTCAGGTCTTGTTTCTGATGCATGTATAATGATTGGTCTTACACTGTCTTTATAAATTCTTGACTGCATCTCAGTGTTAATATGTCGGTCTCGCCATAAAGTGTTATTAAGGCATCCTGACAGTCTATTTGCTTTTTGTACTTGATTTATCACTTCTTTGTCCAGGTCTCCGTAGCTGGACAATGTAATTCCAAGGATTTTTATTTTCATTACTTGTTCAATATAGACCAGGGCGCATCTGTAAAAATATTAGTACATTTGGACGTTGAGAGGTGACTCAAATTTTTTTGCAGAAATTGCTTGAAAATAAATCTTCTTCTTCTTGTAATAGGACTATGTCCTGTTTTTTCTGTTACAGTCTTTGCTGCGATCCGGAGCTCCAACTCTCGTACCATCGTTTTTTGGGTCTTCCTATGGGTCGCTTGGTGTTGGGCTTCTGTGTTTTCGCCCAATGCGCCATACGTTCAGGGTCCATCCGATCTACGTGGTCTCTCCACATGCGTCGTCGCGCTCTTGTCCATCTCACTACGTCTTGAACGCCTAGCTCTCTCAATGTGTCTTCGTTTCGTATTCTATCTCTGAGTGTGATACCTCTTATGGATCTTAGGGTTTTCATCTCTGTTGTTCTCATTATTTGTTTGGTCTTTGTTGTCTCGGCCCTTGTCTCAGCTGCGTATGTCAGTACGGGTCTAACACATGTCTTATAAATGCGGACTTTGCTTTCGGTGCTCATATATTTATTTCGCCAGATTATATCCCTCAGGAAACCAGATATTCTCGCTGCTTTCGTTGCCTGCTGTTTTGATTCTTGCCACAGATGCCTGTCGCTAGATATTTCCACACCTAAGTATCTGCAATCCATTACCTGTTCGATTATATGGTTATATGATTATATGAAAATAAATCAAATAATAATATTTGAGTTATCCTCCCTCTCAAAAAGGTCCGGAACATTGTTTAAATAATCAGAATGTCAAAAAATTAAGGAAAAATTCGATTTTTTCTTCGTTTTTTGATTATAACTTTAAAAGTATTCATTTCCGAGAAAAGTTGTACTGACATAAAAGTTGCGTATATAAATTTCCTACAATATAGAATTGGTTAAAAATTTAAAAAATAGTCACCCTTGTAACAAAATAGCAATGATTGCGAAAAAACCATACAAAAACAAGTATTCGCATTTTACGTTTTTAAACCATTTATGCTACACTTAGGACCTTCATATTTCACCCAGAAAAACTTTATGATACAGTAAAATAATACGGTAAATTTCATTAAGATCGATTCAATAGATTTTGCAAAATAAATTTCGCAATCCAGCTTTCGCAAAAAAATTCATTTTTTCAAAATGTTACAGGACTGAAAATAAAGCAGATAGCATTTTTTTTGCTTATAGAAATGTACTGTACCTTTCATTTGCAATTTTGCAGAATTAAAATTGATTAACACCACAGCGTCAGGAATTTTTTTAAATAAACATTAATTATTGGTGCTACGCGCAGGACAGCGGATAGTTTGCTCTGATTGGTCATTCCAGTGACCTTTGATAATGATTGATACATTTTAATTTTTATTACATTTCGATGTAAATAAATAAATTTGTTTATTGCAAAATAAAAACATATACTCTATCCTTTGAAATAACACTTTTATTAGCAAAAACTTTCTTTGCTCATATATTTTAACTTAGAGAATAAAAGTTTATTATTTTGAAATATATGCAATTGTTTAAACAATATTTCACAAACAATAATAAATAGTTTGATTTTTGTGGAGTTAAAATATTAAAATACAACAAAATATAGAGTAAGAAATTAATATATTAGATAAAGATTGGAAGAAATTTTGGTGGAAATCAACTTGTGTGAATCGAACACCGTTGTCCTGCGCGTAGCACCAAAAATTAATGTTTATTTAAAAAATTTCCTGACGCCGTGGTAATTATTTGATTTTAATTTTGCAAATTGCAAATAAAAGGTACAGTATACTTTTATAAGCAAAAAAAAATTTCAACTTGCTATCTGCTTTATTTTCGGTCCTGTAACATGTTGAAAAAATGAATTTTTTTGCGAGAGCTGGATTGTGAAATTTATTTTGCAAAATCTATTGAACCGATCTTAATGAAATTTACAGTATTGTTTTACTGTATCATAAAGTTTTTCTGGGTGAAATATGAAGGTCCTAAGTGTAGCATAAATGGTTGAAAATCGTAAAATGCCAATACTTGATTTTGTATGTTTTTTTTCGCAATTATTGCTATTTTGCAACTAGGGTGACAATTTTTTAAATTATTAACCAATTCTATATTGTAGGAAATTTAATTACGCAACTTTCATGTTAGTACAGCTTTCCTCGGAAATGAATACTTTTAAAGTTATAATCAAAAAACGAAGAATAAAATCGATTTTTTCCTTCATTTTTTGCCATTTTGATTATTTAAACAATGTTCCGGACCTTGTTGAGTGGGAGGATAACTGAAATATTATTATTTGATTTATTTTCAAGCAATTTCTGCAAAAAAATTTGAGTCACCTCTCAACGTCCAAATGTACTAATATTTTTACAGATGCGACCTGGTATAATTAGCAAGTGAGATTTTCCAATCTCAATCTCAAAACAGATCCGCCCTGGACTAATACTGATACCATCAACTCCTATTTTACATCTGATTGGTTCTTTACTGACTACTATTGTTTTAGTTTTCTGAGATGAAATTGGTATATTGAATTCGTTTGCTGTTATGTAATGTTCTTTTGCTGTTATGCTGTTAAATGCGTGGACTAATCTTTGCAGACTACCTTCACCTTGAGCTATCAATATTGCGCCGTCTGCGTAACAGAGCGTTTTTACTTCTTTGTTCCCATTGTGTAGATATCCTCTTCCTTTGTTAACGTTATTGATAATTTCATCGATGATTAAATTGAAGAGAATAGGGCTCAATGAGTCCACCTGTTTTATTGCTCTGCCTATTTCTATAGGTTCAGTAAGTTGTCCATTTATTCTGACTTCCATTTTGTTGTTTTGGTAGATGTTTGTAATAGTTTTTATGATATATCTAGATGAACTTCTCTATTATACAGGAGATGGATTACATCTTTGAGTCTTACTCTATCAAATGCTTTCTTCAAGTCAATCAGACATAGAAATTCTGTTCTATTACATATACTTACTCTGGGCTAATTAGCAAAATTCATGGAAAAGTTATTTACCAGCAATTTTATTGCTGGAATCGAATTATAAGATCCTATATATTAATAATATAGGTATGCAAAGTCCGCAGATAGTGTGCTACTTTTTTTATAAACAAAATGGCGCCGACAAATCGTATTTTTTTCAATTATTGCTCTATAACTCCGAAGATTTTAACTTTACAACAAAAACACCCAAATAAAAATTCACCGCAATTAAATTCTGCATAGAGATAGGTTTTTCACGATTTGCTCTGACGAAAATTTTCCTCGGAAAATGCGGGTTTTCACAAAAACTCTAATTTTCAAATAAAGTTTTCCGTAAGTAATTATTAATCAATAATTAAATAACTTAGTGACATCAAAGCTTTCTTGGTATAGATTGTAATTCCAGAAGCTGGTGAAAATTAAACGAATATTTTAGCAGCAATTCAATTGTTAATTAACAATTTACGATCGCAATAATAACCAAAATAATCATGATACGCTGATCAAACTTACGCTGATAAAGATTATAAAGATGATATGCTTATTTAATATTTTATCGACAAAATATAAATTTTTCTTTTTTTTGCATAATCTTTAAATTTTGAAAAAAAAAATATGTAGTTATAATACGCTGGTCTAATTAGTAAAGTACAAAGAAAGGTTATTTAC
Source organism: Diabrotica virgifera virgifera (assembly GCF_917563875.1). Classification (NCBI taxonomy): domain Eukaryota; kingdom Metazoa; phylum Arthropoda; class Insecta; order Coleoptera; family Chrysomelidae; genus Diabrotica; species Diabrotica virgifera. Next base: position 203,788,795 of record NC_065451.1, on the reverse strand, counting down.
CAGCAATTTTATTGCTGGAATCGAATTATAAGATCCTATGTATTATTAATATAGGTATGCAAAGTCCGCAGATAGTGTGCTACTTTTTTATAAACAAAATGGCGCCGACAAATCGTATTTTTTTCAATTATTGCTCTATAACTCCGAAGATTTTAACTTTACACCAAAAACACTCAAATAAAAATCCACCACAATTTAATTCTACATAGAAGCATGTTTTTTCCGATTTGCTCCGACGAAAATTTTCCTCGGAAAATGTGGGTTTTCCCAACAAAATCTCGAATTTTCAAATAAATTTTTTGGGCCAGCAATTATTTATTAATAATTATATAGCTTGGTGAAATAAAAGCTTTCTTGGTGTAGATTATAAATTCAGAAGCCGGTGAAAATGAAACGAATATTTTAGCAAAAATTCAATTGTTAATTAACAATTTACAGTCGCAATAACAGCCAAAATAATCATGAGACATTGATCAAACTTAGAAAGATTATAAAGGTGTGATGCCTATTTAATATTTTGTTGACAAAATATAAATTTTTCATTTTTTTTGCATAATCTTTAAATATTTAAAAAAAATTGTGATAAAAAAATTAACATTTCTCAGAAATTGTTTATTATATTCTAATTTTATAAAATACTTAAAATGCGTATTTCATAGGTCTTGAAAATGAATGCTTTAAAAATTTTTTCCAACCATTTGCAAAAAAGTTATGAAACAGCAAAGTAAATATACGATTTCTCCGTTATTTATAATTTGTTTTAATTGTTTCAAAGCTTAAAAGTGAGTCTATGGTACAATCTAATTACTCACAAAGTATGTAAAAAATTAGTGCAATGGTTATATTTTAATCAAAGATTAAAAATACTTTTTTTTGTAATTTTTAGCGCAAAAGTAGGCCTGATACAGAGTCGGAGCTAAAATTTTCACTCGAAGCGACTGACACGCAGCATATATTATTTATAAAAGTGTACGTCTCGCGCGGCCGGTCGTCGCTCCGAGTGAAAATTTTAGCTACATTACTGTATTATTCTACTTTCGCGCGTGTAAATTGCAAAAAAATATATTTATAATCTTTAATTAAAATAGAACCACTAAACTGATAATCGATATTTTTTTGTAAATAATTAGCTTGTACTTTAAACTCACTTCTACGCTTCGAAAGAATTAAAAAAAATTATAAACACCCTAGTAATCGTATGTTTATTTTGCTGTTTCATAACTTTTTTGCAAATGGTTACAAAAAAGTTTTAAAGCATTCATTTTCAAGAAATTTGAAATGCGCATTTTAGCTATTTTTTAAAATTACAATATAATAAAAACTTTCTGAGAAACGTTAATTTGTTTATAACTATTTTTTTTAAACATTTAAAGATTATGCAAAAAAACAAAAAATTTATATTTTGTCGACAAAATGTTAAATAGGCATCTCATCTTTATAAGATTTCAAAGTTTGATCGGTGTATCATAATTATTTTGGTTATTATTGCGACCGTAAATTATTAATTAACAATTGAATTGTTGCTAAAATATTCGTTTAATTTTTATCAGCTTCTGGAACTATGATCTAAACCAAGAAGGCTTTTAAGTCACCAAATTATTTAATTATTGGTAAATAATTACTTATTTAAAACTTTATTTGAAAATTAAAGATTTTGTAAAGAAAACCCGCATTTTCCGAGGAAAATTTTCATCGGAGCAGATCGGGAAAAACACGTCTCTATGAAGAATTTAATCACGGTGAATTTTTATTTGAGTGTTTTTGTTGTAAAATTAAAATCTTCGGAGTTATAGAGCAATAATTGAAAAAAATACGATTTTCGGGCGCCATTTTGTTTATAAAAAAAAGTGGCACACTATCTGAGGACTTTGCATACCTATATTATTAATATATAGGATCTTATAATTCGATTCCAGCAATAAAATTGCTGGTAAATAACTTTTCCCAAAAATGGCCTATTCTCCGATAATCAGCCCAGACTAACTCTAGTAATTTCTCATAGACCGGGACGGATCTGTTTTGAGGTGGATGTGAGAGGTGGCATTCGGATTTTTGCAGATAAAGTTAGGTGATAACTTCAATAATTATAATTGACTTATGCTCCTTCTCAAATACGCCCGGAACATTAATAAAAAAATTAAAATATTTAAAAATTTCGAAAAACATCGATTTTTTTCAACTTTCATTGCTTATAACAACTTTAAAACGATTCATTTTGGTCAGGGGCGTCATTTGATAGGGTCGGGGGGCATATGCGTCCCCGACCCTGAAAATGACTGAAATTTACAAAAAATACATCAATTTTCATCATTGCATCATATACCGGGTGGTGAATTGGAAAGCGGGCCATAGGAAACTCAATGTAAAATTCTAAGCTGTTAAATTCCTGCTTCCCTAATTATTTTACATCAAAAGTCATCAGAAACTATTTGTAGAGAATTGAAATCTCTATTGAAAACAACTGTTAATATTGTTCTATGAACAATAATTATTCAAAATTTTGTAAAAATATAATACAATTTTCAGAGTAATACGCCAAAGCTAGGCCACACACAATACAATAATGTGTATAAGATTGCATTTGTTGACAATGAATTTATTATATTAACAATTAGAACTGTCAATTTTTTAAATTATTTTATCATTTTTTGTTTAAAACACAATAAAGTTGATAAGATACCCTTAGTTAAGGAGAAAGTATTAATAATAAAGATATTTTCTTCAGTCAATAATGTGCTCACTGTCAGTTAAATAGTAACGTGTGGCCTAACATACCCACACATACCTACTGCGGTAAATACATTATATTTTTCAAAATTTTGGAATGTGTTTAAATCGTAGAACAATTGTAACTTCTGTTTTTAATACAGATTTCAATCCTCTACAAATAACTTCTCATGACTTTTGATGTAAAATAGATAGGGAAGCAGGAATTCAACAGTTTAGAATTTTACATTGAGTTTCCTATGGCCCGTTTTCCGATTCACCACCCGGTATAATGTATTGTATATATAATGCTTGCCCCCCAATCAAAATTTCAAATGATGCCCCTGATTTTGGCACAAAGTCGTACGGAAATAAAATAAAGATAATTGAATTTTGTATGATATACGACTGGTTTAAAATGTCTTAAATTATTAACTTTTCTGCAAAATAGCAATAAATACAACATAAGGGGGGCAAAATAAGCCTGTTTTTATTCAATGTTTTTCAACCACTTTTGTTGCACTTGGAACCTTCGTAATTCGCTTAGAAAATTCTTACAACATACTTAATCCGTCCACCAAATTTCATTAAGAGGAAACAGTAGCGATCAACAGGTAGCGAAAACGCGTTCCAAGATTGCAGCTGTAATTTTGAATATTTTTTCGAGATATTTGGCACACGTATTCGTAATATAATAAAGAATGGCGGTACAGAGCCCAATTTGAAAAATATATTAATATGTGGAAATTACTCTGTAGTTAAATAAAGTATTAAAAAAAGGAGCCTGTACCGCCATTAAGAAGAACAAAAAAATACACTTTCTTCAAATAAACATTTTATTTGATGCCTAGATTTTGTGTCATTTTGGAACTACTAATGAAATAAAAAATTTTAGTAGTTCCAAAATGACACAAATTCTAGGCATCGGATAAAAAAGTTTATTTGAAGAAAGTGTATTTTTTTGTTCTTCTTAATGGCGGTACAGGCTCGTTTTTTTAATACTTTATTTAACTACAGAGTAATTTCCACATATTAATATATTTTTCAAATTGGGCTCTGTACCGCCATTCTTTATTATATTACGAATACGTGTGCCAAATATCTCGAAAAAATATTCAAAATTACAGCCGCAATCTTGAAAAAAATCGACATAATAGATTTTGCATAATAATTTTGCAATCTAATTTTTTTTAAACAAGTTCAAATTTTTTAAAAACTTTCTAAACCAAAAGTAGACCATTTAGAAGTTTGCTAATTTTTTTACATATCAAGAGGCGCTCTACCTATCTAATACACTTTACAGAATTAAAATCGGATTATTTAAGCGGCCTCAAAGTTACAAACAATTTTTTGGCTTATAAACAAATAGACTGAGGACGTTTAATATAAATTGGAATAAATTCATTTTCTCGAGAATGAGCGACTCTGGAGATAAATCTCGAAACAGGTCGATTTTTATATTTATATTATAATTTTTGGCATATATATCATACTAGTGACGTCATCCATCTGGGTGTGATGACGTAATCGACGATTTTTTTAAATGAGAATAGGGGTCGTGTGCTAGCTTATTCGAAAGGTTATTCAATTCTCCATTCACTAATATAGACCAATTTTTTACATGCTCGTTGAATAATATACTATAATTCGAAATACATTTTACTGTTGTCCTAAAACAAAAAAAAAATGTTTATTTGATAAATAACTGAAAAATGAATTTATTCCAACTCAAACGTCCTGTGTCTTATGACTTTAAAACAGTGCTGAGGCCGCTTAAATAATCCAATTTTAGTTCTGTAAAGTGTATTAGGATATAGGTAGAGCGCCTCTTTATATGTAAAAAAATTAGCATACTTCTAAATGGTTTAGTTTTTGTTCAGAAAGCTTTTAAAATTTTTAACTTTTTAAAAAAAATTTAGATTACAAAATTATTATGAAAAATCCATTAAGTCGATTTTAATGAAATTTGGTGGAAGATTTAAGTATGTTGCAAGAATTTTGTAAGCAGATTACGAAGGTTCTAAGTGCAACCAAAGTGGTTGAAACATTGAAAAAAACAGGCTTGTTTTGCCCCCTTATTTTGTATTTATTGCTATTTTGCAGAAAGGTTAATAATTTAGGACATTTTTAACCGGACGAGTATGATACAAAATTCAATTATTTTTATTTCCCCACGACTTTTTTCCAAAATGAATCGTTTTAAAGTTATAAGCAAAGAAAGTAGAAAAAAATCGATGTTTTTCGAAAGTTTTATATATTTTAATTTTTTTATTAATGTTCTGGGCATATTTAAGAAGGAGCATAAGTTAATTATTATTATTGAAGCTGTCACCTAACTTCTGCAAAAATCCGAATGCCACCTCGCACATCCAAAAATAGACGTTTTTTCACAGATCCGCCCTGGTCTATCAGTAATTTGCTGTTTTTCCAATAATTTTTCTACAGGTTTCTTTAAATACATAGTGCAATAAAATAGAATTCTGTAAAATTGTGGCTTACCATTATGTTACAATAAGCTCGTTAATAATTCATTATACACATTCTTCATTCTGTTATCTTAGTTAGATAACAATCTAACGAAAACTACAGTCATGGGTGATATATCTTTCGAAGAAGTTCATATAAACTTAACCAATTTTCGCGAACAATTGGCTTTGGCCGAATCTTTGTCGCGAACTAATTTTAATACCACACCAAATACTAGAAGAAGAGTCGTGGAAAACGTGCGGTCCAAATTCGGCTCTTTTGATGAAGACTCTGGGAATTTTGTGCCACCAAGGCAGCTGTTGCAGATCCTGGTGAGGTAATACACAGTTTTTATTATCAATATACAATGATGTTTCATATTTTATTCTTAACTTAAACTCTTTACTTTTGTAGTCCTTAACGAGTTGTTAATTTGTTCTTGTAATTTCATTTACATTCTTTATTTAATTTCTTATTTTTTTTCTTCTTCTTCTTCTTCTTCTTCTTCTTCTTGACTGGCTTTACAACTCGGGGTGAGCCTTTGCCGCATCCACTATAGCTCTCCTTATTTTACGATCTTGTACTTCCAATTCCCATTGTTGTATCCCAATCCTAGATAAATCAGCTTCAATATCATCCTTTCATATTTTTCTAGCATGCTACACTGTTTTGTTTACTTTGCTATTTTGCTTCGCGTTATACATATCGGAAAAAGTTATTTGAACAAGTTATTCCAACTAATATTCTAACCCCACATATCAAATTTCATCACAAAATTCGTACTTTTAGTTTTTTCATTATTTTTGTAGTCAGGATCCTAAAAACGCAGAGGAGGCTGCTGGCCGGAAAATCTCACTTGCTAATTATACCAGGGCGCATCTGTAAAAATATTAGTACATTTGGACGTTGAGAGGTGACTCAAATTTTTTTGCAGAAATTGCTTGAAAATAACTCAAATAATAATATTTGAGTTATCCTCCCTCTCAAAAAGGTCCGGAACATTGTTTAAATAATCAAAATGTCAAAAAATGAAGGAAAAATTCGATTATTTTCTTCGTTTTTTGATTATAACTTTAAAAGTATTCATTTCCGAGAAAAGTTGAACTGATATAAAAGTTGCGCAATTAAATTTCCTACAATATAGAATGAGTTAAGAATTAAAAAAATGGCCACCCTTGTTGTAAAATAGCAATAATTGCGAAAAAACCATAGAGAAACATGTATTCGCTTTTTACGTTTTTCAACCATTTATACTACACTTAGGACATTCATATTTCACCCAGAAAAACTTTTTGATACAATAAAACAATACGGTAAATATCATTCAGATCGATTTAATAGATTTTGCAAAATAAATTTTGCGATCCAGCTTTCGCAAAAAAAATTCAATTTTTCAAAATGTTACAGGACTGAAAATAAAGCAGTTAGCAAGTTGAATTTTTTTTTGCTTATAGAAGTGTACCGTACATTTCATTAGCAATTTGCAAAACTAAATTCGATTAAGTACCTCGGCGTCAGGAATTTTTTTAAATAAACATTAATTATTGGTGCTACGCGCAGGACAGCGGATAGTTTGCTCTGATTGGGCATTCCAATGACCTTTGATAATGATTGATACATTTTAATTTTTATTACATTTCGATATAAATAAATAAATTTGTTTATTGCAAAATAAAAACACATACTCTATCCTTTGAAATAACACTTTTTTTAGCAAAAACTTTCTTTGTTCATATATTTTAACTTAGAGAATAAAAGTGTATTATTTTTATTAAACATATGCAATTGTTTAAACAATATTTCACAAACTATAATAAAATTAGTTTGATTTTTGTGGAATTAAAATATTAAAATACAACAAAATATAGAGTAAGAAAATAATATATTAGATAAAGATTGGAAGAAATTTTGGTGGAAATCAACTTGTGTGAATCGAACACCGCCTTCCTGCGCGTAGCATAAAAAATTAATGTTTATTTAAAAAAATTCCTGACGCCGTGGTAATTAATCGATTTTAAGTTTGCAAATTGCAAATGAAATGTACCGGGTGTCCCAATAAGAATGGCTCTCGGCTATATCTCAGGAACCGTTTATAGTAGAGCTTTGAAATAAAAAATTTTATAACAAAAGTTGCCTCAGGAAAAGCCTGGAAATTATTTTCATAATTGTGGGACCACCGCTAGAGGGCGTAATTGAATATCAAAAATTAAAAAATCTAAATTTTACAAAATTTTCCTAATGAAGGGGCACTGGAAATCCGATCGTCGTATTCTTCATAAAATTCTACGCATACTTGATTTGACAAGTTTAGGTCTACCTTTGGAAATAAGAGGTGGGGGTGAGTGGGAACCTTGTTATGAAAAACTGGCTGTGAGTCCGGTTCTGCTTAATCAAATTTTGCAAACTTAGTCTTGTTGAAGATAGATCTTTTTCATCAATGTAAAAGTTATGATTTCGAACCAACTTACTGAGTAATATGCCAGCTAGAAGGCGTTATTTAATTTTTTTCAGAAATCTAGTGTTCCTTGGAAAATATTAAATACAAACATGCATTTTTAATACCATATTACAAAATTAGACAAAATTAGCAACAGAATAGCGAAAACCGCATGTTAATACCTTTTTTCTATCTCGAGATATCTCACAAAACGTGTAAATTTAAAAACATAACTGTTACTGTCACCGGTAAACGAAATAATTCAATAAAAGTAGTGTGCTATGGAAACAACAAAGAAACATTTTCCAGCTCTCAACGTATATTAGGTCTTTTCAACGCTTCTCATTTGTTTCGAGCCTCGTTCATATCTCGTATATTAATATTATACACGGATTATACGGCATATGACAGAGGCTTGAAACAAATGAGAAGCGTTGAAAAGCCCTATTACAAAGAAATAAAAACAACTATTTAGTGATGACATAAACATTCAAATTTTTGCCCATCATTTTCGTTGCAAACATTTACTCTTTCAAGAGTAGATTGAACAGCAGTCTCAATTTCTGCTCTCGATATGCTTTGAATGGCGTTTAGTATTCTCTGGATAATGTATTCTAGAGTAGTGTATGATGGGCAACAATTTGAATATTTAGGTCGTCACTAAGTAGTTCTTTTTGTTCTGTGTTATATTTAATTTTAATAGTATTGCTTCTCTTTATATTGTTGTTTTAATTAATTATATTTTTATACGTTGACATCTGGAAAATGTTATTTTGTTTTTTTCCACAGCACACTACTTTTCATTAACTTAGTTTACCGGTGATAGTAACAGTTATGTATAAAATTTACACGTTTCTCGAGATATCTTGAGATAGAAAAAAGGTATCGACATGCGGTTTTCGCTATTCTATTGCTAATTTAATCTAATTTTATAAAGTATGATTAAAAATGCATACTGGTATTTAATATTTTCCAAAGAAAACTAGATTTCTGAAAAAAATTAAATAACGCCTCCCAGCTGGCTTATTACTTATTAGGATGGTTCAAAATTATCACGCTTACATTGAAGAAAAACATCTGTCTTCAAAAAGACCCAGTTTTCAAAATTTGATTTAGCAGAACCGGACTTACAGCCATTTTTTCATAACAAGGTTCCCACTCACCCCCATCTCTTATTTGCAAAGGTAGAGTTAAACTTGTTAAATCAAATATGCGCAGAATTTGATGAGGAATACAATAATTGGATTTCCAGTGCCCCTTTATTAGGAAAATTTGGTAAAATTTAGATTTTTTTATTTTTGATATTCAATTACGCCCTCTAGCGGTGGACCCACAATTATGAAAATAATTTCCAGGCTTTTCCTGAGGCAACTTTTGTTATAAAATTTTTTATTTCAAAGCTCTACTATAAACGGTTCCTGAGATATGGCCGAGAGCCATTCTTATTGGGACACCCGGTACACTACACTTCTATAAGCAAAAAAAATTTCAACTTGCTATCTGCTTTATTTTCCGTCCTGTAACATTTTGATAAAAATAAATTTTTTTTTGCGAAAGCTGGATCGCAAAATTTATTTTACAAAATCTATTGAACCGATCCTAATGAAATTTATCGTATTGTTTTACTGTATCATAAAGTTTTTCCGGGTGAAATTTGAAGGTCCTAAGTTTAGCATAAATGGTTGAAAAACGTAAAATGTGAGTACATGGTTTTGTATGTTTTTTTTTTCGCAATTATTGCTATTTTGCAACAAGGGTGACTATTTTTTAAATTGTTAACCAATTCTGTATTGCAGAAAATTTAGTTGTGCAACTTTTATGTCAGTTCAACTTTTCTCGGAAATGAATACTTTTAAAGTTATAATCAAAAAACCAAGAAAAAAATCGAATTTTTCCTTCATTTTTTGACATTTTGATTATTTAAACAATGTTCCGGACCTTTTTGAGAGGGAGGATAACTCAAATATTATTATTTCTTCCTTCTTTGTTTTCTTTTCTTCCCGGTTTATTGCTTCTCTTTATTTCCCCATCTTATTTGTTTTTCTTTCTTTATACCTTTAGTTCTTTACATAATTGTTTGCCATCACTGGTATGCATCTTAAGTTCGGCTCTTTTGATAGGGCAAGATAACTCTTGCGGAATCTAGCTGTTTCATATGTCTTTTCATTAGAATTTTTAAATTCTTTGTTCTTTTAAAACCTTTTCCCATTTTTTTGTAATTTTTGAAATTTCCTGATATAAGTAATGTCTTCTGTCGTATTTTATCATATTTTCACCTTTTTGGTGAATGTTTTTAGATTTTCCATCAGTTCTATTATTTTTTTTCTTCTCTCTTTGTCAAATGACGGTACAGCCAAAGTCTGACTCTGGCCTTCCTCATCATCTACGTCCAAGAATCTCTTTTCTTGGCTGCTCTCCTCCAGTTATCCACCCACATTATCTTTTTAGCATCGGTTTCACTTCGTCTATCCACCTCTTTCTTGGTCTTCTATACCGTCTTAGCTTCCGTTTAAATATCCTCTTCTGTTCCAGTTTCAGTATCCCAATATGCTGCTCAATATCTTCCCTTCAAAAGTATTAATAAGGTTTACTGTTTTTTCTCACACGATCCATAATTCTGCTCCATATGTTGGTTTTCCTTCTACAATACCTTTTGTTATAGTGTTATTTCTATGTTCAAAAAGTTAAACGGGTTTAAAATGAACGGTTTTTGAAAAAAATAGATCAAATTATAGAGCGCATTTTTAAATTTTCTTCCAATCTTCATTTTTCTCCATGTAACTTGAAAATGATAAGAGATACAGTAATGAAAAGTAAAAAGGAAATTTTTATCTGAAAAAGCCCTACATTTTTGTGTGGTATTTTTTTTCGTATCTCTTATCTTTTTCGAGTTACATGGAGAAAAAGGAAAATCTTTAAGAAAATTTAAAAATGCACTCTATAATTTGATCTTATTTTTTTCAAAAACCATTCATTTTAATTCAGCCCAACTTTATGAACATAGAAATAACACTATAATAAAAAGTATCGTAGAAGGAAAACGGTGTATTTAAATTCTGATGGATGAGGGGTTAAATATACTTCTCATTTCTTCTTAAAATACATTCGTCATTAATTTTTTGCCGAATATCTCGCTTAGTTTGCATGTAATCGATAATTAATATTGCTCATTTTAAAAGCCTTTTCAAGCACTACAAAAGTTATTTGTATCATTATACACCTAAAATCGACAGTTTCTCTGTTATTTCAAGTTGAATAGACCGATTTTAGCATGCAGCAAAAAAACAAGCTCTTCTTACCTATCATATCCCTCTTTGTATTTTAACTAGAAGATTTATGAAGGAACGAATCTCTTTCGTTTATTTATAACCTACAGAAATATTTTATGTAGTTTTTTTTGTTAGATGCATAGTTTTTAAGGTATTCGCAAAAATCCGTCCGAAAAGGTGTCATTTTTCAATGAAAATGGCCAATTTTCAACCACGAATAACTCAAAAAGTATTGAGTTTTCAAAAAATAATCATAGAACAGTTTTTGCTTAAAATTAGATTCTCTAGCATTTTCCGTGGTTATTTTAGCCAAAACATTTTTCACCCCCGAGAAGGGATGGGAACCACCCCCAAGATAAAAGCGCACATCGGCATAGGGTAGACTTTGTTTCTTGAGCTATTCCCTACTTACTGTGAAAATATCAAGTAAATCGATCTAGTAGGATGGAATTCGGAGCCAAATACCCTCATTGACTGCCCTAATATAAATCACCAGTAAATACAAAAATCTGAATATTCAAAACCAAAAATTTTCTACAGGATAATAATTTTGTTATTTCAATGTTTTCGAATTATCCCTAGACATTGATGATGCGTATATTTATTTGTTTAATACGATTAACGCAATGTTTTGACGCTATACCAATTAACACTTTTTTTTTTAAATATCCTTGCAATTTACAATTAATTCTTATAATTAAAGTTTATTTGTTTATTGATATTTGTATTTAAAATTATAATGCAGCTAAAAGTAGATAGAAAAGTAATATTTATTGAAGGAAACAAATAATACACCGTTGAGCAGAAAAACAAAAACATATCTCATATCTGGACATCTACATATTTAGAACTTCAGTATTAATATTAATAATAGAACACACACAACACACAATAAATAATAAAAAAAATTTGATACTTAATTAGGAATATTGTTTCGTTGCTATTAATATATTCTTAATATAGTCACGGTTTGTGTAGACCTGTAAATCTAAAAAATATTCCAAACAAATAAAATATGTCATTTTAAAACCAATCATAAAAAACGTAAACATGTTTTGAAGAAAAATAGATACATTGGTTCGAAGACCTCAATCATTGATGGTATAGGTACAATGGTAAAAGGTTCATCTTGAACTGTCGCAAACAAAATTTCCATATTTTTATGATAAATAGTGATGCTGACAGTATTGATGTTGATGTTGTCGTTTTTTACAAACATTATTTTATGTTTAAATTAAAATATACTTGAGACTGATCTAATCTGTCGTCTGTAGGAACTATACTAAGTTCACAATAAAGATGCACTAGAAATAAACAAACCAATAACGTTACTAGGAGCACTCTCAAGTCATGATTTACATTGTGTATACATTTTAAATCCCAAATAATGATTTTTGCAAAGTTTATACATACTCTGGGATAATTAGCAAAATACAAGGAAAAGTTATTTATCAGCGATGTTATTGCTGGAATCGATTCTTATGATTGTATATATTAATAATATATGTATGCAAAGTCCGCAGATAGTGTGCTACTTTTTTATAAACAAAATGGCCCCTAAAAATCGTGTTTTTTCAATTTTTGCTCTATAGCTCCAAAGATTTTAACTTTATACCAAAAGCACCAAATAAAAATTCACCGTAATTAAATTCTGCATAGAGACGTGTTTTTCCCGATTTACTTCGACGAAAATTTTTCCCGGAAAATGCGGGTTTTTCCAACAAAACCTTTAATTTTAAACTAAAATTTTAGATAAGTAATTATTTTTCAATAATTAAATAACTTGGTAATATAAAAGCTCTTTTCGTATAGATTATAATTCTAGAAGCTGATGAAAATTGAGTAAACAGTTTAGCAACAATTGAATTGTTAATTAAAAATTTACGGTCGCTATAATAACCATAATAATTATGATACATAAGAATAACTATAATTTTTGTATAAACACATACTGTACCTATCTAATGTACTTTACAGAATTGAAATTGGACGGTTTATACGGCCTCAGGAATATTTTAAAATTATAAACAATTTTTTGGCTTATAAACAAATAGAATATCTTGAGAAATATTAAATTAAATTCAATCATGAAAATGATATTGGAAAAAAGCGGCAGGACGCTTCTTTTAAAAGAAAAAACGTTTAATTGTGATGAGTGGTTCCTGATATACATCCGGTCAAAGTTGACCGGCATTTACGGCAAAGATATAAACAATAGGATCATAATTTTTAAACCGTGACCTTTTTATTTTTGTTCTCTTTCTCCACACCAATTTTCATGTCTTGAAAATACCTACAACATATATTATTATAATAAAAACTATCGATATTACGAGTGAAAATTGACAAAAATAGCAAAATTTCAACTTTGCGACTAAATAATAATGGATTGACTTGTATTTGAAACAATGTGTTCAATCTTCGCGATAAAACAATCGCGCGACTACAAATCGCAAGCGGAGTCCGGCGCTTAACAAATCATAAATGTTCAAAATTTGAAAAAATCGCATATGGACCACGTAGATAAAAATATCTTAAACTCTGAAAGCCGCCAGCCACTTTGAACTAAAAAGCATTCCCGGAACTACTTTATGACTACAGTTGCAAAAGAGCAGTTCATATAATAAATAACATTTTTTGGCATTTTTGTTTAGATTGTTTGGAATATTAGAGTTTATAGAAATATCTGAATCATTACTATTTAATTTTTTTAATTTATTTTCGTTTTAAAAAAAATATCATCAGTGGCCTGCTTTTGGCTGCCCCTATAATCGACCGCCCGTGTGCGATGCACACTTTGCACACATGGTAGCGGCGGCCCTGGGTCTACCTTTACTCCTACTTCCCCAGAAACTTGTACGGAAGTTTCAGAAACTATTGTCAAGACCGATATGCCAGCTTAAGTTGTCCAATGGATAAAAAGACGAGACATATAACTAAAGGTTGTCCACAAGGTTCAGTGTGTGGACCTATTTTTTGGGACATAATGTTAAAAGAACTGCTGGAACGGTTAGCTGTGGATCCTGAAGTTCTAGGGAGCATAGCGTATGCGGATGATTTGCTGCTTATCATAGATGCTAATTCAAGAAGAGAACTAGAAATAAAATCAAATGGAGTACTTGAAAATATAAATGAATGGATGAAAAAAGTTAAACTAACTATATCAGAAACAAAAACAACATATAGCCTTATAAAGGGAAGACTTGAAAGAAATCCAAGTATACAAATAAGGGGGAAAGCAATAAAAAGAATAAAAATAACTAGATATCTTGGTATCATAATCGATGAACCAAGACTCTTTACAAACCATATAAATAGCGTCTGTGAGAAGGCAGCGAAAGTCATGCATTGCATTGCAAGCCTAGCACAAAGGGAGTATAGAATTCCGTTCCAGCATATGCGCGTATACCTGAGTACGATACTTGCCTCAATTGTAGGGTACGGTGCAAGTGTATGGGCACACAGACTAACAAATAATACAAATATTGAGAAACTGAATAAAGCACAAAGAGGTTTCCTTGTTAGAATGACAGGAGCCTTCAGTACTACAGCAACATCAGCTTTAACAGTATTGACTGGTGTAATGCCCATGCACTTGGAAACACAAAAACGTGCATGTAGATATTGGCAAAGAAAAGAAAATTATGAAAAAATAATACAATTAATGGGAATAGAAATCAGAACAAAAAGAGAATTAGAAGAAATATTAAATAGAAAATGGCAAAACGAATGGGATAATTCCCCTAAAGCAAGACGTCTCTATAATTTTATTCCAAATTTAAATAATATACCAAATTATTTTAACCCAAAAAAAGGATTAATCCATTTTCTTACAGGGCACGGTCCGTACCCTACATACCTACATAGATTTAACTTAAAAGACAATCAATATTGTGAATGTGGAGAAATAGGCACACCAGAACACAGTATTTATTTGCGAAAGACAAACAAATACACAAGAACTACAAATAATGAGAAGAGACCTTGTTGGCATAAATATAGAAAATATAATACAAAATGACGAATTATTTAATACACTAAATAATTTAGCGGACATAATATCAAAGAAACAGTTATATAATAGAATTATATAATATTAGACGAAGAAGAAATCAAGTAAATAATATCCAACCTCTATGAATTTGAATAAGAAATTATACAAAAAAAATTAAAATTACATATAAAAATATAAAATAAAATATTGGAATAATTAAATAAATATTTATATAATAAATAATTAAAAATTAATATCAAATATAAAATAAAATAAATCAAAAATAAAAAAAAATATTAATAAAAAAAAAACTAAAAACCTGAAATTTCAAAACTCAATGGTCTGAGGCTCACCGAAATACCATTGAGAATATCATAAAGTCGATTAGACCTGCATTTAAAATTATTCGTGACTATTTTTAGATGAATAGTGCTGGCATTTCTCATCTGAGAATGAGAAATGGGGGAGCACTTTTATAAAAATTATATGTTAAAAAAAACGTAATAATTTATCTTTTGTTTATTAGTTTTTGTTTAGTTGTTATTATTTGTTCATTAGAATTGTTTACAATTTGTAGTTTTCATAATTAGTAGTAGATTAGGGCTATTGTTAATTAGTCAAATAGAAAAAATTCTTAAAGTAATAATATTGTAATAAACTACTGTAATCCCATCAGGAAACGACCTGGATTAGTCACAAGAGGCCAGGTCAATTGTATAGTACTATAAATAAATAAATAAATAAATAAATAAATAAATAAATAAATAAATAAGTAAATAAATAAATAAATAAATAAATAAATAAATAAATACACTCCTACTTCCTATTTGATGCCGAAATGTCCAGCCAATCTAAGTCTCCCTATTTTTATGAAAGACGTTACTGTTTTGGAGTAGTTACATTAATGTTTATTTATTCTTGTTGAATAATCACTAGAAGTGTCCTATCTTCATCCTTTTTTTTGACTAACGAACATTTTCTAGATAGCAGGTCTTTTGTTAAAACATTAGGAACCAAATCGACTTCATTCACTTCCTATAGTCGCATGATCTATTTTATTGCATTTGTAAAATGTTTTTTGAAATGATTTATAAAGATTTATAATTCATTTTTGAATGTCTATGGGGTGGCCAAGCTTCTTAATAGTCCGAGCCACTTTTCACAAGTTGAAGTTTTTCGCGAGCCGCAATAAAAATACTTATTCAAAAAGTATCTATGTATAGAAGGTATTTACAATTTTTTTAACAGAACTTTTACTTACTGAAAACTGAAATACAATTACGAAATATTTAAACTTAATTACATTTTTGTTTTCCTTCTTTTGATAATTCTTTAGAATTTGGTGATTAATATGTGACTTCTCAGTAATTCTTTTAGATGCTGGTTAGGTAATATTGATCAGTGTTAGGATTTCACGAATTATAAAATGGAATAAAATGGTCCACACAAGTATGTACGTTGTTCCTAACATGGAAATAATTCGACAAGCATTATTTTTTAGGGTACCTTCTTGGATTCTTGTACAAATTTCCAAAATTCGGTATTCGGCGTCGACTTACAGTTTTATTTTCGATCTTGATCTTCTTGCGTCTCTATTAATTTTAATTCTCCAGATGTTGTTTGGGTCATATATTGGTAATAATAAAAAATTCACCTTATGAACTATGTTCATTTCAAATAAATTTGGAAAAAAAATGAAGAGACGATTTAACATATTTTAAGTCTTCAAATCTATTTTGGAGTTCGGTCAATATTCCTTCCGGCTTTTTTATATACCTACTCGTTAAGTTTTTCTAGTATAATATGGTAAAAATTTTTTTCTAAGTCGAGTAAAATGACTTAAATGCAAAATGTGTACCTAATACAAATTACAAATTACTGTAGCAAGAGTTATACAAAAATCGGTCTGGATTCGGTTGATTACTGACTTTTACATTGCGCCACTCTTACGTAATGTTCGTTAGCGCAGTTTTCGATGTGTCATATCATTCTTATCTTGGATGGAAATGGAATTTGTTACAAAGTCTTTCATGTTTGTTGTCAGTAAATTAAAAGACATTTTGAAACACATATTATGGAACGATAATAATTTTTTTAAATCATATCTAATACAAAATTGAAAAATAACTCGGGTACAATCGAGAGCCACAAGTAATCCTTCAAAGAGCCGCATGTGGCTCGCGAACCGCAGTTTGGCCACCCCTGAATATAGCAAGCAAAAAGCGAATTCTATTTGGAATTATATCGCGTGGAAATGAGTCATCAAGGCCATCTTTTTAAATATGAATTATATCATTACGATTTTTGAACCTTTTAAAAACTATTGTTTAAAACCACTTGAAAATTATTAATAGCTTGGTCGCATGCCATTTATTTAACAGATTGATAAGAAAACGTGTAACCTCCAGACATCATGCGAAACTGATATGATAACGTTTGAGATAACGTTTTCCAAAAATTGAGATAAAATTCGGTTTTTGGATAGGTACTTGACTTAATTGAGGCCTGTCTAAAAAAAAGAGTTTTGATAAAAAATATCTGATTTTGCAAAATAATATTACAGAAAATATTTTTTTAGGCTTGAACATAATATGAGGCAGTCTATGCTTTAGAAACACCACTATTCCATTCAGTGGCGGATCTAGAAATTTTTTTGGGGGGTCTTGAGAGTGATTTAATTACTTTTCTCTGATGCAAGGTCACTTAGTCTTACCAACCCTAGGATAAGTGGGTTTACAATTATGAGGGGGGGTCATCCCCCCGTCATCCCGTGACAGGGGGAGTCATCCCGTGACACCCCCTGGATCCGCCAGTGATTTCATCTCACATGTTCAGGTTTCATATATTCTGACGAGAACGTCAGAAATGAGAACGTTGAGGTCAATAACTGGAAAAACACCGAGAAACAGAATACCGAACGACAGAATAAGAGATCTCTGTAACATACAGGACATGGTACGGTGGGGAAGACAGAGAAGACGAAAGTGGAATCATCATGAGACGAGAATGGACAGCGAGAGAATAGCCTGTATAGCTAGAGATTCAATTCAAAGCAAACAGACAAGAGACCAATAGTAAGGCCCTTTAAACATAGGCGTAACCAGGGGGGTTTGGGGGTTCCCTTAACCCCCATTGGGATCTACTTTGAGCTCTATACGCTTAACCATAATGTGTTTTTGACAAATCAAGCCATTTTAAAGTTGTAACCGCCCCCTTAGGATCATTCTGGTTACGCCGTTGCCTTTAAAATCTGGCGAGGTACTGCAAGCGCCAGTTAACCACTGGCCAGTTAACAATGCACTGTTATCCTTAATGGCAATTACGGTTCATTCTCTTTAATTCTTATCTAAACTAGAAAGGTGGCGCCACTAAAGACTTTTCCAAATGCGCATGTCATCGCATCTGCAGAAACTGCAACAGCGTTGCCACATTTAGTAGATTTCTACTTTTTTGGTAGATTTTTGATATTGTTTAAAAAATTCTATTATAATATATAGGCAATATTTTTTAGTAAATTTTTAATATATTTCAACATTTTGTTATGATTGAAATAAAATTTGCTTTTTATAGTATTTACCCCATTTCTAAATTAGTTTTCAGACATTTTGTTACAATTTCCCAACAGTAGCGTACTGATAGATCCGCGGGCCCTGGTTCTAGTTATGATGCGGGCCCCCGCCCAATATTGCGCCCCTCAAGTATGCTGGCCCCCTGCCCAATAAAAACACACATTGTATATTAAAAGTTTTTAATAAACATTAAATATAAATCATCATATATTTTTTATAAAAACTCAGCTAATTTAAAACAATAAATTAATATTAATCCTATCGTTTTTCATACCAACGGAAGTTCTGATACGTACCTGTTAGTTCAGTTGTCCTTTATTTATTTATTTCAGTTATCAAGAATTATTACTTAAAAGTAAAAGCTAAAGAATGATGATGCTATAAATACAAACAAAAGAAACATCTTTCGTCGAGTTTATTTGTCTTGGGATTAGGCATTTTTATAACCCTGCCAAAAGTTTAAAACTTGCAATGACTGTGTCAATTTGCAAAATTTTACAACTTTCTAGTTTACAACTAATCCATGAAACGTGCAGATATAAATATAAATTTTTGAGTAAAAGGGTACCTACAGGCGGTAGTTCTTTACATGTGTTGAAACCAAAACTTGCGTTTTAGTCACTTTCTTTTAGAAGGTAAAACAAGTATAGAACCCTCCAAAAGTTAGTTTTCCTTGTGTCTATTATTAATTTTGTTTTTAAATTTTTTGATAAATAGGTATTATTCGTTTGTATTTATACATAACTACACAAAAATAAAAATTCATTAAGAAGTTACATTTTCTATTGTATTTTCTATTGTGTACTTGTGTAGTGCAAAATGTCCCTATCAAATTAGAAAAAAAAAACCGCCACTGTTTTCAGTACGCCACTGTTTTCCAATGTCATTACCGAAAATAAGATTCAGGACGTAGATGATGAATTTTACAGAGAAATGAAACTGGAAACGGGATTCTGGTGTAACAAACTTGCAGATTTCAAGTAGCAGTGCAAGCAGTATATCAGGTGTTATTGAAGAGTTATGGCATTCGGTGAGCCTATTAGAAGCTAACGATGGAAAACTAAAATATCTAAGCATATGTAACTTTGCAAAACAAAAAATGTTGTGTTTACGTGTTTCTAATGTAAAATGCGGAAGAATTGTGTGAAGAATTTGATCCTGACATGGAGATGTTAAAATCAGTGGATGACAAAATATTATATACAAATATTAAATATGAAACTGATAAAAATTAATTATAGTAGGTTACTTTTTTCCCAGTTAAAATCTAAAAAAGTTTGGTTTTTTTACAAATATTAATATTATATTAATTTCTAGTTAGTCAGCTGTTGTTTTTATTATAAAAACTACTAAATTATATACAAATACGTTAATAAAGTTTTATAGTATATTTTAGTTTTTGATTTAGTAGATTTTAGTAGGTTTAAGTAGATTTTAGTAGATTTTAGTAGATTTTAGTAGATTTTAGCTAAACTTACAGACTTACAGTAGATTTTCTAAATAAAATGTGGCAACGCTGTGCAGAAATGTCATTTTATTTTGTCTTGTCAATGGCATCGGTATTTGTGTACATATTGTACGTGTTTGGATTTATTTTATTAAATTGTTTTTTTACTTTTTACTTATAGATTAGCTATATAATAACAAAGACTTTTACTCTCTTACTTTAAAGTAAAATATTCAGGTTGTGTGCAAATTTTTTAATCAAACTTTAAAATGGTGTTTAAATGCTGTGTACCAAACAGGACTGAGAAGTAAGGAATATTCTTTTGCCTTACTTTGCATCCATGTAATTTAAAAATTTTGTGTTAATTTCGGCGCTGCCTTAATGTCAGGATTGATGTGTTTATAAACTCTGCAATGTTACAAAAAGATACTGGAAATATTTTAATTTTATTATGAGCTCCTATTTTATATTAAAAGTTTTTTAAATAATTTTCATGTATATATTCTAGTTTGTTTGCTGCTCAGCATCATAATTACGTTTTTAAAATATTTTGGCACTTTTGTGTAAATTGTGCCGTTAATTTTTTAAATAAATATTTTAATTTTTGATTTTAGTTTTTCTACCTTTCCTATTATATGAACTATGTTTATAATTGCAGTAAAAGACTCCATAATGTAATGCAAATTACAAAAAATAATCGTTAATGTAAGAAACAATTGTCGATTATTTTTATAATTTGCATTATGTTATAGAATCTTGTTTTACTACAATAATTAGCAACAAAGCTTATTTGAACGTTTAAAATTCCCGCCATTACCCATTTAGTTCATGACTAAACCGGACAGAGGGCGCTGTATACATTGCAATTTTACGTATTAAAGAGTTGCCTATCTACCCTACTTATAACCTTATCTATGCAGTTAACTTGGCGACAGCGAATACGTACAACGAGACTGATGATCATCCCATAAGCCACTGTGCAACGCGTCTCGCCAAGTTAACTTGCGCTTGCAGTAGCTGGCAGTCAAAATCACAGCTACGAATACAAGCTCAAAATCGGTTAAAAACAGGTCAAGAGGCCTAATATAATAATAAAATAAGAAGAAGAAGCATCAGAAACAAGACCCGACACAGCTACAAAGCCGACTGGAAACGGCAGAGATGAGAGTACTGAGAAGATTACAGGAAATACGCTGAGAGATCGAAAGAGGCGTAAGATAGAAGAAAATGTAACGTACAATGTATCAACGAATGGACACTAAATAGAAAAATGAATGTCCAATAGAACCGGCAGAAGAAGTATTGGAGAACCGCGCTAAAGATGGAGTGACAACCTTTTATAGTCGTATCAACCCGACAATGAACAAGAAGATTTTGTATCAGAATAAAACAATTTTATTCTGATACTCAAATAATATAACTCAAAAGGCCTCCGACAAGGATGTTGTCTATCTCCCACTCTCTTTAAATATACCTTGACCAATCCTTACAGAGGTGGACAAAAGCAGTAAAACCGATGCGACTGAAAGTGGGAGACGACTTCCTATTCCTATTTACATTATACTTTGCGGACGACCAAGTTGTTATAGCCCAAGATCAAGATGACTTAAGCTATATGATACGGAAGCTAAATGAACATTACTAACAGGCAGGATTAGTAATAAATATGGACAAGTCAGAATACTTCATAGTGGGAAACGAAGACATTGAAAACCTACCATTGGAACAAGGACATATTGTTTGTGTGAAATAATGCAAATATTTGGGAACTATATTTAACAAACGAGGAAATAGTGAAGATGAAATACAACATAAGATCAATAAAGGTAGAAGCATCACTAGATCCCTCAATTCAATTTTAGGGGACAAATATATCAGGAGGGAAACAAAGAGAAGAATATATGAAGAGCGCTATACCATCTACGGTGCAGACGTTTGGGACATAAGTGCAAGAAATAAAAAGAAGCTACTTAGTACAGAAATGGACTTTTTGAGGAGAAGTTGTCAGGTTTCGAGATTAGAACATGTAAGAAATGAAACAATTAAAGAACGTATGAAGGTGGAAAAAACTATAATAGACGATATTGAAAAGAGACAGCTGACATGGTTCGGTCACGTTAAAATAATGAACGAGACTCGCTGGCCGAGAAAAATATTAGAGTGGGTCCCACCGGAGAGAAGAAAAAGAGGACGCCCACGGAGAAGGTGGAGGACAATATTCAGGAGCCAATGGATTCGAGGTAATTAGATGAAGATATGTGTTACGATAGAAACAATTGGAAGCTGGGTATGGAGAGGCGGCGACAGCCGTAGAAATCCATTATACAGGGTGTCCAGAAACTCTACCGACAAACGAAGACAGGAGATTCCTTATATAATTTTAAAACATTTTAACCCAATTCATCTAGTCCGAAAATGCTTCCTAAGGGAGCTAGAGCTCTTTAAAGATGGCGTCTTGTAATTAGTTTTTCTTAAATACCTCCAGAACGCTTCTTTTTAAAAAAACAAAAATTGGTACACATATTTATCTTCCAGAGATAAATCGATTTCATCCATTGTGAATTTCTAGTACCGGTCATAGGCGTCCGTTTTGGGTAGGGCAACGGTTATTTTATCGCATAACTTTTTTGTCTTTAACTTTTAAGCATTTTTGATACTGGATTAGTATATTGTGAGATATTCTAGTACTAAAAGTTACTCTTGATTTAAGTCGGTAGGATACACCGTTTTCTAGAAAAATCGATTTGAAAATTTTTCGTTTTTTGAATTTGAAAAAAAATTGAAAAATATTTGCAAAAAAAGTGGTGTATTTTACCAACTTATAGCAAGAGTAACTTTTAGTACTAAAATATCTCACAATTTAATAATCTAAAATCAAAAATTCTAAAAAATTAAAGACAAAAAAGTTATGCGATAAAATAACTCTTCACCTACCCAAAACGGACGCATATGACCGGTACTAGAAATTCGCAATTAATGAAATCGATTCGTCTCTGGAATATAAATAAACGTACGAGTTTTCGTTTTTCTAAATGTTTTTTTCGGAAATTTTTTTTGGAAATTCAATCAACGAAAAATTTTCAAATCGATTTTTCTAGAAAACGGTGTGTTCTACCGACTTAAAGCAAGAGTACCTTTTAGTACTAGAATACCTCATAATTTAATAATCCAGTGTCAAAAATGCTTAAAAGTTAAAGACATAAAAGTTATGCGATAAAATAACCGTTGCCCTACCCAAAACGGACGCCTATGACCGGTACTAGAAATTCACAATAAATGTAATCGATTTATCTCTAGAAGATAAATATGCGTACCAATTTTCATTTTTCTAAATAAACGCGTTCTGGAGTTATTTAAGAAAAACTAATTACAAGACGCCATCTTCAAAGAGCTCTAGCTCCCTTAGGAAACATTTTCGGACTAGAAGAATTGGGTTAAAATGTCTTAAATTTATCTGAGGAATCTCCTATCTTCGTTTGTCGGTAGAGTTTCTGGACACCCTGTATACAGGGTGTTAGTAAATAAGTATGAAAAATTTTAAGGGCTAATTCTACATGAAAAATTATTACCAGTTTGCTCTATAAACATATGTCCGGAAATGCTTAGTTTCGGAGATACGGGGTGTTGAAATTTTTATTTCAAACTGCCAATTTATTTATTGCTCTAAGACCAGTTGAGCTATGAAAATGAAATTTGGTGAGTTTTAGGAGGTAGTTATTACGAATTTTTTGACATATAACTTAGAATTTTGTATTCATCATTGGCGCGCCTACGGGCAATGGTCTGAATTTTTTTAAAGAAAAAAATAGTACGCCACTGAGATATTTCGAATTAAAAATTATTTTTAAATTCCACGTCTAATTTATGATAAAAAACCTTTCTTGCCTTTTTTTCATATGATGCACCGTTTTTATGCAGAAAAATAAAACATCTTCTCGCGTATTTTTCATTTCTTAATACATCATCAAGAACTATCCAATATAATAATACTAAGCTAGAACAATAACAGAAAATATTACTAATAAGATTTTAACTAGGTGCAAAGCTGCAAGAAATGTTTAAAAGGATCTCCTTTACAGGTAACAGAAGAATTTATATTCATCATTGGCGCGCGTACGGGTAATGGTCTGAATTTTTTGAAGAAAAAAATAGTACGCCACTGAGATATGTCAAACTAAAAATCATTTTTGAATTCCTCGTTCAATTTACGACAAAAAATCTTTCTTTCATTTTTTTCATACGAGGCGCCGTTTTTATACAAAAAAATAAAACATCTGTTGTAAATCAACCCATAAAATTGGCCTTAAAGGCCCATTTATACATACCCGGGCCGTGTCCGTTCCGGGTCAGTGCCGAGTCCGGGTATTTTTAATGCAATATTTACATACAACTGGGTTGTGGCAGTGTGCGTACCGGGCCGAATAAGAGAGGAAAATGTTATTACATATCTCTGTGTAAAAGATAGTTGAAAATATTTCGGCTTGGATAGAAGATTTCACCTCACAATATCTATTGCTTGTCTGTTTTCCAGCAGTCGCGTTCACAAAACAATAAAATCGTGTTTATACAAGTCCCTGCGATCCGTGTCATTTTCGTGCATCGCCAGTGCCGACAGCAAAAATATCGGCTGGGATTAATTTCAGACCGGGCCCGGAGGAGCCCCGTTTGGTAAACGCCAATGTATAAATATGCTCATAAGAGTACATATTGTTTTTTTTTGGATCGGGCCCTGTCTTAACACGGAACGGACACGGCCCTGATATGTATAAATGGGCCTTTAAACATTTCTTGCAGCTTTGCACCTAGTTGAAATGGTATTAGTAATATTTTCTGTTATTGTTCTAGTTTAGTATTATTATATTGGATAGTTCTTGATGATGTATTAAGAAATGAAAAATACGCGCCAAGATGTTTTATTTTTCTGCATAAAAACGGTGCATCATATAAAAAAAAAGGCAAGAAAGGTTTTTTATCATAAATTAGACGTGGAATTTAAAAAAAATTCTAATTCGAAATATATCAGTGGCGTACCATTTTTTTCTTTAAAATAATTCAGACCATTGCCCGTAGGCGCGCCAATGATGAATGCAAAATTCTTAATTGTATGTCATAAAATTCTTA
Source organism: Diabrotica virgifera virgifera (assembly GCF_917563875.1). Lineage (NCBI taxonomy): Eukaryota > Metazoa > Arthropoda > Insecta > Coleoptera > Chrysomelidae > Diabrotica > Diabrotica virgifera. Next base: position 203,763,786 of record NC_065451.1, on the reverse strand, counting down.
ATAACTACCTCCTAAAACTCACCAAATTTCATTTTCATAGCTCAACTAGTCTTAGAGCAATAAATAAATTGGCAGTTTAAAATAAAAATTTAAACACCCCGTATCTCCGAAACTAAGCATTTGCGGACATATGTTTATAGAGCAAACTGGCATTAATTTTTCATGTAGAATTACCCCTTAAAATTTTTCATACTTATTTACTAACACCCTGTATATAAAACTATTTTGTATATTGACCAAATAAATTCTATTTTATTCTATTTTATCTATCTGGACGCCAAGAAGTCTAGTTTCCGCTAAATTTATCTAGATGCAGTGTCCTCGATTTTGTCTCTAGGGTGTTATAAAAAAATCTAAAGTGTGCTACATACATATTATACATAAATTGATAACTTTACAATATAACAATGATAACAATTATTATACTGAATGTTTGAGATAAAATGTTTCAAAAGCTTAGATAAAAACTACTTTTACAGGATTCGATCTCGTGGTTTTTATCAAAACGCTTTGTTTTATAAATGATTGTTCAAATAATTCAAAAACATTTCGTCGAGTCTTGATCACGCCAAAACAACACCGTTGGTGACACTTCTCGGTGTAGACGTATTTCTCGGTCTAAAATTAAACCACCAACTATGTAAATTGGGAGAAGATACGCAATAACGCAATACTCAGTCACAATCGAGCACCAGACATCTATCGAGAGCAAAAGATTATTTTATCTTAACGATTAACGATCATCAGCAATTTATTATATAAAACCTTTTTGTGCTAAATTTTTTTAATCTTTTGTTTAGCCGGTTGTGATGACATACAAGTGGACGAGCGTCTTCAGATACCATTATCAAAAAGTGTGTTTTAACGCAAGTCAGAACTGTAAAATAAGAACCTTCAAGTGTAATTGATAAACAGTGTTTGAAAAGTGATCTTTTTGGTAACAATGGCTACAAGGAATATGATTCGTGTCGTGAGGCGGTTTAGTAGACTCAACATCCTACCTAGGTAAGTCTTGGTGGTTAAGTAAGAAATATAGTAGAAACACTTTAAGAGCGGAACCTTTTTCCCTTTGTGTTTACATCTACCGGTTCGCACGGGTTTGTGTGACGCGTTTAGGTTTTAGTCGGGAAGCAGTCTCTAAGTACCCTTTCACACTAAGACACTGGTGTCTGACACCAGTGTTAGACACGCATATAATTTCATCTGCGTTATCCCTGGGCGTACCTAGTATCTCCTGAAAATGCTTTTTCCATCTGTTCTAGTTGGTCATATTATGTTGTAGTAAACCTAGGTTCACCTGTCTTGAATCTTACAATGTTCAAACTGTTGATCCCATTTAAGTTTTCGTCTAGAAATTTGATATAGCTCTCTAGTTCTGTTGTGTTGTGCAGCTGTTTCTGCTTGTTTTGCCAGTTCTTCAGCTCACCTTCTTTTGTTTCTTCTTGCAATCCTTTTAACTGCTTTATTTATTGTTTCATATTCTTGTCGTCTATTCGCTCTTTCTTCTACAGTTCTTGCTGGCAAGATATGTTTCTTTCGCTGATTTCTCTCCTCGATAAAATTCCATATATGGAAGATGCAAATAGTGCAAATCTATATTCTGACAATTTTATCTGCGTTATCCTTATGCGTATCTAGCAACTCCTGAAAATGCTTTATCCATCTCTCTACTTGGTCATCTGTTGTCGTAAGTAATTCACCTGTCTTGGATCTTACAATGTTCGAACTGTTGGAAAATTTTTTTAGTCGTCTAGTAATTGGTATAGCACTCTAGTTCTGTTGTGTTGTGTAGCTGTCTTTGCTTGTTTTATCAGTTCTTTAGCCTAACTTATTTTGTCTCTTCTCGCATTACTTTTGACTGCTTTATTTATAAATTTATATTCCTGTTGTCTTTCCTATTTCCAGTTGCGATTCTGCCAGTATCGTCGCATTTTTTCAGTTGCTTTAGTTTCTTTTTTTTTGTATTGTTTGAGTAATACCAAAATTTACATGAATCAGTTTTTCTTCCGAAGTGTGTGTTTTGTTTGGTTATTGTATTTCTTTTTAACAAAATCTTGAATCACATCTTGGTGATGACGTTGTCATGGTGATGACAATATGAACAATGAATTACAACAAAAGTTTTGACAGTTTTGTGGTTTGAAAGTTGTTAGAATTTTTAAATGTCAAAGTTCTAAAAATTGTAGAATAGAAATGAACTCCAGTGACGAAGAGTTACAGCTTTTTTATTTGTTTATCGTAGATAAAATATTGTATGAAACTGTGCGTGAAGTACTTTTTGCGAACTTATGCGATTTATAGCACTCGCTCCGTTGTCGCTCGTGCTCTAAAAGTCGCGTGCGTTCGCAAAAAGCATACTTCACGAACTGTTTCATAAATAACTGCACTCCATAGGACCGTTAAAAATTCTACTTTAAAGCACTAGTGCTTTAAAATTTTTAAGGCACTGCAGTTAAAAGTGAATTGTCAAATTATGAAATGTCAAAATATTTATATTTCATTTATTAACATTAATATTATTAGTACAACTTGCGCAATTTGAAAAAGATGGTTTGAAAGGTTTTTTAAAATTTAATTTAAACTGTATTATTGCATTTTTAACACGTTTGTAGAAAATAACTATTAAAATTTGTTAGAATATACAACAATAAAAATGTAAGATGTTATTCTATAGTTGTTATGATTTACGTATTGACAGTATAGACAGCTTTGATGTAATGTCAAGAAAAATATAAAAATGGAATGTCAGTCAAGTTCAAGTAAAAGTTTTTGTAGATATTGTCCTGTAATTGAGAATGAATAAATTATAATTGTTGATATATAAGACGTTTGTAGAAAAAATATTGTATGATATACGTGTTAAAAAATACATTTTTAACTTTCACATGCATGCCTTAAAATTGTACTTTTAACACTTGTCATAAATAACTATTAGAATACTGTGAAAACCGCTTGTAACACTAATTATGTCTTTTAAGTTGTGTTTGCTTCTAGAGGAATCATACCGAAGGTAGTCCATTATTATATGTTTGATGGAAAGGAAAGTATTGCAGAAGTGGCATACTGGAGGGTTTTCTGACACCATAAGGTATCCGTGAGTACGACGTGTATGCCCTATTCGTAGTCGGCGAATAACTGACTTTTCTTTCCTGTTCATGGATGGCATATTCAATCGAAACAAGTTGGGTTGTACTTAGTGTTGCCCAAATGCAAGACCAAGACGAGACTTGGACAGTCTTGGTCTTGGTCTTGCACCAGTACACCTGGTCTTGGTCTTGGTCTTGGTATTGCACTCCCAGTCTTGGTCTTGGTCTTGGTCTTGCAGCAAGAGTCTTGCAAGTCTCGCAGTTAGCCACTAGCATATTGATATTAATTAATAAGCAACTCACATTAGGTGGGTTTGTACCCACGATCTAAACTATCCCTGCCTATACTCTAACTAACTGGGCTATCTACCATGTCCCACGGGAGTCAGTCTGTACATCTTCTTTTTTGGTTGACCATATCGGCCTTCGACCGTAATCCATACAAATTATATTATACTAATACGTCGCTAAAGGGTCCCAAAAACGACTAGCTACTGTTTTTTATATAAAAGTAGACTAAAAATCTAAAAATTAAAAATAGCACAGAAAACACAAAAATCGCCGATATAACTTAATTAACCTATGAAATGCCAGTAGTGTCAAAATTTCATAACAGAGGAGTAAACTTGGCAGATGTTGGACCAGTTACAAACTAGCATTACTGTACGGTAAATTTGAATCCTCTTTTGAAAAAATTCCTTTTTAATCCACTTTTTTAAATTCATTTTCCATTTCCAATTTTTGCGTTCCAATTTATTTTTACGTAAGGAATCCAAATATGCAATAAAAAATGGGGGATACTATTTAAAATTTAAAGTACCCCCCACCCCACCTCCGCAGGGACCGCGTTTGGTGTCATTTGTCATTAGATAGATTTTTCAAAAATATTGAATACGTGTAATTTTCAGTTTTTCGATATGATATTCATTTCGCGAAATATCGCGAGGTTGTTCGCATTTACAATTTAAAATTTACTCCCCACCCCTCTCCGTGGGTGGTCGTGTTTAAATCATTCGATAGATTTTTGAAAAATATTGAACGGATTTTTAAATTTTTCGAGATGACATTCATTTCGCGAAATATTCGCTTTTTTGTCAAACTTTGTGACTCGTTCATTTCCTTACGCCCCGCACAAATCGTCAGATTTTTTAAATATACACTGTTTTGCATGTACATACTTAACTTACCTTATCTTAATCTGACGATTTTGAGTTTTTCTAAGAATATGTATTTTTTTCGGGCCTCCCTTAACGAATTCCCCTGTATTAAAAGCCAATTTATGGTAGAGGTACATTTACAGGGTACAAGGTTTCTCCCCATGTGATAATCTGACGCGCTCCAGTAACTGCAAAAACCTCCGCCATTATACCTCCGCCATTATACATTATACCTCCGCCCCCTACCATTAAATACATCATTTTATTTCAATTTTTTATAAGATATATTTTTGCTTAGAATATTTTTTCAATAGAATACTTACTTTTTGAGTCATTTGCGCAAAAACCGTCGAAAAACGTGTTTTTTCTTTCTTAAAAAATGAACATATTCAGTCGCAAATAGCTCGAAAAGTATTGACTTGGTTTATTTGTAGATGAATAAAATAGAACAAAAGTTGCTTAGAATTAGTCAGCTTATTCAACCTAGACTTATTTTGAACCTTTGTTTTTAACCCCCCAAGAAGGGGTGAAACTCATCCCCAGGGCAAAATCACACATCGGCCAATATCTCTTTTTATATAATAATATCTCTTTGTTTGAAATTTTAAGGTTTTGTAATATTTTACCGTGCGTGAATGGACTATACAGGGTAGCCAAGCATTATCTTATCTAGTGCCTTTTCAGCAAAAAAATTTGTTTGGCCGATTGATCTAATATCTAATTGCACACCCGGCAAACAGTTTATAAGTAGGACGTTTAGTCTTTACGATAGGGATAAGGAAAAACAATTGAGTGGTTGTCTGTAACACTTGATATGCTATTCGTATTATATTTTTATTACCTTTGTTAGGCGACATACTTCTTTAAAAGTTTCAATGCCATATTATTATACTGCCGTGTCGGCGTAACACAACACAAGAAGATTATTTTATGAAAGGTTAGCTATTCTAAAAATTTAGACAATACTCAATTGTAATTAATTTCGGAGCGAAGGCGTCGTCTGATATTAGGAAAGAATGAAATAGTTTATTTTTACATTGTATGTATAATAATTTATTATCACCTCTGAGTACGTATCCAATAAATAAAAGTGTTGTTATATGAATATTTTAATTCGGTATGTATGTTTATCATATTGTTCATAATGCGGCTAAATCCAATTTTCCAAATTTTTGTTACATATTTTTTTGTATCTCATAGTCTCTAAGCGTATACCCTAACTAATATACAGGGTGTAACAAAAATACAGGTCATAAATTAAATCACCTATTCTGGGACCAAAAACAGTTCGAATGAATCTAACTTACCTTAGTACAAATATGCACATAAAAAAAGTTACAGCCCTTTGAAGTTACAAAATAAAAATCGATTTTTTCCAATATATCGAAAACTATTAGAGATTTTTTATTGAAAATGGACATGTGGCATTTTTATGGGAGGAATATCTTAAAGAAAAATTATAGTAAAATTTGTGCAACCCATAAAAATGTTACGGTGGTTTTGTTCCCTTAAACCCACCCAAACTTTTGTGTACGTTCCAATTAAATTATTATTGTGATACTATTAGTTAAATTCAGTATTTTTAAAACTTTTTTGGTTCTTAGTATTTTTTCGACAAGGCAGTTTTTATCGAGTTGCGGCTTCTTTTCTAATATGTTTACATAGAGATTTTATGGGGGTTTTGTTCCTTTAAATCTCCCAAATGGTTGTATATGTTCCAATTAAACTATTACTGCGATACCATTAGTTAAACACAGTGTTTTTAAAACTTTTTTGCTTCATTGTATTTTTTCGATAAGGCACCTTTTATCGAGATGTGGCTTCTTTTTTAATATGGTTCAAAATATACCTAAAAATGTAAATCATAAATAAATTTTCCTATTATTATCAAGTCTCCATAATCGTACTTAGCCATATACAAATATGTGGTGGATTTGACAAATATGCAAAATATCTCGATAAATACTGATTTTTCGAAAAAGTACTAAGAGGCAAAGAAGTTTTTAAAGCATTGTGTTTAACCAATAATACTACAATAATAATTAAATTGGAACGTACACAAAAGTTTGGAGGGGTTTAAAGGAACAAAACCCCCATAAAATTTTTATGGGGTGTCTAAATTTTACTATAATTTTTTTTAAGATACTACTGCCATAAGAATACCACATGTTCATTTTCAATAAAAAATCTCCAATAGTTTTCGATATATTGGAAAAAATCGATTTTCATTTTGTAACTTCAAAGGGCTGTAACTTTTTTTATGTGCACATTTGTACTAAGGTAAGTTAGGTTCAGTGGAACTATTTTTGGTCCCAGAATATGTGATTAAATTTATGACCTGTATTTTTGTTACACCCTGTATTATTCCATAAAATGACACTCAAACTGCAAGACGCAAGAGTCTCGCAGGCTTAGTCTTGTTCTTGCTCAAGTCTTGCACGGTCAGTCTTGATCTTGGTCTTGCTAAAATAAGGCGGTCTTGGTCTTGGTCTTGGTCTTGCTAAAACGCAAGAACAAGACCAAGACTGCAAGACCAAGACCGATTTTGGGCAACACTAGTTGTACTTCATGCAGCTTAGTTTTTGTTTTATTCCACTGGTTTGCCCATGAACTAAAGATTTTTTGTCTAATCAATATCCTAAGGCCCATGTGAGCTCTTTGAAGGTTGAGTCAGAAGAGCATGCTGCTTTAGCAGCCTGGTCTGCTTTTTCATTTCCCAATGTACCAACCTGGGATGGAGTCCAGATCATTGTGACTGTTATGGTATTAGTTATTAGTATATATTTCGTTGCAGATGCTGTGTATTTCCTGGACTAGGTTTTTTGTGAAGATGCATCTTACGGATGGAGGAAAGAGAATCTGTACATAAATATGGCGATTTTCTTGCTTTCATTTGAAGCAGGTACGGTGGAGTGAAGTCTTTGATGCCTGAAGTATTTTATATAATTCTGCGGTGTAAACACTACAGCTTCTATTAGGTAGTCGTACAGAGCTTATTGTCGTTGTCGTTATGGACACTGCGCAGCCACAACAGGGTCGGGACAAATAATCCCCGGACAAATAATCCCGGACAAAAAATCCCCACAAATTATCCCTGGACTCTGGACAAAAAATCCCCGGACAAATAATCCCCGGACAAATAATCCCCGGACAAAAAATCCACACAAAAAATCCCGGACAAATAATCCCTACACATTTTTTTGGACAAAATATCCTCACAAATAATCCCGGACAAAAAATCCCCAAGAAATATTTGCTGCCGAATAGTTATCTAAAAGTTTTCCCGAAATGTTAACAAATTTCGAATTCCAATTCCCTGCTGAAAACTTCAAATTTTACATGATAAAAGAGTGAGTTTTTTCAAAAATCGTGGAAGATATGGGGAATGAGTTAAGGCCCCGTTTTCATGTCAGGCGCTTAACGCGCGTTTTGATAACACGCGATTACAACTAACATACATTTTACTGAAGACCGTTCACATGCTAACGCGCGTTTTAGGTCATTAACTCATTAAAACGCGCGTTGGCAGGTGAACGGTCTCAAGTAAAATGTATGTGGTTGTAATCGCGAGTTATCAAAGCGCCTGTCATGAAAACGGGGCCTTAGCTCATTCCCCATATTTTCCATGATTTTTGAAAAAAACTTACTTTTTATCATCTATAAACAAATAAAGTTAAGAAAAATATAACACAAATAAAGTTTTCAGCATGGAATTGGAATTCGAAATTTGTTAAAATTTCAGGAAAACTTTTAGAGAACTATTCGACAGCAAATATTTCTTGGGGATTTTTTGTCCGGGATTTTTTGTGGGGATATTTTGTCCAAAAAAATTTGTGGGGTTTATTTGTCCGGGATTTTTTGTGGGGATTTTTTGTCCGGGGACTATTTGTCCGGGGATTTTTTGTCCGGGGATTTTTTGTCCAGGGATAATTTGTGGGGATTTTTTGTCCGGGATTATTCGTCCGGGGATTATTTGTCCTAGCTTCGCCACAACAGTCTTCATTCTTGGACGCATCGGTGTATCAGATTTCATCAACTTGTGAATTGAGGATATTTTAAAAGGATTTTCTAAGAAGTGAGCTCGGGGTTTCTCTTTTATCGAATCTTTATAAATCAGTATTGAGTATTGGTAGATTATGTAGCCAAGGGGCTGTCTTAAGGTACCTACGTACCCGTGCGTGTACCTACGTACAACGTAAATACGTTGGTGCTCCGTGTATATAAACCGCAAACCGGTTGAATCGAAGAGGGTGAGCGCCGAGCAGCGAGAAACATCCTATTTACTATGTGGAGCTGCTACACGGAGCAACGTATGGATACTACTCCAGGGAAATAAGGCAAAAATATACCATGTTCGGGACACTTGAGCAGCCATGTTGCAAATTGGTTTTTTGGGTACTATATACCTAATACATTATACATACAAAAATGCCCGTCACAGTTCGGACGAGAAATTTAGTTATTAACAAATAAGTGTCAAAAATTGCAGTTTTTTCGTTTAAATCGCTACGGGTAAAAATAGGGTAATTAAATATCTTATTTATACTGTTATTCTTTTATTAGATGAGCCAAGGTTTAAAACCGCAGTTTTTGATGTTCGGTTCGATCATTTGTTGCTTCAGAAATTGCAAAATAAGACTAAAATTTCGAAAATAAAAAAATTGCTATAGCTTTTGTGAAAATGACCTTAAGACTTTCCTATTGCACGAAAAGTTGAGATAAACAGTTCGTATAATGCACAAAAAATTTTAAGACGATTCGTCAATTAGTTTAAATTTTATTCAATTTGTTTATCCCAATGAGCTTTTTTTCGCAATATTATTGTTCAGAAAATAGTAATGTAATAGCAATTCTGTGAAAACCACACAAAATAAGGAAAGTCATGATTTCAAAGTATTTTAAGAAAATCATTAAAAAGTCATTTTTATTATTCCGAAAACATTTTACTAAAGTAGGGTCATTTTTAGTTCATGAACAATTTGAATAACTTTGTTAATATTGACTGTATATTAAAACTACTTTGGGATTTAAAAAAGCTGGTATTTTTATACGAATTTTCAAAAAAACACTTTTTGCCTAGGTAAATTACAGTCAAAGTTAGCCACTTTTTTTATTTAATTGACAGCTACTTTTTTTATAACAATTAAGCAACCCAACTAGCGCCATTTCGAAGGTAAAGGTATATAGTTTATGTGTAAAAGTCTGAGTAAACTTTAAACTTCAACAGAGTTGTTAATAAAGCTTTAAAAATAACGTTCTAACGAAATCGATTTGTGGTCGGTGGAAATGAATTATTAAAATCCGTGCACTCAAAAAATGAAACTGATTCTTCAAACATATGCTGCGATTAATATCTCTAGAGCTTGTTGATGGATTTTGATCATATTTTTTTTTAAATTGTATGTACTCGTAGTCTTGTAGAATACGTTCTGTACGTAAATCCCCACCTAACATTTCAAAATGTTAGGGGGAGTTCCCCTTATCACTCAGGGATATGAAAAATAGATTACGACCGATTCTAAGACCTACAGAATATACATATATAATTTTAGTATTAACAAATAGGGGTTGGTGATGGAAAAATGTAAATTAAGGGTTGTATGTATTTTTTAATCCTAAATCATATAAAATTAAGATAGACAATTTTGTCTAAAAAATTTAAAAAAAATGTCAGGGGGACAACCCCCCTTATAACTTATGGGTATGAAAAATAGATTAAAACCTATTCTCAGTCCCATAGGATACACTTGTAAAATTTCATAAAAATCGACCAAGCCGTTTTGGAGTAGTATGGTAACTAACACTGTTACAGGAGAATTTTATGTATATTGAAGTAACTGTGAATTAAATAATAAAAGTGGCTAACTTTGACCGTAATTAACATAGGCAAATTTTTTTTTTAAATTTGTGTAAAAATACCAGCTTTTGAAATTCCAAGGTAAATTTACTCTACAGTCAATATTAACAAAGGTATTCAAATTGTTTTCAAGCCAAAAATGAGTCTACTTTAGTAAAATGTTTTCGTAGTGACAAAAATTACTTTTTAATAATTTTTTTCAATAATTTGAAAACAAGACTATTGTTCTTTAATGTGGTGTTCACAGAATTTCTATATAATTATTATTTTCTGAATAATAACATTACAAACAAAAGGTCTTTGGGATAAACAAATTGAATAAAATTTAAACTAATTGACGAATCGTCTTATAATTTTTTGTACAGTATATGGACTCTTTGACTCAACTTTTTGTGAAATATAAAAGTCGTAAGGTCACTTTCGCGAAAGTTATAGCAAATTTTTTATTTTCGAAATTTTAGTTTTATTTTGAAATTTTCGAAGCAACAAATGATCACATCAAAATTAAAAAACTGCCGTTTTAAACATTGGCTCATCTACTAAAAGAAAAATACTATAAATAAGATATTTAATTATCTTATTTTTACCTGTAGCGATTTAAACGAAAAACTGATTTTTTTGACCCTTATTTGTTAATAACTAAAATTCTCGTCCGAACTGTGACAGGCATTTTTGTATATATAATGTATTAGGTATATAGTACCCAAAAAACCCATTTGCAACCTGGCTGCTCAAGTGTCCCGACAAAAACCTTATTTCCCTGGAGTATACGTACCTTGAGGTACAAAGTATGTGAACGTTGATAGAATCCAATAAAGGAGATATTATATGAGGTAACGTGAGAGTGTGATTGGATGCATTTGCTGGGGATATTGATAATAAAATTGATTCAATATTTTACATTGTTGGACTTCGCATGTATGTTTTCTTAAATTCGCTTGAAATAATAAGAAACATCAGATGATTCCATACAGGCGCGGATCCAAGGGGGGTCAATGGAGTCAATTGCCCCCTCTTTGAGACTTCGCCTGGTGTCGCCTTTTTTTAAGAAAGAGAATAAAACATAAAACAGAATTCCTTCTCCAAAGTACGTGTTCTTGGTCTTACTGTATGGTGCCGAGTCTTGGACTGTGAATAAAATCGATCTACTTACCTAAATCGCTTGAGGCTTTCGAAATGTGGTTCTATAGAATAATTTTAAAAGTATCTTGGGCGAAGAAGATTCTCGAAACTCCACGATACTAGAACGTCTCAGCAAGACTACTGAGATTATAGAAGGTATCAAGAAGAGAAAAGTGGAGTATTTTGGACATGTAATGAGAAGTTTCAAATATAGGTTGCTACAAAATATTATGCAAGTGAAAATAGAAGGCAAATGCAGTCCAGGACGAAAAAGCACTGCGTGATTGATTTAGGGTGGCAGTGAATAAAATTAAGATAGCTATGATAGTAACCAACGTTCTGAAAGGACATAAGGAAAAATAAAGTAACAGCCCATACCGAAAAAGTATCCTGCGTACGTGAGTGACGAGAAAATTTTTATTTCATTGCCCCCTCCTTGCAAGGTTGCTGGATCCGCCGTTGATTCCATATAAGTTTGGTTGTGTGTATAGTACCCTCGGAGATCCGTGGAAAAAATTTACACCCAAAATAACAAAATTCAGTTTGGCAACACTGTGCGAATGTTGATACTAACATATCCTTTTTAAGATAAGCACAACGTTAATTTAGTCCAAACAAATTAATATATTTTTTTGCCAACAAAAATGAGATTTTTCAACCAAATAATGTTTCAAATATGATGTGCAAAATAATTTTTAATTGGATTCTGCTAATGGGCTTGCTTTTTTTGTCATTAAAATAAAAAAAAACTAAATTTTACTCATTAAATCAATGTTGTCCGGTTATCGTCTTAATTATTTTAACTGTGCTAATATCCGTTGAGTAATTATGAATGATTAATAGGTCGTTAAAACATTTTATCTATAGAGGCTTCTGGAATATCTTAAAAATATCGAATTTCATTGATAAAATGCGCATATTCCACCGATCTTCGCTTCGACAATACCTATTTTAACTTTATCATTTTAAATCGTTACCCGCGTCGCAAACTAAATAATTGACTATTTATAATATTGTCTAAGGTCACGTCAATTAGGAAATAACAAAAAACTCGCGGCAGGTATTATGATTATTCCGATTCAGTAATTTTACAACTTTCTACGTCCACCACCTTGATAACCTTATCAAATACCTAGTGATTTTCACCGCATACATTAACGCATTCTTTTACAAAAAGCGTTGATTTTCCTGCAAGGTGCCGTAGTGACAATTGTGCGAAAATGACAGTCAGAAGTATAGTTGGCATTGTCCGCCGTATGGGTAGATTTCTACCAAGGTAAGCAGAACGGAAACGACCTTTAACTTGACCTTAGCTTATTGGAAACGTGTTGTTTAAGCGAGATAAACTGCGGTAGGAGTATTTTATCATGTGGAATGTTATTAATGATCGTTTCACAAGTGATAATAGTCGATTATATTAGTCGAGATAGTGAGAATACTAATACAAGTGGTAAATTATGTAGTTTGTGTAATAAACGGAAGTCATACGTGATGTGAATAATGTATTGTGTGTTGCCTAGCCTAAGGTTATGCTGATCTTGTTTCTGACTATTAAAAATAGTGTGTGATAATGTAGGTTAATACTTTAAAGAACAAAGTTCTTTTTAAACTTCTCTTTAAACTTTTTAAATATTTCACTAAGTATATACGTATATTTATGCATTTTTATTTACGGAATAATAATATTAATACGTCTATTTACAAGTAATACGAAATATTTTCTTTATTTAGCATATATATCTCCCTCTCTTATTTTCTCTAGTTGTTGTGTATGACTCCACAGCATCACCATCAGTGGCACTGCAGCCTTATTTTGTGACTCGCTCTTCCCTATTTTCTTTTACCAGTCATTTTTGTCTATTTTTCTTTTTTTCTTCTTCTTCTTGGCTCTTATAATAAATAAGTGAGCCTTCGCCGCTTTTACTATGTTCCTTGTTCCTTCCCCTTGCCGCTCTTGTCCTGCAATCTCCCATTGTTGCACCACCATCTTACGTATAGATCACTTGAAGTGATTCACTCACTTCACTAAATAAATACTGCATTCAGGCGCGGCTCCAAGTGGGAGTCAATGGAGTCAATTGCGCATTGTGTCGCTTTTTTTAAGAAAGAGATAACTAAGATTGAAAATAAATAGTGGGTTTTGTGTCTTGTTCTTGTTGATAACTGAAACATAAAACAGAATTCCTTCTCCGAAGTATGTGTTCTCGGTCTTACTGTAGGTGCCGAGTCTTGGACCATAGATTATAGATAAATAATATATAGTATTAGCGGATAGATAGGCAACTCACTGTAAAAATTTGATTCCTTACGCCATTTGCGACCGATGTGTTAACTAATCACCATTTGGTGGGAAATTCAAATGGACAAGCATTAATTTTATCCGTTTAGCGCCTCTTGCTGGCAATTTCGTTACTAATTAAAATATCTTGTTATTTTACAAGAAATAATCTCACCTATATTATTAAAATAAAATACCAAAACTTACTAAGCTTGTTAAAGTATTTTATTTAAATTATATCTAAGTAATACTCATAAATTATTCGGAATTCTCAAGTTGTAAAATATGTTATTTTTGCTGTCAAATTTGACATAAAAAAAGTTTTTTTGATATAAAAAAGTTAGACAATTTTTTTCTAAATATAGTAGGTACGTGTATTTATTTGTTGTTTCAGATAAAACAGTTATAAACTAATTACTATTTACCTATGCATTTTTCTAACTTTTCTATGATTTATACACAACAATAATAAACCATGTTTATTTTTTTATTAACACAACACCAAAGTTCTTTGGCAACTAAAACAAAACTACACTTTATAAACGAAGGATAAGGAACCAACTGAAATTGAAATTACTAAGAATAAATCGTTAAAGATAATACAATAAAAACTGTAAACTAATAGAAAATTATTTCTATTTGCACTAACTCTAACTGTCATTACTTTTGACAGAATTAACATTGTCGAGTTAAGCCTCGTTTGATTATTTTATTTGTGACATTCAGGCATGGTGTTTTAACATAAATGATTGGTTAAAGTCTTCGTGAGCGAGAAAGGCTGTTATTTCTCTTTATTTAGCTGACCGGTGTGGAAGTGGTGGGGGAAATCCCCAATTTTTCCATATAAGATTCCGGGGCATGGTCTTGGACTGTGAATAAACTCGATACACTTAAATCGCCTTGAGGCTTTTGAAATGTGGTGCGATAGAATAATTTTAAAAGTTTTTTGGGTAGAGAAGATTCGAAAATCCACAATACTAGAACGTCTCAGCAAGACTACTGAGATTATAGAAGGCATCAAGAAGAGAAAAGTGGAGTATTTTGGACATGTAATGAGAAGTTTCAAATAAGTATAGGTTGCTACAAAATATTATGCAAGTGAACATAGAAGGCTAACGTAGTCCAGGACGAAGAAGCACTTCGTGGTTGATTTAGGGTAATAATGAAAAAAATTAGCTATATATAGCTATGATAGTAACCAACTTTCTGAAAGGACATGGTACATGAAGAAAAAGAAAGTAACAGCCCATTCAGAAAATGAATCCTGCGTACGCGAGTGACGAGAAAATTATTATTTCATTGTCTCCTTGCAAGGTTGCTGGTTCCGCCGTTGACTGTATTCTTCCAACTTTTTTCTTAGGCGACCAGCTGACTTTCTACTATCGGGTCTTTTCCATACGGTTGTATTTACATTTAGTGGTCTTTCATCTTTCATCCTTTGCCCTCAGTACATGTCCGGCATATCCTATACGATTTTCCTTTATGCTTTCATCTCCATAGAGTACTTAGAGTTCATGGGTATGTCTTCGTCTCAACTCTCCTGTTATCTCCTGTCGACAAGACCCAAAGTTTGTTTTAGCTGTCTTTGAGAGAAATTTTGATCACCGCTAAAGATTAATACGCTCTATTTCCTGACATTTGCCAAAATTGTATCCATTTATCGAAATGTCTTACCTACTTCGTCTTATCTTCGTTGACCTTAAGGCAAATTTCCCTGGCCTTGCTTTTAAAAAGGGTAAAAACTTCTTGCCTCTCCCTTGGCAATTAGGTCCGTTTTCTTCGTTCCCATCAATGTCCAGGCACCCAAAGAACACTTCTTACTTTGTTACCTTTTCCGATTCGAATCAGATTCTGAAGAAAGTTCCCAACTAACTTGGAATGAAATCGATTCGATTTCAGTGCATTTAATACCGCCTATACAGGGTGTCCCGAAAAGACTGGTCATAAATTATACCACACATTCTGAGGTCAAAAATAGTTCGATTGAACCTAACTTACCTTATGATTGAACCTAACTTACCTAACTTACATTAGTACAAATGTGCTCATAAAAAAGTTACACACTTTGAAGTTACGAAATGAAAATCGATTTTTTCAATATAGATAGAACGATAGAACGTCGATAATCCGGATGTCAAAAATCCGGACCGTCAATAATCCGGATTTGTATCTAGCAAAAATATATTCTTTTAATATAAATTAAGAACTTCGCTGCGAAAAACGGACCTCTACCGCAGTTCAAAAATATTTTACACATTTTTTTAAAATCCCAAAATACTGTCTGATGTTTTTACTGTACACATGGTGCTATTATAAATTAATTACAATACAGTGTTTAAACATAAAAAAATGTTTTGATTAATTTCACCTCTGGACACTTTACTGTACAAGAGAAAACATAAAATTTTAAAACGTTTGTTGTACTTTAATGTGTATACTGGCCTTTTTTTGAGGTAATTTCGATAATCCGGATAATTTGATAATCCGGATGGGGTCCGGTTCCAATTAATCCGGATTATTGACGTTCTACTGTATATCGAAAATTATTAGAGATTTTGTATTGAAAATGGACATGTATCATTTCTATGGCAGAAACATCTTACAACAAAATTATAGTGAAGTTTGTCCATCCCATAAAAATTTTATGGAGGTTTTGTTCCCTTAAACCTCCAAAACTTTTGTGTACGTTCCAATTAATTCATTATTCTGGTACCATCAGTTAAACACAACGTTTTTAAAACTTTTGTGCCTCTTAGTA
The DNA here is from genome assembly GCF_917563875.1 of Diabrotica virgifera virgifera. NCBI lineage: Eukaryota > Metazoa > Arthropoda > Insecta > Coleoptera > Chrysomelidae > Diabrotica > Diabrotica virgifera. The sequence continues at coordinate 203,747,528 of NC_065451.1, read as the reverse complement.
TTTTTCGATAAGCCAATTTTTATCGAGATGTGGCTTCTTTTTTAATATATTTAAATAAAAACTTTATGGAGGATTTGTTCCTTTAAACCCCCAAATGTTGGTGTACGGTCCAATTAAACTATTATTGTCTTACAATTAGTTAAACACAGTGTTTTTAAAACTTTTTTGCCTCTTAGTATTTTTTTGACAAGTCACCTTTTATGGAGATGTGGCTTCTTTTTCAAAATATACCTAAAAATGTAAATTATAAATAAATTTTCAGATTATTAACAGTACTTAACCATATACAAAATATGTGTTGGATTCGACAAATATTCAAAACATGTCGATAAACATTGGCTTATCGAAAAAGTACTAAGAGGCAAAAAAGTTTTAAAACATTGTGTTTAACTAATGGTGCCACAATAATAATTTAATTGGAACGTACACAAAAGTTTGGGGGTGGGGGGTTAAGGGAACAAAACCCCCATAAAATTTTTATGGGGTGCACAAATTTCACTTTAATTTTTTTTAAGATGTTGCTGCGATAAGAATGCCACATGTCCATTTTCAATAAAAAATCTGTAAGAGTTTTTGATACCTATATGAAAAAAAATCGATTTTCATTTTGTAATTTCAAAGGGCTGTAACTTTTTTCGTGTGCACTATTGTATATAGGTAAGTGAGGTGCACTCAACCTATTTTTGATATTAGAAGCTGTGGTATAATTTATGACCCATCTTTTCGGGACACCCTGTATATCGGATATAATTATATAGATCTGTCCCTGCAGTTCCTCTTATTATTAGTTCCTGCAGGCACATATCTATATCTACGTCGTATTAAATTACTATTTGAAAAAAAGTGGAGAGCACTTAAAGTAACTAAGAACTGAACAATTCTCCTGGAACATCAGGAAGAAGCAAGACTTCTAATCTGACTTGGAAGTGGCCGAAATATCGTCAAAACAATAGTTTTTCTAAATATCTTGATGAATGAACTTTGATGATATAATTTTTAATATTTTTAAAATCATTGCGAAATATTGATTTTATCGAGAATCATAAAATTCCCCGTATTTGTTATCATTCATATTTTGTTCTGAGGAATATGATGATTAATTAAATTATATCAACATATATTAAGAATTTTCGTCATAAACCATACGTATTATCACAAAATAGAAAAATGTCATCTTATTCCTGTGGTTAATTTATTTCTCCATAGACGCCTCATAATAAAAATTTAGGAGGGTATAAATAATATAGTTTAGTGTTTATACATTGTATTTTTGCTAGTAAGGCACTTTTCAGATAATTTAAGGTTTCATAGTCAGTTTTTTGAATAGGTACATTTCGAGGTAAAAGTTATAAGGTTACTTCTTTTTCTAATTCGCTTCACCTATTGGGCACTTCTGCTTGATCCTTTACCTTCTTTTCTCTATTCTTTGAATATATAATATGTAGCTCTAATGATTAATCTTAATATCAGGAGTTTGATCTTAAAATCGATAAAAGAGTTACTTGTAGGAACAGATAGGTAATAAAGTTTTTTTCATAAGTAAAAAATAATAAAATGTAAAAACTAGCTTTCATTTATTAGAGGAAAGTCGCCAATTATGGAATACCATTTTGTTTTGGGAATATAAAATAATACCTTTATAGAAATGAAAACAATTTAATGTTATGACACATCAGTCATACATTTTTATGTAGTAATTAAAAGCCTTCTATTAAATATCTTAATTAACAAAAAAAATCGAACAAAAAAACAAAATCCCAAATGAGTAACCAAATATGGAATAGGTACCCATATATCGAATATAGGCATAAACCAGCATATCAATAACAAAAATAGACACAAACATCTGAGATCAAATAAATTTAAATAAGAAAATTGTGAGAAATGAAAGAAGTTGCTTAATTCACTTGCAGACATCACAGATCCATGTACGAAACTCTGAACTAGCAAAATCATAATGAGCCCATTTACACTTAATCCACTATTCCATAATTAGGCACCAACGACTGTCCATATTTGGATTTGTACAGTAGTTCAAACTAGTATCAACATTTTTTCAAGTTGTAATGTTTTAATTACAGAAGGTCATGAAATATCAAAATAAAGGTACTATTGACATACGCAATAGCATAACAAGTATGTATTCGTGCATAATAACCAATAATACTTGTTGAATATATTTACCTTTGAAATTTTCTGCGAGGCGATAAAACAAAATGGCGGCGATGATAGAGAAATGGTTAAAGACTCACGAAAAGATGCGGTATTTCTAGAAGCAAATAAAGATTGGTTAAATGGAACATTTAAAACTTGTAGAAAACAAATAAATCGAACCAGGTCGGCTTCCTAAATTATTTGAGTTCTTTGATTGATGGTGAAGCTATCGTTCATGCAGCACAGACATTACAGGCTCGTGAAAAAAGGAATGCTTCAAAAATACAAAAAAAAATCCCAGCTAGTGCAAGGAAATACATAATTGGGTACAGGAAATTAATCTTCTTTTAACCTCTGACCCGCTATTAACAATTTTAAGAAGCAAGAAACTTGTACAGAAAATGATCAAACCACGGTTATTTTGTTCTGAAACGATTAAAATGCTGTTACCTACCGGGTGACCCCAAATACAGAGTCCGATATGTCAGACACCGACTGAGGTATAAGTAAAAACCTGCATATTTTGTATAAATTTTAAATTTTGATTTTTTCTGTGAAAAATTCAAGTCAATTTTTAAAAAAACACTATTTTTATTTGATTTGTACTAGATTTAGTAGAAATATGCTGTAAAATAATTTTAGCCGCGCAAATCCATTAAATCGACGTATGTGCGGCGGAGACAAGACCTGACACATCTAAAACGAGACGACTACTAGAAACAACAGAGATGAAAATACGTCGACGAATATCAGGGAAAAGTATGTTGGATAGGGAGAGAAGCGAACACATAAGAAGAGCATGTAATGTAGAAGACATAAATGGATGGGTGACAAAACGGAAACAAGAATGGAACGAATACATTAGTACAATGGCAGAGGATAGGATAGTACAAATAGCACGAGATAAGTCACCAAATAGACGAAGAAGTATTGGCAGATGAAGAAAAAGATGGTGCGATAATTTAAAGAATTTAGGAGGCTAATATTGAAGAAGAAACAGGCTTTAAAGCCTACATACAAGAAGGAAGAAGTTAGAAATTTTGGAGAATCCAGTAAAAACGTCATAGAGATATTATATTGCTATAGCGATTTAATAAAAGATAAATATTACGACTATTTCATGCTCTGGCTGCGTGCTTTCAAAATCTGGCAACACGCCAAATAAAATTTAACTATTGTTTTAATTTGATTTTGTATATTCCAAATAAATAATATTCCAAATACAATAAAATTGGTTTCCCTCCTACACACTACCGATTTTATTAGTCATGCCGTTAAAAAGTGAGTAAGCAATCATCTCTATCCAGCTAAAAAATCGTTTTTTCAAATAGTTTTTCGCGAATGTTGGTCTGCTGGTGCAATCTCCGCGCTACACCAATGCTCGTTCATTTGTTACATCAATAATCCAGTTCAAAAATAAATTCATAGTTTTGGTGTTGGTGTTGGCAAATCCCGGCGTCAAATGTGGTTTTCGCATCATTCATGCTATAATAAGAAAAGATAAATATGAATTCCTTAGAGAAACAAATACTCGTGGAGGAAATAGACATTTATAATTATGACATGGAGAACGTATGGGTGGTCGCAGTGAAGAAATGGATTATAAGGTCAAAAATGAAGTAAGTTTGTTGTTTATATTAAACAGTCGATCAAAAACTTATAATATTTATTAAAGTTTTATAATATTGAACATCAGATATCTTCATAATTTAATCTTGTGTGTATATCTTGTTCTTAACATGTTTTTAACATTTTCTTCTTCTTTTTGTTTAGACGCCACTCTGCCTGTTTTCAATGCGCAAATAGTATGTTGTCGTTCCATCATTTTCGCCGTCTTCCCACTGATCATATTTTCCCTCTTTGTTGTTTTTTGGCTTATATGGTCGTTCCATTCTCTGCTTTTATTTCTTCCAGCCCTTGATGTTGTCCACCTTGGCATCTACGTTGTATATATTAATGTGATATCAAGAATTTTAATTTTAAACTTTAAAAAAATTATATAAAAATTATTTAAATTTTTGATTTATGATTTATATCACACCTTTCAATTTTGTTATCTCAGGTTTTACTCGTGCTTCAATATCTATACTTTATAGCTGATGGTTTGGGTCCAAAGAATAACGGAATAAAACAACATAATATGATATGAAAATCATGTAATAAAATAAACTGATTAAAATACCCCCAAAGATTATTAGCATACAATGTTTATCAAACAAAATCGTTCTACGTACGTGAACCTTCAATAATGCATGTATAATATAATACAATTCCAATCTAAAATCGAGCTTATTATCCTACATAAACAAATCAAGGAATATTCAGTGTCCTTTCTAATGCAATTTTGGTATATCGATTGTACCAAAAAAAATTGTATGAATTATCCAATTCACTCCACAGCTCCGTTCCCTCTGAAAACAAATTTGATCTCCTTCGACTATCGACAACGTATTCACACGTTACTAATATGATATAATATTATTTGACCCAAAATTCTCAAATTGAAATTAATTATGAATGTTTCTCCCGTTGAAACGCTTCCTCTGCCTTGGGTTGTCCCATTCCTCGTTCTATGCAAAATAAACTATCAGTTCTCAGCCGCCTCCTATGTAATTGGCACTTTCCAATGATGCCAGCCTCCTTTCCTCTCGCCAAAAACTTAATCTCTCGTTCCGAAATAAACAGCCATCCGGATAATACAACTGGGAAAAGTTTACTTACAAATTGGTACCAGATCAGCTACCGTCGGACACACTTACTTCACCAACTCTTTCTTTTTCTTTATCACTTACTACCCCGGGAGACCACCTCGAAAACCGATCATTCACTCTAAGAAACTGGAACTAACTAACTATCTCCTCTCTCTCCATCCATCCAACCTCTCAGTATACACACTCATCTCATCACTTTCCAAAATCTCGGCCAATCAGAAATTTGCATACCACTCCCCACATAAAATCATAAATACCTACAAAATTTCCTAATTCATATTATTTCTACAAAGACACTTATAGTCCTGTCGCCAGGGGGGGTACAACGGCCTCGTTAATTCAGATGGACTTACTCAAGGTTTTTTTATGTATTTTGACCCGTAGAACACGAATTTTTTGGGTAACAGTTGATCCGGATGTCGATAAGATTGTTATAGACCAAGAACTTGAGGAATCAAATAACAGCGATTTTTGGCAAAACAAAACAATATTTTGTATTTTTTGGGCCATTTTAAGTAAAAAATATTTCTACAAGTTTTTTCGTAGGATGCACAGTTTTCGAGATAAACGCGGTTGAACTTTAAAAAAATCGAAAAACTGCAATTTTTGAACCCGAATAACTTTTGATTAAAAAATAAAATAGCAAGTCTGCTTACCGCATTTGAAAGTTTAAGTCAAATTATATCGGTTTTGATTATTTGCATTGGTAAAAATTTATTTTTTTATTGTTTAACAAAGCTATAAACACGTAGGGTTTCCCGTGCTTTTACATGCGTTTTAACGCATGTAACGTAGAAATAGTCTTGATTGCACTAGTACCTATTCTACCTACTCGTTCGATTTTAAATGAGAAATCATAGAAACATCACTCACGCACTAGTTGTTTGTAGCTTTGTTTAACAATAACACAATAAATTTTTAGCAATGCAAATAATCAAAACCGACATAATTTGACTTGAACTTTCAAAGGCGCTTAGCAGAATTGCTATTTTATTTTTTAATCAAAAGTTATTCGGGTTTAAAAATTGCAGTTTTTCGATTTTTTGAAAGTTCAACCGCGTTTATCTCGAAAACTCTGCATCCTACTAAAAAACTTGTAGAAATATTTTTTGCTTAAAATGACCCAAAAAATACAAAATATTGTTTTGTTTTGCCAAAAATCGCTGTTATTTGATTCCTCAAGTTCTTGGTCTATAACAATCTTATCGACATCCGGATCAACTGTTACCCAAAAAATTCGTTTTCTACGGGTCAAAATACATAAAAAAACTTGGGTAAGTCCATCTGAATTAACGAGGCCGTTGTACCCCCCCTGGCGACAGGACTATTAATTTCTATGGGGTATTTACAGATTCCGAAAAACCATTTACTTATTAACTATTTTTATTGTTCTGTTCATGGCGCAAACCCGGATTACGGAACACTTTATGGCTTATAGAAAAAACCATCGTTAACTTCTATTCACTGTACCAGCACTATTCACTTGTTATACTTATACAAAAGATTATTTATGACTAAGATTACCTTAGGTTAATTCCAGGCAGTTCGGAGTATTTTTACTTTCTATAATCTCTGAAATATTGATTTCATCGTACATTTAATATCTCTACTCCTCAATTTTCAATCCCATAATAATATCTATGTACTTCTGGCTCTGCCCCACAGTGTCTTACCATTGACTGCCTTGATTGTTGCATTCTTTTTGTCCTCTCTGTGCCAAGTAGTGCTTCTGCCGCGTATGTAATTATTGGTCTGATGATGTTTTGCAAGTCTTGCTTTTACTTCTTCATTTTCTTTCCGATATTTTTATTTCTCCATATTGTTTCATTTAGGCAATCTGCGGCTCTGTTTACTTCATTTTCCACTTTTGTTTCGAACTTTCCGTAGTAGTGATGTTGAAAAAGTAACTATTCGTTACAAAGTACTCGTTACTTACGAATACCGAAAGTAACGATTACTATACAGAGAGGCAAATCGTTACTTTGATTACTCTGATTACTTTGTTACTTCGTACCAATCGTATCAGAGCTAATAAAGACTATTGTATCTACTTTGATTACTTTGATTACTCTGATTACTTCGTTACTTCATACCAATCGTATTAGAGCCAATAACGACTATTGTATCTAATTTGATTACTTTGATTACTCTGATTACTTCGTTACTTCATACCAATCGTATTAGAGCGAATAACGACTATTTTATCTACTTTGATTACTTTGATTACTCTGATTACTTCGTACTTCGTGAAGCAAAATACCTACCTACTGAGAAATACGATTCTCGATATGATTACCGGTATCTACTCAAATTCAAAAGTAACAAAAGTAATCATAGTAATCAAATCATTTTTATCCCTTAAGAGGATCGGTACGTATTTTCGGCTGCAATGCTATTCAAATGGGGATTCATTTTTTTCAAATCCTGAGAAAACTAATAAGTATTTTTGAAAAATTTAAACGCAGAATGAAAGATTACGTTATTAGCGAGGGCCGAAAGTCCCTGAGAACTTCTATAATGTTTATTTTAATAAGTTACAGGGGTGAAAAAACTAAGAGAAAATTTAATGTGATATTTAATTTCAAATATCTCATTCAAAATAAACTTTTTATTTATTCTAAGGGACTTTCGGCCCTCGGTAATAATTTAGTCTTTCATTCTGCGTTTAAATTTTTCAAAAATATTTATTGGTTTTTTCAGGATTTGAAAAAAATGAACACAATGCCGTGGTAATATTTTCCAAATCTGTCTTTGCCTTACAACGCACTCAACCGAATATAATATTGTCAGCATATATTGTCAGTCAGACACTGACAATCAGTGACAATTTTAAATATTTGACATTGCATCGGGAATATTTTGAGAAATTGATTAAATATTATTGATATATAGTGTATTTGATAAATAATTGATTTAAGACGTGAACTTAATAAAAAGTTATTTATTGTGTATTATTTGTGGAAGATCCAAGCAGAGAATACATCAGATATATCCTGTGATCCAAGTATTTTGTTGTTAGAGATGTTCAAAATTGTAAGCGTTCCAAAATAACAACATATTATTATTAAAAAATCACTTTAACACTTTTCCTCTTTTCTCGATTGATTATTAGTTTTTGTTGTACAAATAAATTATTACAATCACTGAAAACATAGTTAGTGAAAAAATTATCACATTTATTAACTGAATTAATCATTTGCAATTATAAAAATAACAGTCATCCAAGAACATTCAAAAGCCATCTCTTTAAATTAATTATGACATTTTCAAGTAGAATGACATTCTAGTAATGTTTACATATCCACACCAGTGTGAATTTTACTACACGTAATTTGCCGTGTAAAGACAGAAAAAGTAAGGATACACGTAAAATATTTGCGAATTATGTACCCATAGCCTTAAACAGATTGGTGAAGGTCGTTGTTATATCGGAATACCTATACAAAATACCTACCTACTAAGAAATACGATTCTCGATATATTACCGGTACTCAAATACAAAAGTAACAAAAGTAATCATAGTAATCAAAGTAACGAATACTGTTAATGATTACTTTATACAAAAGTAATGATTTGTAACGAATACACGATCATACTATGTAACTATAATCAACATTACTATTCGTAGCTAGATAGTGCGATACCTAGATATTTACACTCCATTACTTGGTCTATTATCTGACCCTCCAGCTCAAATTACATCTAGTTGATTTGCTGTTTTAACCATGCATTTTTATTTTTTGGAGGAATTGTCCAGGTTCTGGCCGTTATATTAAATTGGTGGAATATCGTTATAAATCATATTAACTTCGACATATTAGTATTGCGTCATCTGCATAGAAGATTATTTTAGATTGTTTTTCTCCTATTTTGTATCCTTTTTTGTTCTTACTTCTTTTATTATTTCGTGATCAGGTTGAACAATAGAGAGCTCAGGGAATCCATTTACTATATCCCATTGCCAGCTTCAATTGGATCAGTTAGATTCCAAAATCCAGCATATTTGTAGTTAATTAGATTACCTACCTAGATAGGTATTCAGTTAGGTGGTATCCAAAAAAAAATTAAAATAATTTTGTGGTACATGACTCAAATAGGTTGAGAACCACTGAGTTAATCTACTCCTACTTTTACTTTTGTTGTTTTATTCTTATAGATATTTTAGATCGTTTTGATTATACTTACAGGAGGCTCTTTTGTGTACAATTAGTGGATACCGTCCTTTAATCTAACTCTGTCAAATGCCTTCTTAATGCCCACAAAACATAAATATGCCGGTCTGTTGTATTCTAAGGATTTCTCTTGCATTTGCGTCATTATAAATATAGCGTCGGTGCATGATCATCTCGACAGAAACCTTGTTGTTCTTCTGCTATTGGGACCGAGCAAGTTCGGTAAAGCGAAACCTCGTTGCATAGCTCGGCAACATTTTTCACACTTTTAATTATATTGGCCAATCATATTGGTCCTGTTACTGGTCAAGGCCATAGCCCAAAAAATTATAAGAAGAAAAAGTAATATTAAGGTTATGTTATTAAAAGGTAAACAATTGTATGTAGTAAATAAAATTAATTTTTAAAATGCACTACTACAAGCAAAATACATTTAATTAAATTTACTTTTATACATATAATAATTGCATATCATATCAATATTGTAGAGCAACATATAATTTTTCATCTACATTGGCAGTAGATATGAAATATACGTCAATTGTCAATTTGACAATTTCAATTGGCAATGAATTATTTAAGAAAGCTGCAAGATTTCTCCGCTATTCGCGCACGATATCCCCTCCTCGTATTCCCTCCAAGTACTTGCACACGGCGAATAAAGTTAGGATTTCATTCAATTTGATTGTTATCACTTATTATAATAGGTTGGTAATTTTAGGACCGGTTGTTCGAACGCTAATCAAAAATGGAATCAACTGATCAATATCAAATATTTAATTACTGTCACCAACTGTCAATGTCAACTTTGTTTGGGTTGCTGAAAACATTACAATTATTGTTGATTACAATTATGAGATTTATTAATCAATTATGTTAATAATTGTTATGTTAATTAATCAATTAATCAATGATGTTAATTATCATAATGATAATTAACATAATTGATTATAATCAACTGGTTGACGTACGAATGAGGAATGTTGTAATTTGATGGTTGTTAAGGGGACTTAATTATAATCAACTTCTTGATTAGCGTTCTTGATTAGTGCTTAATAAATTAATTCCTCTGTAGGGTCCGATTTGTCTCCCTTTTTGAAACGAGTATTAAGATGCTTGATCTCCTTTCTTATAGTATTCCACATTTTCATGCGAAACTAAAGTTTTTTGAACATTTTTGTTAAGGTTATTATTAATTTTCGAAAAATCGACTTTTGAAGCTATTTTTGCAATAACAGCAACATATTAACAAAAATCACTTTACAAACTCTCATTTGAAATGATTTTCTATACTTTTTCAGTCAAATTTTTTCACTTTTCCATATAATTTTCCGGTCTTCGCCTTTAGTATCTATTTAAAATCAAGTAGTGATCTTATAATAATATGTTGTTTATAAATAAATAATTACGTTTAATCTTTTGCATATTTTGTTGGGTTCCGGTGAATTCGTAACTATTTTAATCCCCCATCCTAATTACAGGCCAATTGGTAACTCTGGCCCTCAGGTAATTTTTCGGTAACCAACCAACTACCGGTGAATTCGTAACTAAATAAAGGTACCTATAATCTTTTAGACTTAAACAAACATATGAAAAATCTCTTTGCTTTTAAATAATCAGATGGATTTAAATAATTTATCATTGCTAAACATCTAAATATTGAATTTACAATTACTTGATAAAAACCAAGCTCGTGTATAGCTATACTTGATGGAAATAATATTTATAACTTATAACACGTGTTAATGAAACACTATAATATTGTTTCAATTATTTTATTAAGATATTTCAATTTTTGCTATTTTTTATAGGTACATAAATGCAAATACATATAATGTTTTTAAGCAAACCAAGAAACATTCGGTTTAGATTTAAGGTATTAGATTTAATCAATGGTTTCGAATTTCGAATTCACCTGAAGAAAGTTTTGAGTTGGCAGGTCAGGTAATAGAAAAGTTACGAATTGGCCGGTGGACATTTTGATTTGAAAATTTTTGTCATTAAAAGTTACGAGTTGGCGCGTGTCCATTTTGTTTATTACTTACCTATGCAAAAAATTTATAAAAAGCAGTCGTTGTACCTGTATCAAAGATAAAGGCTGTCACGAAAAAAGCTAATTATTTATTTATCTTGCTGGTTTCTCTGGTCTAGTTTAGTACCTAAATGAACCAAATTTAGTATTTTATAATATAGTTTTTTTAGTACCTACTGCTTTTTTGTATAGCGTAATTGTTTTGTGTCTAATATATTAGTCTGTTATCTGTGCGATTGCTGTAACTGTAAACAATTATTTGTTATTTGACAAACAAAACATAAACAATTTGCGATATTTACGATTTCAACTCAGTTCTTTGAAAACTCATTTTACACAAAAGATTAAATGCCAACTTTGAACCTTCTAAGAAATACAACCTGAATAACTCATAAATAATGTAGGAAAATTAAGAATGCTTTGTAAAGAGTACTCTTTTAAGACCAAGGCCATAGGTCGCAACAATAATTGTTTATTCGTTTAGTCAATAGCTTAGAAAAAATATTTTTTAATAATATCCAAAAAGTTTAAAATCACAAAGATACGTAAGACGTAGTCATCAAAACATCTTAAACCATCTGAAAATGCGAGCATTGTCATAACGAAAACTTTGTTTATTTACGTATTTAAATTCATAATATGGAAAATTGCTATTATGAAAAGTTGTTTAGAACTAATAATTATGTTTTAATGTGCAATTATATTCTTTTTCTCATGATCATCTTTCAGTGCGTCACAGTTTTTCGATTTCTCTCTAACGCATTAAATTGTATGTGACAGAAAAAAAGGCACGTCTGGGAATACTTCGGTAATTATTCTAGTTCGGTGATTATTCTAGTTGTCGATAGATGGCGCCATAATCAAAAAAGAATTATTTATTAAATAAAATAATAATATTATCAATATAATCTGTACAATTTATAAGACTATACAAATGAAAGAAAATACCATTTTATAAATGCAATAGACACAATTGATTTGGTTTTATTCCAAATTGAAAATAAAATTTGACAACTGTCAGATTTAACTAAAATGTCACGTTAGAATAAATGTCATAAATGTGTATTATCACGGACTTACCTTTTTTTCTATAATTTGTGACGCACTGAAAAATGTTCATGAAAAGGAGAATATCATTCTAATTTAAATGTTATGAACTATAAAGGCACTTTACTCTTGATCGAAATTCATATTTTTTATATACCTCGTATAAAATTAATAAAATTTTACATATGATGGTTGCATCATAAATCTTAGACCACGAAGCGCTTTTTATGAAGAATAACTTTTCTTCGTCAAATTTAAAATAAAAGAGTTATAAATGAAAATGTTGTTGGTATCCATTTGAGAAAAATCTTAAAATATTTTTTTCCATTAGAAGGATGTAATTGCACATATCAGGCCATAATTTTTTATTCCAAACAATATTATTTCATGTAGTCGGTTCGCTAAACTCAGACACAACTGGCTAGTGATTTTAGTCAATAATTTTGCCAACTTGGCAAAAAAAATAATTACTAAATAATTAGGTAATTTTGCCAATTTTGGCAAAATTCGCAAAAAAGAAATAAGTTACCTACTAAAATCACTAGCCAGTTGTGTCGAGTTTAGCGAACCGACTATAATAACAATTTTCATTTCATAACGAATGGACAGTCCATTTATCATTAAAAGGGAGGGCGTATACTCGTATAAACCTTTTTAAAGCGGTTAATAAATTATTGCTTTCAAAATATACTCAAATTGTATTTTCGTACATCTTATTTATTTTATATAATACCTAATTAAATTCACTATCAAATGTCATTGATATTTTATTAATACTTAATTTAAAATTTAGTTTGACATTCACGAAGTGTCAAACTCAAATAATGTAAATAACCTATGCTTTGCTTAACAAATCGAGAGTCAAAAACTAGCCTACTTACTATCAACGATTTCAGCTGAGGTGTAGTGTGTCGGAAGAAAATAAATGGATTGTGACGTCACATTTTAGACTTTGAGGGCGATTATCTCGAAGACGGTTAGAGATATCGAAATGTCGTTTTCAGATTTGGATTCAGAAGAAAAAACTACATAAGAATCCATCGATAAATCTGATCTGAGTATTGTAGAAGCGGCAACGTAATAATACACACGCTTTTGCGAATTTATAAACGAAAAGTTTTAGTTGAAAATAATGAATATTTCACTGATCGAAAACGCACGTACACAGAGTAAACACATATGTATATAGTATACTACCAACATATTAAAATAAGGTCGCAAGTCCAATTATTCGGTAGATACAGATCAGATACTTCAACGAGGGGTTAACAAGAAGAAAATAAGCTAGCAGTCGGTGTATAATAATGGCATGTACATGTATGAATTTATTAATATGATTTCAGTTACGTGGACTTTTTTATTTTTTATTTATTTATTTATTGTTCATACATATGACCTGGCCTTTAGTGACTAATCCAGGTCGTTTTTTTCCTGATGAGATTACAGATATTTTTTTTATATTTTTAAATTTTTTACTAAACTACTAAATCTATTTTTACAATTAATAATTTGCCATAATCTATTAATTACATTTAACAAATTTAAAGAAGCAATATATATTTGTTAAAATATTTTTGGTACTATCAACTCCCTTCTAAGTTATAAAGACAGTCCCTCTATTTTCAGAAGAGAATTGGTAGTTTTTTTTTATAATTTAATAAATTATTATTATTATTTATTTATTTTATATTGAATTATTATTATTATAATTGTGAATATCTATTTTTGAATTTATATTTTATTTTATTTATTTTAACTTTATCTTACTCAACTTCATCAGGGTTGGATTATTTGTTGCCTTCTTCTATTATTATAAATTTCTTGTTGTTTTTTAGATATTATTTCTGTTAGATTGTTTAATATTCCAAAATATTCTTCATTTTGTAATATATCTCTTATTTCAATTCTTTCTAATCTTCTTCTCATTTCTCTAGAAGATTAGAAAGAATTGAAATAAGAGATATATTACAAAATGAAGAATATTTTGGAATATTAAACAATCTAACAGAAATAATATCTAAAAAAAACAACCAGAAATTTATAATAATAGAAGTTACGTGGACTGTATGTTTAGGTTGGTGGTTCAAGTGGAAATTAAGAAAGGGATTATGATATACAGACAATGTTATAAGTTCGAAAAAAATCTTACCCATGTCCTGTGTCACTGTTCACTGTTCGCGTTTTGATCAAACACATGTGCGGTTTTCACACGCGGTGTCACAACTGTTCCGTGCAAGAGTTTTAATTGTTCTTAAGAGTTTAACGGTTATTTTATATCGGATTACTGTCTTAGACTATTGCATATAGAGAATAAGAGCGTGTTTTTAACGATAATGGCACCGAGAGTAAGGTCCAACTGATATAAATGTGTTGCACATGGGAACTAACACAAGAACAATCTTTTCGATTAGGCTGGTAGCGCCAGACAGACGGAATATATTTTTTGTTCCCAAAATGTCCAGCAAAATTGTCTGCATTGGGAGGGATGCAATTAAGTAGGGATGAACTAGGTATTGTTAGTCACGGTTGGATTAAGGAATTGTTTAAAATTGAGGATGAAAATTATTGGGTTTCATACAGTAAAAAATATAAGATTATTTTTTGCATGTGAAGAATTGAACATTGGGGTTGTGTCACTATCTCATACATCACTGACATTAGAAAATGTAGGCTACGTCCATTTTTTTTCTTCATCTCTGGAAGCCATCTAATCTACACCAGCCATGTAGCAGCCGATTGGATTATCGTAAATTGGATTATCGTATATCTTTCATCTCCTATTATACAAGTAGTCAGGATTTTGATAGATCTGCTATTATCATCATCAGTAGCTCGACAAATCTTTATGGATCCTGGTTTGTTCTAGGATTTCCCGCCATTCTGTTCTGTTCCTTGCTTTGTTTTTCCATTTAGCAATCTTCAGTGATTTCTTTTCAGATCTTGTTCCACTTTCTCCATGTATCTAAGTTTTGGTCTTCCCTTTGACCTTCTCCCTACTGCTATATAGACCTGCTATATCCTATATATAAACCCTCGCCAATCTCCAATGGAACTTTTTATTTGACCCTGGTAAATCTAGAGACCAATCAATTAGATAAAAAATTGAAGCATATTGACCCTTCTCATAGCCACAGGAAGCTCTGTTAATGTGCTGAATGTTCGGCTATAAGACCCTGATTGGGATCTATTTGGGGCAGAGATAGAGTTCGTGATCGGTACCGACGAATTGAGTTTTGAATAAATGCCCCATTCGCTCTGTTTTTAGCAAATTATCTGTTCTCAAAGCAGATAAACTGACTGACGAAAGTCATAGATAATTTAAAGGTTAGAACATAAAAGTATGTACTAAAAATTGATCTTCTTTTCTTTCTTACAGAATGGGCAGTTTCACATCGACTCCAAGGATCCTCAACGAAGACATTCTAGACCATGACGTCAACCACCTTCCTAAAAACATAAGCAGAACGGAGTTGTTGCAACATTGTCAGCGTCAACCAAAAATACAACCCATGGTGAAGAGAATGTTTCGGAAAGCTAGACCATCTTCAGATTTCAACTGTGGGGTCAAAGTCAAGAAGTTGAATGCTGTATCAAGAGGTAAGATAATTTATTGTATCGTTTTCATATGTCAGTCGTTTTGACCAAACATCTCTCCAGGCTTCCCTTCACGCACGGTCCCCAAGCATCTCTTTCCTTAGGTGCGCTCCTCCAGTTATTCACCCTTAACATCTCCCCAGTATCGGTTTTCACTTTATTCATCCACCTCTTCCTTGGAAAGACATTTTAGCCTATTTAATATGTGAGTTATTTATTTCTAGATCTCTATACGACATAATTTACCGAATAAAAGAGTTTAAAAAGATTGAACTATGTCTTACAATAGTGCAAATAATAAATATGTACAATTAAAAAATATGTAACTTTAAAAAATCTAAATAATAACTTACTCTAATAGTAGATTTTTCGAGTCATAACTTTACTTACGGATCATCTCAGACTTTTCAATACTTTATCTCCATTCATTTACTATTTATCATATATAATCATTATTATTAATTCTGATGATTTATTTTAGCATGCAGTGAATATACGTCTGGTCCCCACAATATTCGAGTATTACAATGGAACATTTTGTCCCAAGGTAAGTCAATTTGTTTTATTTGAGCTTTGTGAGATGTTTCGGAAAGGAAGAGTTCTGTGAATTTTTTAGTTTGATTAGACCACCGCGAAGGAAATCTGTCTCTTTGTCTTCTGCCTTCAACTCTGGCTTGGACTATCAGTCTTAGTGTGCCTTCTTTGCTTTTAGTGATATGACCAAAGTACTTCAAAACATTTCATTTATTTAGATACATCCATTCAATCAATATGTAGCGTCACTACGGAGCAATTATTATTAAACTTTCGATAGAGTGCATACTATATACGTTAAATTGTATTAACACTCCCGGGTCTAGTGCTAAATAAAGCTGTATATTTTGGGATTGGTGTTTCACTTACACACAGAAGTCCAACCTGCTCCTGCAACGATTCAAGGCTCAGCTAGCTGATCCTTTTCATGGTGCTTTGAATCAACATAACAATATACTCGTATGTATATGGTTTACAATACTATAAAGTACATGAGAATTAAGAAAACGCAAAACAGTTTTCAAAAGTGGCTATATGCTGTGATGTATAGGTCCAGAGACAGAGATGCACATTTAAAAACTCTTCAGCTATTTAAAAAATTGTGTGTCATCAAATCAAGTATAGCGGGGAGTACGTCAAGAGATACTATGTATATCGAAGTCGAAGCTGTTCGCTACGCTTTTGTGATATCATCATCATCATCATCAATCAAACCCTTCTTCTTCTTCTTTCAGTGCCTATTCGTTTCGAATATTGGCGATCATTCTGTCTATAATTATTTTATTAACTGATGCTTTAAATATATTAGTTGTTGTTGTGGAGAACCATTTCCTCAGGTTATTTAACCATGATATTCTTCTTCTCCCAGTTCCTCGCTTTCCGAATACTTTACCTTGAAGGATTACCTTCAGTAATCTGTATTTAGGGCCGTTTCTCATTATGTGTCCGAGCCACTTCTCGAAGACTTCAAGTTTTTATTCCATTACTTCAGTGAGTGTCCAGGATTCAACTCCGTAATACAATATTGAGAAAATCGTAGGAGCCTTATCAAACTAATAGTACCTAATCAAACCCAATTTGTCCATTATTAGACATAGGCCATTTCCATCTTCTTCTGCTCTGAGCCTCTGCTATCCAATTGATCACAATTCTTTTGAGGTCGTCGATTCATCGCATTGGGCTCTTCCCCGATCATCGGTGGTCTGCCCGTGGTTTCCACTCAAGCAATTTTTTTACTTGCCATCTTTTATTCTTGCAACATGTCACGCCCATCTCCACTTTTGCCTTGTAATGCGTTCGATAATATCTTCAACTACGGTGGGATCATTAGTTCACATATCATTAGATACATTTTAAATTAACAGAATTATCATAATTTTCTTCTTTTTAGCTTTGGGACAAATGAACGACAACTTTGCCAAATGTCCAGATGAGGCTCTGGAATGGAATTCCAGAAGGTATCTTATTATAGAAGAACTGGTAGAGTATTGCCCCGACATCATTTGCTTGCAGGTATGAATTTTTATGTTTTTAATATCACATTCTGTATTAAGTTAAATTACGACCAATTAAAATTATGAAATAAATGTATATTGTGTAAGTTTTCAATCCAATAGCACAAAAAATAACATTAAAAATATTACTCTACATTCCACCAGATTGAAAACAATGGGAACCTTCTTTGGTTACACCTCCGAGGCTTCTAAAATTTACAAGCCATAACGGATGCTGAGACTAAAGAAGATGAGGGAATTTTACAATTTATAATTCACGTCCTATCTGCTCAGCGCGGTAAAGTTCCAATGAGAGTCCCCTTCGTACTCCAGTCAGAGTAAACATGTAATCAAAAATGAATAACCATTTTCAATTTCGTTGCAACACGAAACTACAGCCGAATTATATCCTAGTTCAATAAGAGAGCGCAGCAAGCACCTCTACCGGTTTCGAAATTTATTAGTCTCATCAGGAGGCACACATGCAGCTCTCTCTGACCCAACAGGACAAACATGTTTACTTTGATTGGAGTACGAAGGGGACCATTCTCATTGGAACTTTACCGCGCTGAGCAGATGGGACGTGAATTATAAATTGTAAAATTCCCTCATTTTCTTTAGTCTCAGCATCCGTTATGGCTTGTAAATTTTAGAAGCCTCAGAGGTGTAACCAAAGAAGGTTCTCATTGTTTTCAGTCTGGTGGGATGTAGAGTAATATTTTTAATGCTATTTTATGTGCTATTACATTAAAAACTTAGACTTTTGCTAGCAGTTGCCGTTAGAGCACCCTGCCATTTTCGTTCGTTGCCATCCGTAACTGCACGCCGGTGTTTGTCCTGGTTGGGTAAGAGAGAGCAGCATATGTGCCTCCTGATGAGAGACTAATAAGTTTCGAAACCGGTAGAGGTGCTGGCTGCACTCTCTCATTGAACTAGGATATAATGCGGCTGTAGTTTCTTGTTGCAACGAAATTGAAAATGGTTATTCATTTTTAAATGTACATTGCTGATTCTGAAAAGTTGGCAAGGAAAATAGTTAATGTCATTCTTTCAGAAGAGTCGCGTAGCCCTGTTGGTTATGTTATGAGTGCTACAGATGAGTTTGGAATCCAGGGTTATTCCTAGATACTTACCTCATTGGTTCTTTCTAACTCACTAGGTTCATAAGGCTTTCTCTTATTAGTAAAGGCTACTAGACTGGCACCGTCTGGTATATCATTCGTCGCCATCATCATCATTCAATCTTAGCTTGTCCACTGCTGAACATATATCTCCCTCATAATTTTCCAACTTTTTCTATCTTTTACCTCTTGCATCCAGTTCCTATGACAACGTTATAGATCATCAGTCCAACGTGTTAGTGGACGACCTCTGCTTCGGTAGGCATCATCTCTTGATCTCCATTCCAGTATCCACTTTGTCCATCTGTTATCTGTCATTCGTTGTACATGATAATAATTCTAAGCTATCAGAACTGCATCGTCGGCATAGAATATTATCCTTATTTCTTTGTTTCCCATTAATTTGGTATACTTTTTTTTGTTTTTAATTTCATCCAATACGAGATTAAATGTAAGTGAGCTCAATTAATCTCTTTGTCTGATTCCAGTTGTTATGTCTATTGGTTTAGTTGTTTCTGTTTGAACTTTTACTTCGGATGAATGTTGAATGTATTTGCATCTTATGAATATACTTAAATATTGGTGAATGTGCTTGGATCTTTATAAAACCCATAATTGGAGCAGGATCTTCTTCTTCTTTATGTGCCACCTCCTCTAAAAAAGGTTGGCAACCATCATGGCCATTCTCACTTTTGATACCGCTGCTCTAAAGAGATCAGCAGAAGTGTAGTTACACCAAGCTCTCAAATTGTGGTAACCACGAGATGCGTCTGCGTCCAAGACTCGTTCTACCCTGTATTCCCTGTATTTTATTTTATATCTTGGAGCAGGATATAAAATAAAATATCTATCTATACAGGGTGTTTCATTGGGAAACGGAAATACTTTAATGGTGAATAGATGTCACCGAGCCGGTTCTAGATATAGTACATTTTTTGCCCTACAGACTTTTATAACCGAGTTACAGGGTGTTTTATCGATTTTGCCCATTTCTTTCCTAAGCCATAACTTTAGAACCACCCTGTATATTTTTCTGATATTTGGTACACATATGTCTCATTCAAAACCCAAACGACCGACATACTAAACATAAGAAAAATCCAGGTCTGGATTAACAAAAAATTATAAAGTAATTGTGACCTTAAAACAACACCCTGTATATTGAAATTTTGAAAATCTGTTTGCATATTTGAAAAGAGCACAAAAAAGTAAGTTTAATGGTTCGCTTCAATTTTTCGGCCAGACAATTTTATGACTTTCATTTTAAAATTATATTGAATTTTTTAAGAACTTTGACATTAAAAAGCAGGTATTATTAACTTTTAGTTATAAATTATTAAAGTTAATGAATAAATACTCATTTTAAAAATAATCAATACTTATTTACCACATTGGAACGACCCAATTACTAATGACAAGAAAAATCCAGGTCCGGATTAAGAAAAAAATACAAGGTAATTGTGACCTTGAACCAACACCCTGTATATTGAAATTTTGAAAATTTGTTCGTGTATTTTAAAAGAGCATAAAAACTGCGTTAAAAGGTGCATGTCAAATTTTTGCGCAGATAATTTAATTACGGCAATTTTGAAATAATATTGATTAATTCTGTCAAGGTCACAAGAAGCTACCAGAAAAATGAAGAACAATCCCAATGTACTTAGAAAATCGATTCGAAATATTTTAAAACGAGCAAGGAAATGCATCGAACAAATTGGCGGGCATTTTGAGCAACTGTTATAGTTCAAATATTTTTAATTCATGTTAAATTGTTGAATTGTAACGAATTTTTGTTTTATTAGATATAGCAGTTTTTTGAATTCTTTACTAAATCATTAAAATATCCCAATTCTCGCAATTCTAATTTTTAATGATGTGCATATAGCTACAAATCTAGAGAAAATATGAAACCAGCGTAGTAAATAAATATTAAGTATTTTTTTCTACAACCGTGTTAAAAATGCAATTTTTAGCACTCCATACGAGCGTTAAAAATGCTACTTTAAGGCACTAGTGCTTTAAAATATTTTAAGGCACTGCAGTTCTTATTGACCGTATAGACAATTTTGATGTAATGTCAAAAAAATATAAAAATGGAATGTCAGTTACGTTCAAGTAAAAGTTTTTTGTAGATATTGTCCTGTAATTACGTTTGTAAAAAAATATTGTATGATATGCGTGTTAAAAAGTACATTTTTAAGGCACTCATGTGAATTGCAGAACTCGCTATCGCTCATTCTGCCAACTTTCACATGCGTGCCTTAAACGTGTACTTTTAACACTTATACAGTACGTAAATCGTTCAGCTGGACATAGGGAACATACATTGTATATATTTAAATACATAAATACATACATTGTATTATATTGAGACACTTGTGGCAACTGAGCTCTTTCGATGACAATAAGGTTGTTAGCATTAAGAGACATTAACCTCAAAATTGACAACTCATCTCGACTGACACAAATAAACGTCAAAATATGACAATGTATTAGCTTAATATTTTTGGCGTAAGGGAATGGGAAAACTGTTTAGTTTTGAAATTAGTTTTTAAATAAAAAATGAAAAATTAAGGTACAATTATTAACTCATTAATCATAAACTTTGTTTTTGATTTATTTATGGACAGCCTTGCTTCAAAACTCACTCATTATATTCGTTCTAACAGCTCTACACCACCAAAAACTCACACTCGAACAGAAGCTTCAACTAACACATGTTAGCGGAGTTGCCATAATTTTCTCAGTGTATATTCCCTATGTCCAGCTCAACGATTTACGTACTGTATTATAAATAACTATTAAAATAAGTATTAATTCATTAACATTAAATTATTATTAAAAGTTAACAATATCTGGTTTTTAATCTCAGAGTTCTTTAAAATTTAAATATAATTTCAAATCGATGTAATTAAATCAACGGCAAAAAAATTAAAATAAGCCTTTAATCCCAATTTTTCATGATCTTTTAAAATGCGCAGACAAATTTTTAAAATTTCAATATACAGGGTGTTGGTTCAAGGCCACAATTACTTTGTATTTTTTTCTTAATCCGGACCTGGATTTTTCTTGCCATTAGTAATTGGGTCGTTCCAATGTGGTAAATAAGTATTGATTATTTTTAAAATGAGTATTTATTCATTAACTTTAATAATTTATAACTAAAAGTTAATAATATCTGCTTTTTAATGTCAAAGTTCTTAAAAAATTCAATATAATTTCAAAATTAAAGTCATAAAATTGTCTGGCCGAAAAATTGAAGCAAACCATTAAACTTACTTTTTTGTGCTCTTTTCAAATATGCAAACAGATTTTCAAAATTTCAATATACAGGGTGTTGTTTTAAGGTCACAATTACTTTATAATTTTTTGTTAATCCGGACCTGGATTTTTCTTATGGTTAGTATGTCGGTCGTTTGGGTTTTGAATGAAACATATGTGTACCAAATATCAAAAAAATATACAGGGAGGTTCTAAAGTTATGGCTTAGGAAAGAAATGGGCAAAATCGATAAAACACCCTGTAACTCGGTTATAAAAGTCGGTATGGCAAAAAATGTACTATATCTAGAACTGGGTCGGTGACCTCTATTCACCATTAAAGTATTTCCGTTTCCCAATCTCTAAGGTCTCGTCTTTCCATGACTTTGTCCACTTCATCCCTTCATGATCTTCGGGGTCTATCTCTTCTTCTCTTTCCTATTGGGTTCCAATCCGAAATCTTTGATATCAACCTTGTACGAACTGCTCTCGTCATATGTCTATGTTATAGTCAAAGCCCGAATCTCAGGCACTCCTAGGTTTGACTAGGCAATCCTCAGGTCTAGTCAAACCCCGATCAGGTATTCAAATGTCGTAATTTGTTAGATTAGGTTTAATAAAACGTCATTTTTTAATTTTAATGTTTAGTATTTTTATATTGTCGTAATTAAAATAAAAAAAAATTGTGTGTATTTTCACATGTTGAGACATTATTGCATTTAGAGTTGCACAATACGTTAGATCTTTACACTTACATAATCTTGAAGAGCATTTCTTATTGAAGTAGCATTTTATAAAGCCTTTTAATCCAAATTTAGAATTTTTGTAGTAATTTCTCTTAGAGACACTTTAACGTCTGAAACATCTGCGAAATTAAGAAAATTCCCTTTGCATTCTCTTATTTGATTTCTTGAAAAAAGTTTGTTTATTGTTTCGTTTTTGGTACCAACTCTATAATATAAACCGTAAATTATTTTATCTTGTATAATACCCAAAATATTTCGAGCATCTCCTTTGGCTGTATCTAAGCTAGGGATCAGTATTGTTACAGTTATTGTTACAGTTTTTCCGATCGAAATTGGACGATTTTTTTTCACTTAATTGTTCCATACCATTAGCCTGGGCATAAAGACCTTCAGTCGCCTTTCCTTTATTTATTTTAATCTTTTCTGTGTGTGCACAACGCATGCATGTAACTTTCCTTTCAAAACCTTCGTAGTATACACTAAGTGTGCTGTCAGCGTATACAACATGTACCACCTGACTACAAATTATGCACGTATTATGTGCGTGAGAGCTCTCTTTTAGGCAAATATAACAAACCACATCTGAAGAAGTAATCTGGATTGTTTGTCAATTTTCTTCCTCTCCAAGTGACGACGATCCAGGGGTTCGTTAATATTATGGTGATCTTTAGTTTTTTTCTCCTATTGCAATATCTTCTTTCACAGTTGACGATAAAACAATTGACGGTTTATATAGAGTTGGTATGAATATCAGTAATATCAGTTGGTATGAATATCAGTTGCTATCAGTAAAAATAAACACACTTTTTTCAAGAAATCAAATAAGAGAATGCAAAGAGAATTTACTTAATTTCGAATATGTTCCAGACGTTAAGCTGTCTCTAAGAGAAATTAGTACAGAAGATTCTAAATTTGGAGGACAAATGCTCTTCAAAATTATGTAAGTGTAAAAGCTCTAACGTATTGTGCAAATCTAAATGCCATAATGCCTCAACATGTGAGAATAAACACTAATTTCTTTATTTTAATTACGACAATATAAAAAGAATAAACATTAAAATTAAAAAATGACGTTTTATTAAACTTAATATAACAAATTACGACATTTTAATAGCTGATCGGGGTTTGACTAGTCAAACCCCGATTTCATAAAATTAAATTTCGACCTTTGCCTGACCAACTTAGTCTCTCCTAGGTTTGACTAGTCAAAGGCCGAAACTCTAATTTATTTCGGGCTTTGACTAAGACCGTCAGTCAGACCTGAGGATTGCCTAGTCAAACATAGGAGTGCCTGAAATTCGGGCTTTGACTATAACATCTATACCAAATTAAACGTTTTTCTTTGATATAGCTGAGTATGTCTTGTTCTACTGCCATTCTTCGTTTTCTCTCCACATTTCTAATGCGATCTATTTTTGTCACTCTGCAGCTTCTTCTCATGAACTCCATTTCAGTTGCTGTAATTTTGGACCTGTTTCGTGTGTTTATTACTCAATTCTCTACTCTATAGGTCATTACACTACGTACCAAGGTGTTATATATTATCTTCTGTGTATTTCTGGCAATCTGTTTACCACACAGTACCCCGTTCATTTGTTTAATACATGTTCTTGTTTGTGCTAATCTGCTGGTTATCTCTTGCTCGGTGGTTCAATTCTTTGAGAGTATGAATCCTATGAGAAGTATTTGAATTTTTTAGTGCCGTTAATTTCCCTATCATCGTCCATTTCCAAGTTTTTCACTGGTTCTTGTTCTGTTGTTAAATATTCGGTCTTTTCTACCTTTATTTCAAGTTCATTTTTTGTGTATTCCTCTTCAAATTTTCGGAGCATATAGGACAGAGCTTCTTCATCTTGAGCCGTTACCACTTGGTCATCTGCAAAACTTAATGTGTACAACAAGCTGCCCCTGATTGGTGTTCCCATCCCTTCAAATTTCCTTTTCCATGGTTTTAATATTTATTATAAATAAAATGCATTAGTATTACCGAATAATATTGTGATAAATATGTGATTAACTTGCTACATCTATTATTATTTGTATTTATTTTTAGGAAGTCGATCATTTCAACTTTTTAAGCCATATATTGGAGACGCAAGGATACACTGGCTTATTTTTCCCCAAACCCGACTCACCCTGTATATACCTCGATGGCAATAATGGACCTGACGGATGTGCTATTTTTTATAGAAAGGACAAATTCGAATTACTTGAGGCACAGACCAAAATTTTGGAGATATGGAAGGTTCAAAGTAATCAGGTATGTTAATTAACATAAAAAATACATTATTATGCTTTGTTTTAAAACCAGGAGGAGTAAACTAAAAAGACAGATTCACACCCGAGAAAGTCACTAGAAAAATCACCAAATACATCTTCTTTTTTGGTTGATCATGTCGGCCTTAGATGGTAATACATAAATATTATATTACACTAATATGTCGCTAAAGAGTTCTAAAGACAATTGTTTTTTATTTAAAAGTAGACTAAAAATCTAAAAATTAAAGGAATAACGCAGAAAACACAAAATGTCGCCGATATAACTTAATTAACCTATGAAATACCAATAGTGTAAAAATTTCATAACTGTCAATAGTGTTAAAAATTTCATCAAACTTTTCTGAGGTTCAACCGGTTACAAACAAGCATTACGGCGTGGTACATTTGAATTACTCCTCCTGGTTTAAAAACAGAGTATAGGTATATATTATGCCCTTTTCATAAATTTTCTCTTACTAATCGTTAAAATTCGATTTTCAATTTTGACTTCTGTTAATTTTGTTTCTTGTATGCAGGTGTTAAAATGTTGACAGGTTTTTTATTATGGCATTTAATTTATCTTCTAATGATTCTTCTTTTTACCAGGTTTTATACCAGGTTAGGTTTTGGGTTTTGGTCATCGTTCTTCTTTCATTCGCATTACATGCCCGTATCATAAAACTTGTTTGGATTCTATTGTATCTACGAAATTGTAAATCCTTCCTGTTCTTTTTCTTATTTCTTCATTTGGGATATGATCAAGTCTAGATATCAAACGCGCTGTTCCTAGGTAGTCCATTTCTACCACTTCCAGTTTTAGATTGTCCATTAGATTGTCATTTGTATTCGTAAACTAATTTTAGGAGACCAAAGCAGTTTAGTGCTTGTACTACATTTCAGCCATGTTGTATTTTCAGCTGAATGTCCCATTTCGATGTTCCTTCCTTCGCTGCCACTGTCCCTAGATATTTAAATTCTTCGCATTTTTTTATATCTCTAATCGAGACCTTTTAACGTGAGTCTATTTTTTCGTCATTTTGTCTAAAATATTCCATTTTGTTAATATTGATAGTGAGTCACCAATTCTTGTATTCTTATGTTTCAAAGTTTTGAACTTTCGAATCATATAAGCCCATGTCTTCCTCATCGTTTGCCATAATCACTTGATCGTCTGCGAAGAAAAGAATGTTATGTGTTTATTCCCAAGTTTTATTCACATTTCTGTGTATTTTCTCTTCCACTTCTTTAATGCTTCCTGAATACAGATTTTGAATACAGTTGGGGATAAAGAACATCCTTGTCTCAAGACTTTTGTGACAGGAAACGCGTCTGAAATTTTATTCTCCATTATAATGGCACTTCTTGTACTTATATACATGTTCGCTATAGCGTTGAAGTATGAATTACTTAGGGCTGCCTTCATCAATACTTCAAACAATCTTTTTAAGGGTACTCTATCATAGGCCTTCTCTAAGTCAACGAACGCCAAATGAGTCGGTAAAGTGGCTGTTTTTTTTTTCTATAATTTGTTGAAGTACAAATATATTATCAACACAAGACCTGCCAGCACGAAATCCACTCTGATCTTCTATTTTCTCATATTGGTTTTCGATTCGTTCTTTTATAAATAAAAGTTTCCAATAAACTTCCGTGTAGACACCACTACTGTATATTCCTACACCCAATCCTTCTGTAGTAGTAGGGAAGTAAAGTATGCTAAATTTGCAGTCACTCGAGCGTTATGGGGACCAATTGGGTTGTGATTATTAGGTCCTAAAATCAAAAAAAAAAATTAAGTAAAATTTTCCATTTTAGCGGGCGCTTGCCATTTTTTTTATTTATTTTCCATTTCAAACAATCGTTTTTTTCGATTATAGCGCCATCTATCCATAATTCGAAAAATGTCTCGAATAAAAATTGCTTATTTTTACGTAAACAATCCAAATCTGCAGTAAAAATTTGAAGGTCCCATTTAAGATTTTAAGGTATCCCCCACTCCGCCCTCGTGGGGAGTCGTATTTGGTACCATTCGATAGATTTTTCAAAAACATTTTGAAAGTGTATTTTGCAGTTTTTCGACCTGATGTTCATTTTGCGAAATATCGCGTGGTTTGTATTTAAAATTTTAAATTTACCCCCCACCCCCCTCCGTGGGGGGTCATGTTTAGTAACATTCGATAGATTTTTGAAAAATATTAAAGACGTATTTTTTAGTTTTTCGATCTGACGTTTATTTCGCGAAATATTCGCTTTTCTTTTGTAAAACTTTTTGACTCACCCATTTCCTTAAGCCTCGCTCAAATCGTCACAATTTTTAAATGTACACTCTCTTGCATGTACTTAACTTACCTTATCTTAATCTGACAATTTCGAGTATTTTTAACAATAGATATTTTTTTTTCGGGCCCCCTTAACGAACCTCCCTGTGTTAAGAGCCAATATATGGTAGAGTACATCTGCAGGGTACCAGAGGTTTCTCCCATATGATAACCTGACGCTCTCGAGTAACTGCAAAAATCCCCGCTTGGGCTCCCCTACCATAGTTTTAGATCTGTCTATGTACCTGGTGTATCTCTACAGCCTGGGTTATATGGTGCTTTGTCCATCTCTTTTCTGGGCAGATGTTCACCTAGAAAGGTACTTTTTAGGTCTGTATCTGGGTACCATATGATTAGAAGTCATCGTCCATACGGCATCCCCTATTTTATTTATGATATGTCTAGCATAGTGTTTAAGTGTGATGAATAAATGGGATTCACACACCCAAGATGTACAAAATATCAGTGGTTCTATGTGAGTCGCAAAATTATTTACGATACTCATTTCTGGTTATAGATATGACTGCGTTAAGAATGAACTGATATACAAATATACATATACATATCAGTTCATTCTTAACGCAGTCATATCTACGCACTCTCCAATATCTACTAAAATATTTTTATTTTTAGGTCGTTCTACTGACAATCTTAAAGATGAAAGAAACAGGCCAAAAAATCTGCGTCACCACAACCCACCTCAAGGCCAAAAAAGGAGCTCTACTGTCCACTCTTCGCAACGAACAAGGTAAAGATCTCCTCCAGTTTGTGAAAGCAAACAGCCAGGATCTTCCTTTGATTCTAGCCGGAGATTTCAACGCAGAACCTACTGAACCTATCTACTCAACCGTACTCGACAATCCTCTGAAGCTGGGTAGTGCTTATGCTGACTGTGATATTGATCCTACGATTTCCTCAGCTGAAAGGGAACCTTCGTACACGACGTGGAAGATCAGAGGTGAAGGAGAGGTCTGCCATACCATAGATTACGTGTTTTATTCCAAGAATAAGCTAGAACTAGAGGCCGTATTAGATATGCCGACGGGAGAGGAAATTGGAGAGAACAGAGTACCCAGCTTTTCTTACCCATCGGATCACTTTTCCTTAGTGTGTGATTTCAAAATAGGCCATAGTTAAGTTTAGGTTGTGATATATTTATTGATAGGTTTAGATGTATACTTTTGGGTTTTATTTTATATTAAAATAAAATCGGGACGGTACAAGGAGGTACAGCGATTAGGTTTTAGGGTGTAAATATGAATTCTGATAATATAATTGCTAATAAGTTTTTATTTTATTTATTAAACATTTATACTATTATATAATATATATAAGAACCGAGAGGTACTTACCACAATCAAATCTTGAACGTTGCAATACTTAGGACACATGATATGAAATCAATCCCTGTTATGAATAATACTTGGGAAGCGAAGTTCAGGAAGAAGAAGAAGTTCCTGGTTAAATAACCTCAAAGCCTAGTTCAACGGTCACCAGTTAACGGTTGATTACCCGCCGACAACCTAATAAACTACAGACCAATTGCGCTTCTCTCTGACATCTACAAACTATTAGAGAGGCTTATATATAATAGAATCAGCACAGAACTGTTCCAGGTGATCCCAGTCAAACCAGCAGGTTTTCGACCAGAACGAAGCTGCGCGGACCAGGTAATGTCACTCACCACCTACATCGAAGCGGGTTTCCAAAGAAGACTTAAAATTTCAGCGGCATTTATTGATCTCTCGGCAGCTTACGATACAGTATAGAGAGAGGGCCTCATATACAAAATTCTTTGTGCAATCCCCTGTAAACCAATAGCACGCCTAATAGATAGCATGCTCAACGACCGAATGTTTCAAGTAGTGATGGGCACAGATATCAGCCCACCAAAGCAACTCAAGAATGGCCGATCACAGGAGTCAGTGCTCTCTCCACTACTATTTAGCTTATACTTAGCAGATATGCCGGAAACACGATCAAGAAAGTTCGGATACGCCGATGACTGGGCCCTCACTACACGATGCAGAACACTAGAAACGTCTGAAGAAGTTCTGACAGCAGACTTATATATATTGGGCAAATATTTTCGCAAGTGGCGACTTCAACCAAATGCATCCAAAACAGAAGTTAGTTGCTTTCACCTGAACAATAAACTTGCTGGAAAGGAACTCAACATACGGTTTGAAAATACCACACTTACCCACAACAAAACACCTAAGTACCTGGGCGTAACATTAGACAGAACGCTATCATTTAAAGAGCACCTAACAAAAACTGCCCAAAAGTTGAGTACAAGAAATAACATCATACAGAAGCTCTGCGGTATCACCTGGGGAGCATCGGCTTCCACTCTCCGCTCTACTACCTTAGCACTTGTTTTCTCGACCGCTGAATATTGTGCTCCAGTTTGGCTACACAGCCCACACGTAAAAAAGGTCGACACTCAGCTGCACAGTACTATGAGGATGATAGCTGGTACAATTAAATCAACTCCCACCCAACGGCTTCCAGTATTAAGTCACATCCCACCTCCACATTTACGACGAGTTGACGCACTTACACGTGAATACAAAAAGATCATGAACAATATAAATCTGCCGATCCACCAAGATGCACAAGCCACCAAGTTTTGATCTTCCACGTAAAACATGTTCCACTCTAAATAGAATCCGAACCAGACTCCTTAATGTGACTGTGGGGAGAACCAAACCATTGACCACATTATTGAAGAGTGTCCCTCAAGATCCTACAATGGTAGCCCTGAAGACTTCCTGTTTGCAACTTCAGAGTCAATTGATTATATTAATACACTTGATGTTTGTTTGTAACTATTTAAAGTTTGTCATATACCTATATTACTAGTGTTTGTAATTTTGTTCTAAATGTGTTGTAATTGCCATACGATAAATAAATAAATAACGGTTGATAACTCTACCTTTGAAGTGGTGGATAAATTCACGTACTTAGGCTCCCTGATCAGCAAGGACAACGTCATGACGGAAGAAATTAAGCGAAGGATAATCCTAGCAAACAAATGCTATTTTGGGCTGAGTAGACATATTCTTCTTCTTCTTATACTTGTTGTAGATCTGTCGATCTGTTAATTCCGACGTTGAAGTATTTCTTGAGAGGTAGACTGCCAGCTATCTCTCCATCTTTTTGGTGGTCTCCCCGGTGGACGCTTGCCAGCTGGTTTTCCTTCCAGAGCAATTCTTGGTAGTCTGTGTTCCTCCATTCTTTTTACATGACTGAACCATTCTCTTCGTCTTTGCCTGTCCCATTTTACTACATCTTGCACGCCACATTGTTCCCTGATGATGTGTGTCTTCTTGTCTTCCCTGCTATTGCTCTTAGTGTCTTCATTTCGTCTGTTCTAACATGCTTTTGTAGAGTAAACATATAAGAAGCAGAAACTTAAGCCAAAAAACAAAAATAACCACATACAAAACCCTTGTACAACCAATTTTGACATATGGATCGGAGACATGGAGCATCTCCAAGGCAGATGAAAACCTTCTGCTTATATTTGAAGGAAGGATCCTGAGAGGAATATTCGGTGGCATCTGTGAATATGGTGTTTGGAAGAGGAGGTACAATTACGAGTTATACTACCACAGATATAAACATATATTTTGGTGGTAAAGAATCTCTTATAAGAATAGGAAGACTAAGATGGGTAGGACATCTAGCAAGATCAAAGCAGAAAAACCCTCCTAGAAGAATCCTTATGTCACAACCTATGGGAAGTAGAAATAGGGGTAGGCCAAAACTCAGATGGAAGGATGGTGTAGATGAGGATGGGAGAAAAATAGGCGCAGCAAACTGGCAACGGTTGGTAATGGATAGGATTAATTGGCGTAATAGACTTGGGAAGGTCGAGGCTCTTTCATAGGGCTGTAGCACCATTGATGATGATGACCTGGTTCAACACAACATTCGAGCAGATTTTCCGCGCTGCTGCGCGACATGCGATAAGAAAAAGATTTCCATGATGATCGCCAACATTCGTCACGGATAGGCACACCAGGAAGAAAACAATTTAAATAAAAAGCCTTGGAAAGGATGCAATTAATTGTTAATCAAGTAATTCGATCAAAAAAAAATAATTAAATAAGGACGACAGATTAAATAAGGCAGAATTCACAAAAATAGTCATCAGACCAATAATAACATACGTGGCAGAAACACGACCTGATACAGAGAGGACAAAAATAATGCTAGAAACGTCTATGGGATAGAGCTAGAAGTGTTGATATACGACGGAGATGCAAGGTGGACAACATTAATAACTGGATAAAAAACAGAAGATTGGAACGACCACATAAGCCAAATGACAACAAATAGAGGAAGGACGGCGAGATACGGCTCCCCAATAGGAAGACGATCAGTGAGAAGACCACGAAAACGTTGGAATACCAACTTACTGGAGGTACATTAAATAACAGACAGTCATGTGTACACAAAAAGAAGAGAAGGAAGGATTTAATAAGGTCAAAGTTTGTTTTAAGAGTGAGTCACCCTCTACAATATATTATTGGACTATAAGTCGCATATCCGTTTAGAATTTTAAACTATTACGTTCGTCTCTTTATTTTCTGGCCAGGGCCTATCATTCACAGTGATATGAATGCGATTGGTCCGCCTGTCCCGCTTGATATCTAACCGACTAACATACATTCATTACATATTCTTTATATTAAATGTTAATCTTTCAAAACATTCCAAAATTATGTAATAATAAAAAAAATGAGAATTTATTTATGAAATGTAATCTTTTTATATAAAATATTTATATTGCAAAGTTAAATGGCATGTAGAAAATTAAATTGAAATTTGCAATTTATCAAATCCATAGCATAAAGGGAAAACAATAATTTTATATTTTTCAGATCAGCAAACTCAAATTGGTAAAAAACAGGTGTTTATATAAATATTTATGTTCCCTTGCATAATGTTTCAAATGAAAAAAAAAAAAATGACAAAACAAAAAAGTTTAAATAACAATTGACCATTCCAGGTCACGTGACTTTCGACACCGTTGCTGAGGGGCAAAAATTGTGTTTTTGGTGTTATTTTTGCTATTTTCTCGCCTTATCATAAAAAATCTGTGGTTTTAACTAGAAAAATTTCAAATATTGGATATAGGACACCCTCGTAGGGGATGCAAAAACCCGGTATAATCAGAAAATCAGTTTTCTTGGCCCATATCGTCGTTCTGTTTACAGTGTATTGTGATTATAGTGATTTAAAACATTTCGGTGTTTAAATGCGGCTGGTATTATAAAAAAACTTACTTTATATCTTTTACCTTTACTGGAACACTTTCAAACTGAACAAAACGCTGGTATTTTAATCATATTCTTAAATTAAACAGTGGTTTTCTACACTTAACCTAGTTTGTTTACAATATTTTGCCCACCAGTCGCTGTCAAATGACGTCACCCTGGAATGGTCTATTAAATACAAATAAAATAACCTGGATATGGCTACGATATTTGTTTCTTTGACTATACTGTGTTTGCTTCCAAGATAAGTCAAAACCCGTCAAAACACTGTTAATAACTATTGTATTCTTTTTCTCATGAGCATCTTTCAGTGCGTCACAATTTTTCGATTTCTTTCTAACGCATTAAATTGTATGTGACAGAAAAAAGGCACGTCGGTGATTACAGACATTTAAAACATTTATTCTAGTTGTCGATAGATGGCGCTATAATCGAAAAAAAATTATTTACGAATTATATAATGTATCTACGAATATAATCTGTACAATTTATAAGACTATACAAATCAAAGAAAATACCATTTTATAAATGCAATAAACACAATTGATTTGTTTTTATGCCCAATTGCAAATAAAATGTGACAACTGTCAGATTTAACTAAAATGTCGTGTTAGAATAAATGTTATAAATGTGTATTATCACGGACTTACCTTTTTTCTATCATTGAAAAGGGCCATAAAAATAAAGCTACAATCTTTATATTGCGTGAAAAAAGTTTAAAAGTTATTCCATTTGTTTATCCCATACAACTTTTTTTGCTATAAGGCAGAAAAGAATGAACTCCCAATAATAATGCGAGAGAGAGAGAGAGAGAAAGAGAAACAGAGAGAGAGAGAGAGAGAGAGAAAGAGAGAAAAAAGAATTTGGAAGAAGTTAGAAAAACAATTTTTCAACAGCAAAATTTTCTTTAAAAAAAAATTTACTTTAACCGGACCTGATGATGCTGTATAAATTGTAAACAGCGAAACCAGTCGTCAGTAGTAAAATAAATTGTTTGTGAGAACGTCTCTCTTTTCTTTACTACACTAGTATGGACTCACACATGCCACACATTCATTATTTCATTATTTGCAAAATTTTCTTTCAAAAACTTTGCAATTTTTTGCTTGTGTTTTTTTTGTTTTTAATTGTTTAACTTATCTGCTACTAAAAGCAGATATCATTTCAAAACTTGAAATGATTAAATCATAAAAATTAAAGAATATACAGACATCAGTGTCGAAGAAGAGAAAGGAACGGCGACCTGTGAAAAGGGAAAAGCTGAGAGAGAAGAAGAGGAAGAAGAAGACTTATTTAATTTAATTTTTTTATGATTTAAAAAACCCAGCATTATAAATATAATATACTGTCTTCATATTTATTACTTTACTCAGATTTTATTGCATCCCCTTACTTACTTTTTGAAGCTACGTCCCTATTTACAATCTACCTACATAAGTACCAATATTTTTGAACGACTTATTACTATTCTAATTACTTAACTTGTTTACTAATATTAATTTTCTATGCAATAATATCTATTATACATATATTGATATCTATTATTTGATTAATTCATTAATTTAAGTGAAATAGAAATTATAGAAAATAAAACCTGATAAAATTAATTTTTGAGATTTTTTTCGAATCCTGAGAAAACTAATAAGTATTTTTGAAAAATTAAAACACAGAATGAAAGATTACATTATTACCGAGAGCCGAAAGTCCCCGAAAACTTTTATAATGTAATTCAGTAAGTTACAGGGGTGAAAAAAGAGAAAATTGAGTATGATTGTTAATTTCAAATATCCCATTCAAAAGAAACTTTTTGTTTATTCTAAACGACTTTCAGCCCTCGGTAATAATGTAATCTTTCATTCTGCGCATAAAGTTTTCAAAAATATTTATTAGTTTTCTCAGGATTCGAAAAAAATGAATGCATTTAAAAAATCATTAGTCCGAAATTTTGCGCCTCCACTCTTTAAATTATTACAATATTACATAGTATTATTCTATGAGTGAACAAATTTCTTCGTGCACTACTATCACCGAATATATCCACAATTATTTTATTACTATCTATCTGATGGGCAACTTCGTTTTCAATACTTATAGCGCCAGATAACTTCTGACATTGTACTACGAAGATATGGTTTTATTAATTTAAGATCAGAAAAATATCTCTCTGAACTAGTGGTCGTGACGGGTAAAGTTGAAAATAAAATGTACGCATGACACACTTCTGGTATTTAAGATGCAAGCACTAGTGCAATGAAAGTCTATAAGAATAATTTTGGCTGCGTCATAAATAATAGATTTCGCCGATTCCAACTGTGTCCTCAATGATTTTCTAACAAATTGCAGTTGCTCCAAAAACTCATTACTTAAATCTGACCGGTACGCAGTAACTAATTTATTGACTCCTGTAAAAACTTCTGGATCTGATTTGAAATGATATCCACTTCTAGAATGTAAGACTTTAAAATCGTTGTTCACTTTGTACATACTTATAAATCCAGGTTGAATTTGTTCAATGACTACATCGACATTTCCGAAAAGCATGCCTATAATTCAACAAAATGCTTCTTAACACTACCAAACCTTTTGATTTTAAAAGTACAGGGAAAGCCACAATTAGTAGCAAAATCTTTGGATTCTTGTAAAAATGACGTATGTATAGTTCTGTCTAAAGATTTGATAAAAATTCCTTACAGTTGTAATGTTAAAGTAGTACTTTATTTTGTAAAATAGATGGGAAGACAAATTCAAACTGTTCCATAATTATTAGTTGTCATTCTCTACTCACGATCTGTGGTAGTTAATATTATTTTAGACAATGTTTATAAAATGATCATGTAGTTCTGCTTTACACCAAGCACAGTTTGTAATCTGGATGACCACCTAGTCACCGATAACGTTTTTAGAGTAAGACAGTTTGGTTGGACGTTTTTCTGCATTGTTTGCTAAATCGAATCGAGGGAAGTTTTTGAAGATTTCCAGGCACTGCTGAAAAACGTTGCGTATGCATGCTTAAAAAATATAGCAATGACATATTTTTACATATATGTTAGACGACAAGATGGGGCCCCTGATATATTGGGGCCCTCCCGCAAGCTTCATGCTGCGGGGGCCTCTGTTACGCTTCTGCTAATTCCTATAGTGATTCCCCATCCCATTTATCTAGTACTTTCCTCAATATATATTCAGAATATGTTTTACAATAATAGTGTAGTATGCAACTTTGTCTAGTTTCTTTCTTTGTCTTGCGAACGCATTGGCATTTGAATATATTCCGTGTAGGCACTTTAGCTCTGACTGAGTTTTTATCATGCAGATATCAGATTCTGATTACGTAACTAGGTGGTTAGGTACTCCCATATTTTCCATTATACTCCAGAGGGAACCATATTTTACTGAATCGAAAGCCTTTGTGTAATCTACGAAACAAAACAGCATTAGTATTGGGACCGTGCAAGTTCGAAAAAGTGACACGTGGTTTCATAGCTCGGCAACTTTTTTCGCACTTTTAATTATATTGGCCAATCATATTGGTCCTGGTTGCTGGATAATTCTCAAGGCCATAGCCCAAAAACAATTATAAGAAGAAAAAGTTAGACTGAGGTTATGTTACTAAAAGGTAAACAATTGTATGTAGCGAATACAATTAATTATTAAAATGCAGTACTGCAAGCAAAACACAATTAATAAATTTCGTTTTATATAATAATTGCATATCATATCAATATTGTGGAGTAACATAATTTTTCTTCTTGAATGACAGTAGGTATGAAATATACGTCAATTTGACAATTTCAATTGACAATATGAATTATTTAAGAAAGTTGCAATATTTCTCCGCTATTCGCGCACGATCGTTTCTCGTATCCCCTCCAAGTATTTGCACACTGCGAATATTATGTTAAAGTATTTAACCGTCCATGGTATTTTCAGTGTACCTCTGTGCAGCCACATTTCAAAGGCCTCCAAACGATTAATAGTGGATATTTTTAATGTCCATGCTTCGACACCATACAAGAGGACTGAAGAGAGAGACTGAGAGAAGTTGAAGTTGCAAGTTATCATTATAGAAGAATGACCTCATTTTTAAAAATGTCGTGCGGGCTATCTCGATTCTACATTTTATCTCTTTATCTGGATCTAGTTGTTCAGTAATATGGCAACCAAGATATTTAAAACTGGGTACTCTTTGAATTATATGACCATCAAATAACCGTGAATCTTGATGGGCCAAACGGCTAAGTACCATGTCTGTATTTTGCTTGTGAACAGTTTATGTTTAGGCCAAACTCTCTTCCCACTGTGTCAATGGCATTTAAAAGGTGTTGCAATCCATTCATATCATTACTTAAAATAACTGTATCGTCTGCATATCTGATTGTATTTATCAGAATTCCATTAACTTCCTTAAATATTCTATCTGAATATAAATTGAATAACAGTTGGGACAGTATACAACCCTGTCTGACACCTCTTTGTATTTTGCATATTTCTGTTGATTTTCCATTTATGCAAGCTGTCGCTGTTTGACGCCAGTATAATTTTTCTATGATTCGTACATCTTGACTGTCAACTCCTTTATCCTTTAATATTTTAATTAATTTGTGATGTTGTGCTCGATCAAAGGCCTTCTCATAGTCAATAAATACAGCAAAGACGTCTTTCCTTCGATCTCGGCCTTTCTGCAATAATACATTTAGTGCAAAGTGTGCGTCCCGGGTTCCCAGTCCATTTCTGAAGCCAAATAGTGTTTCATCCTGATCTTCTTCACATTTATCTCTGATTCTACTGTGGATGATACGTAGACAGATTTTTAAAGTGTGGCTCATACATAAGGCTTATCATTCTATAATCGCTACAGTTTTTCGGACGTTATTTTTTTGGTAGGGTTATGAATTCGAACTTTAACCAAGCTTCAGGGATATCATCAGTCGAATACACATCATTGAAAAGTTTGACTAGTATTCCAATGTTTTCCTCATTTATGAGCTTTAACATTTCTTTAGATATGTTGTCAGAACCAACGACTTTCTTGTTTTTTGCCACATTTACAGCATGTAGTATTTCTGATTTTAGTATTTCTGGTCCTTCACCTTCATATAAAGTCTCCAGTTCTTCGGGTCTATCATCATTTATATAATTATACCAGGTAGTTCGAATTTCGTGTTCGTCTATTATCATTTTTCCCGACGAATGGGTTATAGTATGTGGAGTTTTCATATGATAAAGACCAGCTACTTCTCTAACTTTTTTAAACATATTAAACGTATCATGTTTTTCATTCAACTTTTCTAATTCCTTGCATTTATCCTCCATCCATTTTTCTTTAGCTACCTTTATGTTTTGTTTAATTAGTTTCTGTTTTTCTTTGTATTCTGTCTTGTTATTTTTCAATTTTTATCATACTTTACCTTACTTTACCAACTTTTTACCTTAGTTTTACTATTTACTAAGCTCTGTTGTTAA
The DNA here is from genome assembly GCF_917563875.1 of Diabrotica virgifera virgifera. Taxonomy (NCBI): domain Eukaryota; kingdom Metazoa; phylum Arthropoda; class Insecta; order Coleoptera; family Chrysomelidae; genus Diabrotica; species Diabrotica virgifera. The sequence goes on along the minus strand of NC_065451.1, from coordinate 203,709,336 downwards.
TTTGAAAATATCTTAAACGATGGCAGAACGCGTCTATTACATTTCTCAAGGCTTATCTAGAAATTAGTATGAATTTATCGGTAATTCAATGCGTTAGCTCTAAAACACTTACTGGTTTAGTTTTACAAATTCTACTTTTCACGTGTACTCAAAAACATCATTTTTAGAATTCAAATCGTGTGAACGAGGAGGCCATTCAACATTACCTACTATATCAATCCATCGCCCGGGGAATGTCTGATCCTAATACATAACTCTGAACATTTACACCACAATGGGCTGTAGTCCAGTCTTGCTGAAATCATATCCCATTAGAATTGGTTCCAAATTTGTTTTTCAGGGCAGATACAATTTCATTTCTAAGTAACATTTTATAATTATTATCGCTTGTTAAATTTATTTCTATAAAAAATTGTCCAATTAACTGAGTACCCTCTTTACCCGACCATATATTTAGTTTTTATGGTCTTATTGAATATGGTCTCAGGATTATATCGAATTTATACTATAAGCAACGAGCAAAAGTACGTGTTAACGATCAGCTGTCAGAGGAAATTGAAATCAGACGTGGAGTGAGACAGGGATGCGTGTTGTCGCCAATTCTTTTTAATGCCTACTCGGAAGAGATCTTGAAAAAATATCTTGTGGGTGAAACAGTAGGAATAAAGGTAAATGGAGTTCCCATTAACAACATTAGGCATGCGGATGATACTGTCATCAAGGTTCAGAAGACAATCTTATGAGAATATCAAAAACTCAAAGAAATAACGAGAATCTCTTCATAAACGGATCCAATGTCAAACTAGTCGACCAATATGCATATTTTGGAACAATGATCAACTCCACAGATGATTACTTCCAGGAAATCAAAATCTGAATGGAAAGGCTAGAGCAAATTTTAACAAAATGAGAAAAGTGCTCTTCACAAGAGATTTGAAGTTGGAGCTAAGAGTTAGGTTGGCTAGGTGCTACGTTTTCTCGTCTTTTTTTATGGAATGGAAGCTTGGACCTTGAATGAAAAAACTAGAATCATTCTAGCTGCGGGTGTACAGAAGGATTCTGAAAATATCGTGGACAGAACACGTCACAAACAAAGAGGTTCTGAGAAAGATAAAGATAAAGAAATGGAAATTTTAAATACCATCAAAACAAGAAAATTAGAATCTTCTTCTTCAAGTGCCATCTCCGCGACGGAGGTCGGCAATCATCATAGCTATTCGGACCTTGGAGACGGCTGCTCTGAAAAGTTCGTTTGATGTACATCCGTACCATTCTCTCAGGTTGCGCAGCCACGACATTCTGCGTATCCCTATGCTTCTTTTTCCTTGAATCTTTCCCTGCATAATGAGTTGGAGCAAGTTGTATCTCTTTCCACGTGTAATATGTCCGAGATATTCAAATTTTCTGGTTTTAATTGTATTTAAGACTTCCATTTCTTTATTCATCTTTCTCAGAACCTCTTTGTTTGTGACGTGTTCTGTCCATGATATTTTTAGAATTCTTCTATATACCCACATCTCGAATGATTCCAGTTTTTTCATTGATGCCGCATTCAAGGTCCAAGCTTCCATTCCGTAAAACAGAGTCGAGAAAACGTAGCACCTAGCCAACCTTATTCTTAGCTCCATCTTCAAATCTCTTGTGCAGAGCACTTTTCTCATTTTGTTAAAATTCGCTCTAGCCTTTTCTATTCTAATTTTAATTTCCTGGAAGTAATCATTTGTGGAGTTGATCATTGTTCCAAGATATGCATATTGGTCTACTTGTTCGACGTTGGTTCCGTTTATGAGGAGATTCTCGTTATTTCTTTGAGTTTTAGATATTCTCATAAATTTTGTCTTCTTGATGTTCATTGTTAAACCGTATTATTGGCTATATGTCGCTATTCTGTTAACCAATCTCTGAAGATCTTCAATATTTTCGGCTAAGACGACAGTGTCATCCGCATATCTAATATTGTTAATGGGAACTCCGTTCACCTTTATTCCAGCTGTTTCACCATCAAGAGCTTGTTTTAGAATCTCTTCCGAGTAGGCATTAAAGAGAACTGGAGACAATACGCATCCCTGTCTCACCCCACGTCTAATTTCAATTTCCTCTGACAACTGTTCGTTTACACGTACTTTTGCTCGCTGCTTATAGTATAAATTAGATATGATCCTGAGGTCATTGTAGTCTATCTTCTTTAATTTCAGGACATTCATTAATTGTTCATGTCGTACTTTATCGAAAGCTTTATTGTAGTCAATAAAACAGACATATATATCTTGATTGACGTCTAGGCACCTTTGTATTAGGATATTAAGTGAGAAAAGAGCTTCACGCGTTCCTAGGCCTTTGCGAAACCCAAATTGTGTATCATTAATATCTATGTCCAATTTATGATATATTCGGTTATGGATGATTTTCAGTAGCAACTTCAGCACATGGGACATCAAGCTGATGGTGCGGTAATCGGCGCATTCTCTTGCGTTTTTCTTTTTGGGGAGACAAACAAAGATCGACGTTAACCATTCTTTGGGTAATACGCCTGATCTATAAATTTCGTTCAAAAGTATAACTAGAACATCAATGTGCTGTTCATCTATAATTTTTATTAATTCGATAGGAAGCATGTCAGGCCCAGGGCTTTTTCCGTTCTTCATTGTTTTTAATGCGTGTGCTATTTCTTCTTTTGTGATATCTGGACCTATTTCTTCTGAAGTAAGTTCTATGTTTTCCAGGTCTCCTCTTTCATCATCGAACAGTTCATCTATGTATTCGGCCCAGCGTTGTACTTTCTCATCAGCCTGTGTTATAGTAATCCCGTGTCGATCCAGAAGTGCACCAGTGAGATTTTGTTTTCTTAGCCCTGCCATTTCTTTTACTTTCTTGTGTAGATTAAATAGATCGTATCTTTTTTGAAGGTCCTCGATCTCTTTGCATTTCTCTTCAAAGTATTTTTCTTTTGCCTGCTTTATCATCCTTCTTATCTGGTGGTTAATCTCCCTGTATTTATTGTTATCTTTGTTCTTATGTTGTCTCCGTTGTTCCATCATATTGAGTATCTCGTCGTTCATCCATTCTTTATTTCTTTTTGTAGAAGTCTTCAGTATTTCTTTGCACGGTTCTAGTAGGCAATGTTTTAGTCGATCCCAGTGCTCGTCAATATCATTGGTGTCTATGTTCAGCTCTCTACAGTTCATATGCAGTTCATGTAGGAGGCATTCTTTTATATCTTGTTGTTTAAGCTTACTTGTGTCTATTGTAGGAGTTCTTTGATGTCTTTTAATGTTTTTAAGTGTGAATGTAATCCTGGTGATAAGTGGGTTATGGTCTGAGGCCACGTCTGCTCCGGGATATGCTTTCACGGCTTTAACAGCATTACGATATCTTTCGTTTATCATAATGTAGTCTATCTGGTTCCTAACTACTTTCTCCGATGTATCTGCGGGCGATCGCCATGTATAGAGTCGTCTGTTTGGTAGCCTGAAAAATGTGTTTGTAATAATCAAATTCTGCTCTTGGCAAAATTGTATTAGACGATCTCCTCTCTCGTTACGATTACCCAGACCATAATTTCCCACACACCTTCCGCTTGGCCCCCTTCCAATCTTTGCGTTGAGATCACCTAGGACTATCGTGATTTCTCTAGTTTTCCTTATTTTCAGTGCCTCTTCGATATCCCGATAAAACAACTCAACCTCTTCTTCGTAGGCATTCGCCGTAGGAGCATACACTTGTATCAAGTTCAATTTGGCGTGAGATGTCACTAACTTTATTGCCATTACTCTTTCTGAGATAGGGAAAAAGCCTTCTACTGCTCTATTAGATTTTTTATTAACTATGACTGCCACGCCATGTCGATGTTGATTGTCCTCGCTACCGGAATAATATATTGTGGCTTCATTGGTTGAGAAACAACCTGAGTTGGGCCACCTGGCTTCACTGATACCCAGTACATCAATATTCAACCTGTTCATTTCTTGAATAATATTGTGCATCTTACCAGGCTGAAACATGCTCTGAACATTCCAGGTTCCAATTCTAGTGTTTGACAGTCTTATTCTATCGCCTCCGTTCTTCTGACAAGGATTTCACTGACTAACGACCTGAGAGGCCTTGTCTTTTCCTCCCCTGCCGGATCTTGGCTTCCGAGGGCCATGATCGGTAACGCCGTTGTTGGTTACTAAGACCATGATGATTTTACTAGGGATATCGGTAGGGATCTTTAATGTAGTGGTTTCCCCTTGCCTTCTACATCCTTATGCCGTTGACCATGCTTTTGATTCCTCCGCCTTCGAAGCCAATTTCTCAACCCCAGGACAAAAGGGTGCCCTACCACTTTCCAACTCATCCGCCCAAAGCCGTTGGTCAGAAAGTGGGGGATTGCTTATACCGGCAATCATTCGGTGTATAGGAGTAGGATATATAGGTCGTGGAAATTGGGGTGTATGGGAGGAGAGGTTAAGGACCTGACATCTCCTGGGGCTTGGGATAGAGGAGAAAGTCAGTAGCTAGCGTAGGGCAAGGACGCCATTCCTTGTAGCAGCCTGTCTTCTACCGGGGTCGTAGAAGAGTGCTACCCGCTACCCTCCGCTTACCCGCTACCCGCTTACCCAAAATTAGAATACCTAGGACATATTACACGTAGAGAGATACAACTTGCTTCAATTGATTATGCAGGGAAAGATTCAAGGAAAAAAAGAATCGGGAGAGGCAGAATATCGTGGCTGCGCAATCTGAGAGAATGATACGGATGAATATCAAATGAACTTTTCAGAGCAGCCGTCTCTAGAGTCCGAATAGCTATGATGATTGCCGACCTCCGTCGCGGAGATGGCACTTAAAGAAGAAGACTTTTGCTGCACTCTGTACTATAACGGTAAAATTATATTAATAATAAATTTTGTAAAGTACTAATATTTATAAAGTAGGTATTTTTTTCTAAAATATAGTTGTTTTGAATCAAAACATTTTCCACGTTAGTTTATCATGTAATAACATTAGCACAGCCATTCAATAATTTACTTAATTGAACAAATAAAGAACATTAATCGAGACATTTTATTTCTGATAAAATTATTAAAATTGATTAAGTGTAGGTCAAAGTATGTCTTATATACTCTATATTCATACTCATATTATTTACTACCGTTATGTGGAAACAATTATTAATTGTCTACGTCGTGGCCATTAGGCCATTGGCAATGTACAACATTTTGCCCAAAACCGATTTAGTGGAAAAGGAAATCAACAAGTTTTATACAAAGCTAGCAAAATGCGAGGTACTAGAAATTCCCACATGCAGATTTAGCCACCGAAGGCCTCCAAATGCGAGAAGAAGTACCGATTGGTACATCTCCAAAAATAAATGTACACTTTTTCAGTACAGACACATGAGTATAACTTACCACAAGAAGTTCCGTGTGAAAAGAATCTTTATGCTTGTGTCAGGTGTTGAAGAAGTTTACTCCAAGGCAGATAAGCTAGCACTGAGCCCCATCTACAAACCAGAAATAGGAATTGCCTTCATAATCTGCACGCAACTTAACAATACCGACTTTTTAGACAGTTTACTTAGTTATATTTGGTCCAAGAACATATCAAGATTCATCATGGTCTTTGTTACAAATAAACTACAAGTCTACACTTACAACCCATTCATACCAAATACGAACGTAAGAATAACAACTTTTGGGAAATACTGTGAAAACTTGTTTGAAGATAAAACGAAGAATCTTCATGGGAACCCCATACGAGCGCTACTTTTTCTCAGAGTACCATATGCGTACAAAATTGGTGAAGAATGGTACGGCGAAGATATACAAATATTGCAATTAATTGTTAAATATCTGAATGGCTCGATCATCTGGACATCTGTGAGCACCTCTGAATTAATTTACTCCTATGCGATGCATCTGTATCTTAATGAAGTGGATGTGATTATGGTACGAGTGTTTGAGGTAATAATTTTGTTCCTTTTACTCTACTTCGCCACCCATTGCTGTCCCTCGTGTCTTCTCACCAGGCCCGGCCCTAGGAATTTTGCCGCCCTGGGCAAGGTCGGCGATTGCCGCCCCCTTGGTAGACCCAAAAACTCAAAAATTTCACCATGGCTCTTAATTTGCTGAAATCTATCACTTAATGTATTAACGGTTGTGTCTATAATTTTTAAATAGAAGTCAACTTTATATCGTGTCTCTGGATCTTCATCTTCAGCCTCATGGCCAAATTGTCTTTTCACTTTCCTCTTTCTGGCTATTACTGTGTCTCATTTTCGGGTTCTTAATTTGATTTACCAAACAACTTGCCTCATGAGCAACCATTTTATCGTTGTTTTTTCGTAAATCGTAAATTTCTTCAATTGGGTATCTGATGGGAGCAATTGCATCAATACTACTTTCTCATCTAGTTTCGGACAAAGGTTCCAATGTTAGGCTAGAAATATGATTTTTCAGCATAGCCCAACGATGGATAGATGCTGAGAAATTGTAAATTTTTTTGTCACTAAGGAAAAGAAAGAAACTGCAAACTGTGAGGCTTTAGCAGCATCGTTCACGACTAAGTTAAGTGAATGGCTAGAACATGGGACAAAAAATGCTCTAGGATTCATTTTCAAAATTCTTCTTTAAACTCCCAAGTTCTTCCCTTCCATATTTGCCCTGTTATCATACCCTTGTCCTCTCATATCTTCCAAAGGTATTCCCAGTTCTTAAGTTTTTGCAAAATAACTTTCCTGTAACTCCCAAGCCAGTGGTTTCCAGTACAGGTACAAATCCAAGAAAATGTTCTGCAATTTTAAAACTTGGTGAACAAGAACCTAAATCGACAAAATGTACAACAATAGTCATCTGTTCCACCCCAGAAATATGATATAGATGCTGATGATTGTCCTAGATGGCTGTCGTTGTACTGAGAGGCGATGGCAGCAAACGTGGATGCTGACGATTGTCCTAGGTGACTGTCATTGGACTGGGAGGGAGCGGCAGCAGACATGGCCTAGATGATAGGCCTAGGTCTGGGTGAATGTTGCGAGACTCAAAAGGAGCGGTAGCAGCTGTATGTTCTCTAGGTTGAGAAATGTTGTCAGCATCAGTGTGTAACGGTTTTAAAAATTTACCTAGGGAAATTTTAAGCCTTTTTGGTTTAATGTCTTTCTCTGCTCTCTATTTCCTGCACTGACTACCAGAAAGACGTTTTCTACCATCCATGATTACACTTACACAATGCACTTACTTGATTTTTCCAAAAATAATTCAAGCACATTCTCTAAATACTTCAACACTAAAAAAAATCAATTTGGAGCTCAATATTCCAAAAAAAGTTTTAGAGTTCTGAACTCGATACTTAATATCTGTACGGTTTCACTTGATTTTTCCAAAAGTTCTGAATGGAAATATAACGTATGTGGTATTTTTGAAAAGGCAATCGAGCGATCTTTAAAATGAGGTATCACTCAACCCCCCTTTCTATTAAAGATTTTGGGGGTTGTGTCCGCCCCCGCTAGAGGGTTTAGTTAAAAACTGGTGTGAAAAATGTTCCCCTCGCAAATAAATTTGACGTGTTTTTGTATATTTTTAGATTTTCTATAGGGACCAAATTATAGGGGGTGGCAACTTTTCAAATTGACACCCTATATGTGTCGATTCCACTGATTATTTTAATAAATTGATATTTTAATTAATACGAGTTGAAAATATTAATGACTCACTTGTATTGATAATTATTCACAAAACAAAATAAACAAGGTAAATAAAAATTGTTTACTCATTTTAATTTATTATGTAAATTGTTAAACATTTCATTATGTTTCATTAATTTTGGAAATTAATGAAAAGGACCAGACCAAAATTACCCAGAGGACAAAAGAATTGCTAATGAACTGAATAGGGAAGTCAAAAAACAATTAGACGATCATCGAAATGAAAACTGGGACAACTATATCCAGCAACTAAACCCAAATAAATCCGCGTTCTGGAAGCTATCTAAAATACTAAGAAAAGATAAAAAACCAATCCCTCCTTTACACGGTGAAAATGGAATTGTGTACACAGAAGAAGACAAAGCGGAAGTAATGAAAAACACGCTAGAAAGAGAATGTAGGGAAAACTATCATCCCGATGAAGATCTAGACTTCACAGAAGAAGTCGAACGAAGATGTAGAATTCTAAAAAGAAGAAAGGGCATTATAGGTATTACACACACCTCCCCTGAAGAGGTCAGACAGCTTATCAAGCGTACTAATGCTAAAAAAGCTCCAGGACCGGACAAGATTACAAACAGAGCTCTGAAAAATCTGCCAGGAAAAGCAATAGTGTACATAACAAATTTAATAAACAACATCTTAAGACTAAGACATTTTCCTGACAGATGGAAAGAGGCTCACGTAATCATGATTGAAAAACCAGGAAAAAATGGTACATTTCCACAGAATTATCGACCTATAAGCTTATTATCAGCATTAAGCAAAATCGCAGAGCGGGTCATATTAGTTAGGCTAAAAGAAGAATCTGAAGCAATCGGAACAATACCTGAAGCACAGTTCGGATTCAGATCCGAGCACTCGTGTGAACTTCAAGTGCTGAGGTTAACAGAATATATCACGAAAGGGTTCAACGAAAAGAAATATACAGCGGCCGCCTTTCTAGACGTCAGTAAAGCATTTGACAGGGTATGGCACGACGGCCTGCTGTATAAAATGAACCAATATGGTTATAGTGAGGCGATGACGTGTCTTCTCTCGTCATACCTAGCCAACAGGAGGTTCAGAGTTCGGATAGGGCCAACCCTGTCCGAAGTTGGGACCATGGAGGCTGGTGTGCCACAGGGGGCAGTGTTGTCGCCATATCTATATACCATATATACGGCAGACACCCCAACTGAACCCAGATCGTTGCTAAGTCTATACGCAGATGATACAGCGATAGCTTTTAGCAGTACCCACCCAGATTTTGCAACAAGACATCTACAAAGAGCTCTTGACGAACTACAAGAATGGTGTGTGCAGTGGAAAATAGCTGTCAATCCTGACAAAACACAGGCCGTTATGTACCAAAAAAGAAGAGGCAGACCAAATGAGGTACTATCCCTATTTGATACCCAAATTGAATGGTCAAATCAAGCCAAATACCTAGGCGTAATGTTGGACAAAAGGCTGACCTTTACAGAACACGTAAAACAAACGGTCAACAAAGCTAAAGCCCTTAGGAGTCAACTGTCATCGCTAATAGGTCGAAAGAGTAAACTGAGATTTAAGACAAAGATTAGGATGGCAAATTGTATAATTTTGCCAACTCTAACATACGCCTCAGCCGCATGGGGGCACACGTGTAAAACCAATAAGAAAAAAATACAAACCATCCAAAACCACATGATCAGGGAAGCTCTGAATATACCTACATATGTCCCATTAAGATATGTATTTGGACATACGCAACAAAAGAAAGTCCTGAGAATGATAGACGAAAGAGCACATGAAATATTTAACAATATCAGACACCATCCTAGCAGATTATTAAGAGAATTGACTAACTACGACGAAAACCAAAGAACGGTACATAGACGGCCTAGACAGCAGTTAGCTGGATATAGAGGAAACCCTTAAGAATGAAAAATTGAGATAACCACAGAATATCGAAACACAAATGTCGCCCTTCAGGCACTAAGTACCCTTCAGGTAGGTCAAATGGACCATAGCCGCGGAATGTGAGCATCAAGGTCACGTACCGACAGACGTGGGCTTGATGGCCACACCTTTCGGGCGCTCAGCCGTCGAGGAGAACAAAATTTATTTTGCCAATTCGCCGGCTGAGTGACCGAGCACACACGGTCTGGACAGCAAGACACCGATTTAGATTGGTGCCTTGATGTCCGGAACACATTTTTTTAGGACTCAAGTCCAAAGTAAAGTAAAAAATTAACTTAGTCATTAATAGGGAGAAAAGCTCTTCTAGCTACCCCTAAAACCAGGTGGCTTAACCACATGAAGTAATACAAAGGGTGTCCCATTACCCAGGGCATCCAAAGTAACATTAAGATCAACGCCTCCCCATTCGGTATGTCCTTCGATGGGGAGGGGTGGAGGTATAGCTTGGGGGTCAGATAGGTACCACTCCATTACGGGGTGTGACCGGTTTGATCTTCGGACATGTGGGTTCCACTTTTCCATTGGAACACACATGTTCCCCGGGGCTGGGGTTGATACGAGCATGTGTGTGTGTGTGAATTTTGGAAATTACAACTCATAATTATTTTCAAATCCTTTGACAAATCGTCGGTAATATGTACATAGAGCAAGGAAACTTCTAACTTTGTGTTTATCTTTTGGTACAGGCTAATCCTTAATTGCTGCAATCTTTTCAGGATTAGATTTACCTCATTTCTCGATCGCTATGTCTCAATACTTAACTTCTCGTTGAAGCATGCTACAATTCTTCGGACTTACTTCAAATTCGCTACCCGCAACCGTTGCAAGACTTCTGTCTGATCCTTTGTTGTTCATCAAAGGATCTTCCAACAACAATTACATCTTCCAAATAAACCAAGCATCTTTTCCATGTTCTTCTTCTTAGAGTGTCTGTCCGTTCCGAACGTTGCCGATCACTCTGACTATGATGATTTTGTTGGTTGCTATACGGAATAGTTGTGTTGAGGTCTTTTTATACCTTGCTCTCAGGTTAGCAAGCCAGGATATTCTTCTTCGTCCTGGGGCCCTTTTTCCTTCAATTTTACCTTGCCAAATGCATTGGAGTAGCTCATATCTGCCTTGATTTCTCATTATATATCATATGTCCCAAGTACTGCAGCTTACGGCCCTTCACGATGTTGCCCAAATCTGCGGTTGTGTTCATCCTCCGTAGTAATTCTACATTGGTGACTTTGTCTGTCCATGGTATCTTCAGGATGCTTCTGTACAACCATAGATCAAAAGCCTGCAGTTTTGATAGATATTCCGCCTTCAATGTCCACGTTTCTACTCCGTATAGAAGCACTGAGTACACGTAACATTTAAGGAGCCTTATTTTTGTTTCTAGGGTGAGGTCATGGCTCTTGAGCACAGAGCTTATAGTCAAGAATCCGCTTTTTGCCTTTCCGATGCGACATCTAATCTCTTGGGTCTTGTCCCACGACTCATTGATTATAGTTCACAAGTAGTTGTATTGTGAAAAAATGCTTTAAAATAACTTAAAAAAATTTTGGAGATAACAAAAATCTTAGTAATAAAAAAAGTCGGCTTAGTTTTTTAAATCTTTTGTATTTTTTGTTTTTCTGTAAGACAAAAATTGGTTAAGATTTGGTGTTTCTAAATTTGCATACACTCGTGATTGATGAATCGTTCAAGCCCTTTTAATTACAGCCCTTTCAAAAATAAGGACTTTGAACCGATAAAACTTACAGGATCATATAAACAATACATATACGAGTAAAGAAACTTGTGAAATGGTAACGATTAAGTTCATTTGAGATGCTAATTAGTTGGTGATTTTCCTGATTTTTTTACCAAAGAAAAGGGACCAACTTTATTTTGAGCGTAACTTGTTTACTTTTGATGCTATAATTTTTTTTATAAGACACGAATAAGCTTTTTTTAAACACTCAAAAAAAAGTTGTAATGAGTTTTCCCCAAAAAGTGCTTCATTTTTTGGTTAAATCACGTTAAAATATTCGATTTGGAATTTGACGAATATGAACATATTTTCATTAGCTAGTAACTCTGCTTCTGCTACGTATAGAGATCTAATATATACACCATCTTTTTTACTTTTTTACAGGCTATATTTTTGCTAATAATGTTTTTTATTTCGACAAAATACTTACTTTTTGAGTTATTTGCGAAAAACCATCTAAACACGTTGAAAAATGAACATGTTCAATGTTCACTCGCAAATAACTCGAAAAGTATTGACTTGGTGAAAAAACTCTATAAAACAAAAGTTGCTTAGAATTAGTCAGTTTATCCATTTCCGGAATTATTTTTGACATATATTTTTTCACCCTCGATAGGGGGTGAAAGTCACTTCTAGGGCAAAAGCACACATCGACACAATATCACTTTTTTTCTTTGACTTATTAGCTATGTGTATGCCAAATTTCATGTTAATCCAAGCGGTTCTTTAAAATTTAGAGGTTTTGCAATATTTTACCGTTAAAGAACGTACTAAAATTTCTGACTATTGGCAATTAAAAAATAATATTGTTCTGAAGCTATTTCCTTGTGGCATTTTTATGATTAACTATTTAGATGGGAAATGAGCCACAATTAAATTGAAAAAATAATTTTATTAACGTTTCGAAGCCCAAATCGGGTTTCGTTGTCAAAATACAAAATACTACTAAAATAAACAAAAATGTTGTTGCTAAGTAAAAAAATTCTTCAAAAAATTATTTAATATAACTCATTTATACTGGCAATTCAGACGTATATTATACATTTTAAAGTAGAAGACTTTAAAATGATATTGCCAATATTTATGAGTTACGTTCCTGGGGCGACTTTACTAAACGATAGTTCATTTGATTACACGAAATCAATCCCAACTCAAAAATATCCGTCACAAAAAAAATTCATTCAACAGATCACATGCTATGATCTTCGACTTATACCGAAATTAATTTTTCACCACCATACTGAGAACTGAGAGACGAAGTGTCACTGCCATGACAGTGGGACGTAGGAGGTGGCAGGCATGTTCCGTATCAAAAGACAGATATCTACACAGTAAGGATATACGGGGTACGTTCGGTATGTTCAGTTGATGATTTAAATAAAAAGAGAAATAGTAAATAGAAGATAATAAAAGAGGGCGCCATACACTTTGGGTATTTTAATGTTTATTTTTATACCAAGTTGCTCATAGGTCGAGTTGGTCTTGTCTATGAGTAGATCCATAGTTCAGAGAAATAAGGAAAAAAATATCGTGTTGGTGACACAACCCCCTCCAGGCCGAAACCAAATTTTTTGAGTAGTATGGACATCTATAATATTAACCTTTATGTTTCCTGCAGCCGATTTTGATGATATACATAGCTATAAACAAATGAAGATCAAAAAACCGTAAATTTTTGCTTTTTTCGTCTATAACCAAAAAGTTAAGTACTTTAAACAAATTTTAGAGTGAGAAACTCATATATAGTATAAAAAACTTCAATATAGCGTTCGCTAAATATGTCTATCCTTATTGGTTGCTTAGAAAATTGCAAAACAAATCATAAATTTTGAGTTTTTATAAATATTCATAACTTATGTAAAAATTAACTTAGAACGTTCTTATAACACGAATTGCTGAGACTTGTGATGCTTAAAATATATTTTAAATTTCAAAGTAATTGGTCAAATAGTTTAAAAGTTATTTAATTTGTTTATCCCAAATTAATTTTTTTTGCAACGCTATAAGTCAGAAAATGGTGAAGTTACACTAATACTTTGGATAGTTTATGAAACAAGAAGATTTATACTATTAATCTGATTAAAAAGAAATGACAAAAAATAATTCTAAATACTGCAATTATTTTGTAAAAATATGTTAATTAAAAAAAGGGGGGGCTAACTTCGTCCCTAATTGTACTAGGACAATTGTTTTTCTTTCTAAATGTGTATAAAAATTCAGTCTTTCCAAATCTGAAAAAATAATTTTTCTACGGGAAACGGTTAAAAAGTTATTCTAATTGTTTATAAGTAAGCAAAAATTCGACTTGTTTTTGCAAAATAATTTTACACTGTTTAAAATTACTTTTTGTCATTTTTTTTTAATTATGTCAATAGTATAAATTTTCTTCTTCCATAAACTGTCAGAAGTATTACTGTAACCTCATAATTTTCTGACTTACAGTGTTGCAAAAAAATGAATTTGGGAAAAACAAATTAAATAACTTTTAAACTATTTGACCAATTGCTTTGAAATTTAAAATATTATTTAAAAACCACAAGTCTCAACAAATCGTGTAATAAGAAGGTTCTAAGTTAATTTTTGCATAAGTTATGAATATTTATAAAAACTCAAAATTTATGATTTATTTTGCAATTTTCTAAGCAACCAACAAGGATAGACATATTCAGCGAACGCCATATTGAATTTTTTCAGACGATTTATGAGTGTCTTACTCTCAGATTTGTTTAAAATGCTTAACTTTTTGGTTATAGACGAAAAAAGCGAAAATTTACCGTTTTTAGATCTTCATTTGTTTATAACTATGTATATCATCAAAATCGGCTGCAGGAAACATAAAGGTTATTAATATAGATGTCTATACTACTCAAAAAATTTGGTTTCGGCCTGGAGGGGGATGTGTCACGAGAAAAATCTTATTTCTCTGGACTACCAAGTCGGAATCCACAATCAACACCGTATCATCGGCGTATCTAATGCTGTTGATATTTACGCCATTCACCTTGACTCCATACTTGGAATCGTCCAGTCTTTGTTTAAATAGAATCTCGGCGTAAAGATTAAACAGGACGGACCACAGAACACATCCTTGTCTAATTTCCCTCCTAATTTCTACTTCTGCGGATATTCCTTAGGTTAGGAACTATCAATTCTAACTCTTGTCTTTTGGTACCAGTACAACTTTTTTGTAATTTGATGTCTTTTCCATTTAAACCGACTTCTTGCAAACGTTTTAATAGTAGGTCGTGTTTTAATAGATCCATAAGGATCAATCGACTGTCAATCTAAATATTGATAAAGTGGACAATGAAAAGGACAGGAAACCCTTTAAACTGTGACGCTTGAAGATGTAAGTCAGAAAAGAGGAGAAAGAAAAGCTCGTTGTTCTACTAATCCATATATTTTACAGCAAACGTTTGGTTTTGTTTTTTCCAAAACATCATCAGTCCATTATATGTGAAGTATTCATTAAAGCATAAAATCTTTTATAAAAGGTACTTACTTACTTAAGCCGTCCTCTTGTACCTTACGGTGTCGAGGTAAGTGGAGAAATGAGACGTCTCCATGCCTTTCGGTCGGTAGCTAGTCTTTCTGCTTCTCTCCACCCAATATTTCTTTTTCCGCAAGCCTTTCCAATATTTGCATTCCACGTTCTTGCTGGCCTGCCTCTTCTTCGTTTGTTGTCAGATGCCGCTTTCCATACTTTCTTTACAGTTCTACCTTCACTCATTCTCGCCATATGTCCGAACCACGATAACTGTTTCGTTTCAAGTCTGTCTAAGGTCCTTCCAACACCGCACCTTTCACGTATGTCTTCATTTCTTATACGATCAAGTCTGGTCACCCCGGATACCGCACGTAAATATCGCATTTCGCATGCTTGTATTTTACTACGGATGTTGTCGTTCACTGTCCACGTTTCACTACCGTAGAGTAGCACCGGCTCGTATAGGGTTTGAAATACTTTCATTTTTGTTTTCAGGCTTACTTCTTTCTTCCTAATAAAACTTTTATTTAGTGCATAGTATAATTTTGTTGCACTCATTACCCTGCTGTTTATTTCTGGTTCTATATTTCCTTGCCCATTCATTGTTGATCCTAGATACTTGAAGTCCTCAACTTGTGTAATGGTCTCATTATTCAACTTAACATTTATATTTTCTTGTGTTTTCGATATTACTAAAGCTTCTGTTTTTTCAATATTTATTCTCATCCCAAATTTCTTAAAGGCTTCATTCCAAACGTTCACATTTACTTGCAAGTCTTTTTCTGATTTTGCCACAATTACCAGGTCATCGGCATATATCAACTCTGACACGTTTATAAAAGGTATATTTGTTAAAATCCCTATACAGGGCTACATCAAAGACACAACTAGTTTTCAATCGGTTGACCAATCAACATCAGTGTATTCTCAGAATCTAACATGCTAACCACCAAAGTAAAAAATATTTAGGTATAAACCCTTTATAATTAATCCGTCATAGGAACATATGAAAATGATGTGGTTTTGAACATGGATGTATAAAATATCCAATGTTTCACGCTCGAGGTACCATGGAGCTCAATTTGACTAGTTCACATCATGACTGTTTGCTTCCAAGACTTGCTTCCATACAGTCATGATGTGAACTAGTCAAATTGAGCTCCATGGTACCTCGAACGTGAAACATTAAATCTTTTATACTTCTTCTTCTTCTTGTGCCACTCCTATCGGAGATTGGAAATCATCAAGGCTACCCTGACTTTGTTTACAGCTGACCTAAAAAGTTCATTAGTGGTGCAGCCAAACCACTCTCTCAAATTCCGCATCCACGACATTCTTCTACGGCCTGGATTCCGTTTTCCTTCTATTTTTACTTGCATTATATTTTGAAGTAATGCGTATTTATGACCTCTCATCAGGTGACCCAAATACTCGAGTTTTCTTCGTTTTATCGTTAATAAAATTTCTGGGTCTCTTCCTATCCTTCGTATTACTTCAAGATTTGTGATTCTTTCAACCCAGATATTCTTTCAGATATTTTATACACTCATGTTCAAAACCACATCATTTTCATATGTTCCTATGACGGATTAATTATAAAGGGTTTGTACCCAAATATTTTTTACTTTGGTGGTTAGCATGTTAGATTCAAGCACACACTGATGATGATCGGTCAACCGATTGAAAACTAGTTATTTTGTGATGTAGCCCTGTATAGGGATTTTAACAAATACAGTCGACTCTCGTTAATTCGAAACTCTAGGGACTCTTAAAATATTACGAATTATTGAGTGTTTGAAATATCAAATGGTTCGAAATTTGTGAGAGAAAATAAATAACACTTCGAATTATTAAGTGTTGATTATTTATTATCTGCTACATATTTTATAACGATGACAAAAGTTTAGAGGTACGTTCGTGTACATACATACATGTATGTATTCCTAATGTGATTTAATCAATCTTTGGAAAGAACTGTATTATACGGGTTTGCTTCAAACACATTGCTGCTGCTCAGACTGCTCAATAATTTTTTTTAAGATAAAAAGTGCCTAAAATGCTTTTTTATCACTTTCGTTTTGTAGACAGAAGGTTTGTAAGGTATCGAATGAGGATCTTGCTTCCTTAACTGACACCTCTGCCAAAGCTTCTGATGTATCGTACTCATCTTCATCGTGACTTTTTTCATTCGTATATGTCGCAGATAAAATTTCGCCGTCGGTTAGTGAACCTGAGACAGCAACATCTTCATCCACTTGAACAAAGTCAGAAAAAATCACACCGCTGATGTCAACTTATGGTTCTATTGCTGGTTCTTCATCATCCATAAGTAGTGGAAGATCTTCCTGATCTTCTTTTAAGAAAACGGATTTTTTTAAGCAGTTGAGAATAGTTATGAGTGTTACACCTCTCCATGCTTTGTCAATCAGTAAAATAGCTGTCAGAACCGTGATATTTGCAGTTAGCTGCTTGTCACAATCTCTGCAACTTGAATTGTCGAGTGTTGGACGCCGATGAGTTCGAATTAACGCGTCGTTTTGTTATGTATGTTATGATATTTCTCGTTCGAATTACCAAGTGCATAAAAATGTATTGATTTAGTTCGAAATATAAAGAGATTTTGTAGGGAACTCGTGATAACTTTGAATTATAGAGAGATTCGAATTATCGCAGGTTTGAATTAACGCGAGTCGACTGTATACCTTTTATAAAGGATTTTATGTTTTTGTAATGGTATACAGCCAACTACAGGAAAATTTTTTCCTCGTGGATTTTTATTCATTAAAGATGGTAAAGGCAACAGATCCAGAAAAAATGGTCGTCCAATTAAAAATCACATTAAAGTGAGAGTAGTAATATGTAACAGCACGAAAAGTTTTTTGTCAATGTAAAATCTGACATTATAATTACTCTATCCAATGCTTTCTCGAAGTATATAAAGTATATAAATATAACTAACTTCTGTTGGTCGTAGCATTTTTGGGCGAGAACTAGTAAACTGAAGAGGGATTTTCTCGTTCCCATGCTGGCTTTGGATCCAAACTGATCGCCTCCGACGATTGTCTCGCACTTTATATAGATTCGATTATGTCAGACTTTTGAAATTCTAGCAAAACGTAATATTCAAGAAAACAAATTATTTATTTATTTATTTATTTATTTTCAACGGGACACTGCCCAATAAGATTA